>NC_135814.1:78568702-78942771 GCF_964213995.1 Mustelus asterias | reverse complement strand
CCTTTGTCAAGCATAGAAAGTGGGAGATATTTATACTGCAGGGAGAGGGGGGGAGGGAATGAAAGATGAGTCATAGCCATAGAGACCAGGGGAAAAGACTGCTAATAGCTGTCCACAGAGAGAATAAAAGGTGTGAATGGCCAAATGGCAGAGAAGCTGTAAACTGTGACAGATGGAGATGTTGGGGGAAAGGGGAGGGGGCGGGGGAAATGGGACAGAGGTAGAATGTAGAAAAGGGGAAGTGGGGGGAGAAAAGGTAAGGGAAGGATGATGAAGTGGGGGAAAGAATGGGGTGGGAAATAAAAATGAAGAGAGACAATAAAGAAATTAAAAGTAGAGAACCGTAAAAAAATTAAATAAAATAGAATGAAAACAAAGGGGGCCGAGGTGAGGTAGAGCAAATCCTCTGAAGTTGTTGAACTCGATGTTGAGACTGGAAGGCTTTAAAGTGCCTCGCTGGAAGATGAGATGCTGTCCCTCCAGTTTGCGTTGAGCTTCACTGGAACACTGCAGCAAGCCAAGGACAGACATGTGGGCATGGGAGCAGGATCGTGTGTTGAAATGGCAAGCAACTGGAAGGTCAGAGTCCTGATTGCGCACAAACCGAAGGTGCTCAGCAAAGCGATCATCCAGTCTATGCTTGGTCTCTCCAATATAGAGGAGACCACATTGGGAGCAGCGAATGCAATGCACCAAATTGAAAGAGGTGCAAGTGAAACACTGCTTAACCCGGAATGAATGTTTTGGACCTTGGATGGTGAGCATAGAAGAGGTAAAGAGGCAGGTGTTGCACCTTCTACGATTGCATGGGAAGGTGCCATGAGTGATGGGAAAGGTGGTGGGTGTAGTGGAGGAGTGGACTGGTTATCCCAGAGGGAACGGTCTCTGCGGAATCATGACAGAGGGAGTGAAGTTTAGAGGAGATGTGCGAGGCAAGTTTTTTACACAGAGGGTGGTGAATGTCTGGAACGCGCTGCCTGGGGAGATGGTGGGAGCAGGTACAATTGCGGCAGTTAAGGGGCAACTGGAAGAATACATGAATAGGATGGGAATGGAAGGATATGGACTCCATAAGTGCATACGGTTTTAGTTTAGGCAGGCATCATGATCGGCGCAGGCTTGGAGGGCCTAAGGGCCTGTTCCTGTGCTGTACTTTTCTTTGTTTTTTGTTCTTTGTAACTTCATTCAAGCTAGGCATATGAGAACATGTATACATGGATAGAGTGATAGAAGAGCAGCAGGGCTGTGTTTCTGTGTTCTGTTCACAGGCCAAAGTGAAACTGAGACTGGGTCACATGACACTCTTTCCTTCTAGTGATGGCAACTGCTATCTCCAAAAGGCATTTTACAACACTCTATACCACTAGCCACCCATTTCTCTAACTGTTGTTTCTACCTTTGTCCTCAATTGGTGGACAAGTTTTCAGCTGGCTGTTTTCTTCGTATCTATGAACTAAAATGTCCACTCTTTTTTGCCTCTTTAACATCTGTAACAATGTAACATCTGTTAGCCTTGTGTTTTTCCATGAAATGCTTGAAATATTCTTTGTGTTAGTGTGCTTCATAAATCAGTCAATACAAAACAAACATTAAAACAGATCAGCTGCAGCAAGAAAGCCTTTTTAAAATGGACTGTAACAGAAGGACTCCTTTCCTAAGGTAATTGTAGGAATGTTTCATAAGCCTGCAATACTCATGTGTGAGATGCTGGCTCCTAATCCCCTATTCAAGATAGCAATCTCATGCCTGCATATGCTGGTAATTACCATAATTTGTATTGCAGGGAAATGAAAGAAAGCAAGAAAATGAGGCAAAAACAGGCTGATTCTAGCTTCCACACACTAAAATCCTGCTGTTAATAATAGGGTCAGTTCCTGAATGACTCCCAAGTTTAATACCAATCTGCTAGATTACCTGATTCTAACCTGGGCATTGCAATGGCCTCCGTCCCTTTCAGGTTGGAAAGGGAAACTCAGTTTCCTGTTCGCCAATGATCATTATTGGAAATTTACAAACGTACATTTGTAGACATTGGGTGAAGTTCAGGTAGCTTCACCCTGTCAACACACACAGCTCAGACTCACAACAAAGAATAGACCCCGAGACATGGTACAGGAGGACAACTGTTGCTTGTAGAACAATGCAGAGGATGATGGCCTAGAAATTTGTTGATGCCACACCCATTTCCAGACATAAATCAGAAGGCAATTTTGTGAGTGGCAAGCTCATGCACACTCTCCGCTTCTTTTGGTAGGCAAAAAGAAGCATCACGGCACAAATGACAAAGTTGATTTGCTAACGAGCTACCTGGAGATGAAACCCAAGTCCCAATATCAGATGTGCTTTGGGCCCACCCTTGCTTGTGGAATTCATGCTCGCAGATTGATGAAAAAAGACAGGTATCTTCACATCCAAAGATGTGCGGGTTAGGTTGATTGGCCGTGCTAAAATTGCCCCTTAGTGTCTTGAGATGGGTAGGTTAGAGGGATTAGCGGGTAAATATGTAGGGATATGGGGGTAGGGCCTGGGTGGGATTGTGGTTGGTGTAGACTCGATGGGCCGAATGGCCTCTTTCTACACTGTAGGGTTTCTATGATTTCTATGATTAGAAGAAGAAAGTGAAGTAAACCAGAAGAGGGAGGAAAGAAACAACACTGATTATCCTGGGGCTGCACGATGGCACAGTGGTTAGCACTGCTGCCTCACAGCACCAGTGACCCGGGTTTGGATTCCAGCCTCAGGTGAATGTGTGGAGTTTGCACATTCTCCCTGGGTCTGTATGGGTTTCCTCCTTACTCTGGTTTCCTCCCACGTTCTAAAGATGTGCGCGTTAGATGGATTGGCGATGATAAATTGCCCCTTAGTGTGCCAAGATATGTAGCTTAGATAGATTAGCCATGGGAAATGTGTGGGGTTACAGGGGGAGAGGGCCAAGATAAGATACTCTGTCAGAGAGTTGGTGCAGACACAATGGGCCAAATGGCCTCTTCTGCACTGTAGGGATTCTATGATTAATACAGGGCTGCATCACTACTGATGCTGGAATATCACTGCCTCAATATCCATGTCCATATCCACAAGGGAAAATAGGAGGAAATTGAAAATTGATTTTAAAAAGTCGAAAATCATGGGGGAAAGGGTAAGAATAAAAATAGGAGGAATTTCCCCTTTGGGATTGTTACTGCCACTTGCCCCTCTCCATTCACCTGATTACAATTTATTTTCCTGGAACAGGCTTATTACATATTGTTACGGACAGGAGGAGTATTAATACGAACAGCCCTGATTTCTCCTCTCACTATCTATCCGAAACAGAAAGGTGTTTTTGATTTTTGATTTCCCCCTTTATAAGTGGTGACATATTTTCCCCAACCGTTAAATTTGGTGTTTCTAATCCTCTGTGATGAACTTGCACAACTCAATAAGTTAAAATAAAGGGGTTGGTTTTTTTCACACAGACTCACATGCAGGAGAGGGGTTTTACAATGGAACAAGGTTCACAACCTGATCACAACACATACAAGTTAGGGTTTTATATGTGTTCAGAGTCCAGAATCAACTGGAACTACTGTTTACTCTTCGGAGGTCAAACATTAACAGCCTGTAGTATCCAGCAGTTTGTTAATTGAAGGAATTCAAACTGCTCAAGTCTTGATCATGTGACACTGGTTTAAGGTTGTTAAATAAGGCCCCTGTTTGAAAGCCATTGTGTTTTTGTACGAGGGAGGTCATGCCTCACAAATTTGGTTGAGTTTTTTGAGGAGGTGACAAAAATGATTGACGAAGGAAGGGCCGTGGATGTCGTCTGCATGGATTTTAGTAAAGCATTTGACAAGGTCCCTCATGGCAGGCTGGTGCAAAAGGTTAAATCTCACGGGATCAAAGGTGAACTAGCTAATTGGGTACAGAACTGGCTTGGCCATAGAAGACAGAGGGTAGCAGTGGAGGGGTTTTTTTCTGATTGGAGGTCTGTGACTAGTGGTGTTCCGCAGGGCTCTGTACTGGGACCTCTGCTGTTTGTGATATATGTAAATAATTTGGAAGAAAATATAGCTGGTCTGATTAGTAAGTTTGCGGACGACACAAAGATTGCTGGAGTTGCGGATAGTGATGAACATTGTCAGAGAATACAGCAGGATATGATAGGCTGGAAAATTGGGCGGAGAAATGGCAGATGGAATTTAATCCAGATAAATGCGAAGTAATGCATTTTGGTAGATCTAATGCAGGGGTGAGCTATACAATAAATGGCAGAACCATCAGGAGTATAGACACACAGAGGGATCTGGGTGTGCAAGTCCACAGATCCTTAAAGGTGGCAGCACAAGTGGAAAAGGTGGTGAAGAAGGCATATGGCATGCTTGCCTTTATTGGACGGGGCATAGAGTATAAAAGTTGGCATATGATGTTGCAGTTATATAGAGCGTTGGTTAGGCCACATTTGGAATACTGCGACCAGTTCTGGTCGCCACACTACCAGAAGGACGTGGAGGCTTTGGAGAGAGTGCAGAAAAGGTTTACCAGGATGTTGCCTGGTATGGAGGGTATTAGCTAAGAGGTGAGATTGAGTAAACTAGGGTTGTTCTCCCTGGAAAGACAGAGGTTGAGGGGCGACCTAATAGAAGTTTATAAAATTATGAAGGGCATAGATAGGGTGAACAGTTGGAAGCTTTTTCCCAGGTCAGAAATGACAAACACAAGGGGTCACAAGTTCAAGGTAAGGGGGGCAAGGTTCAATACAGATATGGGGGGGCGTATTTTACACAGAGGGTGGTGGGGGCCTGGAATGCACTACCAAGCAAGGTGGTTGAGGCAGACACACTAGGACCATTTAAGACTTATCTAGATAGCCACGTGAACAGACTGGGAATAGAGGGATACAAATGGATGGTCTAGTTAGGAACACATGATCGGTGCAGGCTTGGAGGGCCGAAGGGCCTGTTCCTGTGCTGTATTGTTCTTTGTTCTTCTTTGTTCTTTGTTGGAACAGGTAACATTTAGGCCATTAGCACCAGATTGGGACAAGGAGTTGCAAACAGTGGGCTTTGTTCACAGCTGGCTGAGGCAGACATCTCGACTGTGAGACCATTGTTTTGGTTTTGCTGGAATGTTTATGGTGCAAGGAGGTACATGCTGTCAGCTTTGTTCACTTTCAAACTGCTCAGAAATTTCCAAATGCCAGCATACAATCAGCTGGAGTCATTTTATTTGCCCAGCAATTGTCCATTTAGAAAAACAGAAAATAATAATTTCATAAAGTAGTTCAGCTGAGATATATATATTTTCCTTTCCATCTCAACTGGGCCAATTTCAATACTGCTTTTCGGCAGTATTCTCACCAAAGGAAAGTTCAAATGTGCAACTGAAAAACTGCCAGGAAAACTATTGCAGTATTTGAAGGGGTGGTAAGGGACACACACTCCAAAGAGTGGATTCGAGAATACGTTGAAGGATTTGGCTGAAACTGAGTAAAACCTTTGAGACCAACTGCCACCAGGCCACCTCCTCTAATGGAGATTTCCAGGTCTTGTTATTTTGCAATGACTCCAGTGGCTTCTACAAGGCAGCTCTTAGTGTTATGACATGGAGGTGATTTTCTCTCTGGTCGATTTTGGAACCACTCAAAAGGATATACCACGCCTCGTAATCTTATACGAGTGTGTGAAAGGTAGTAGGAAGTTATTGGTTTTGATAAATTAAAGCAGGATCTGACACTATCATGAACAATTAACAGATCTTCATTTTTTTTAAACTGGTGACAACCTTGTTAAAACAATTAACAAACCAAATAAAATGCCAATAGAATGTTGTTCAAATATTACAAGACTCATTCAGGAATAATGAAATAATGATCCATTTTGGCAGATCCAATGGGATGAAGCAGCAGTATAATATGAAGGGTACCATTCTTAGCAGTGTAGAGGATCAGAAGGACCTTGGGGTCCGGGTCCATAGGACTCTTAAATCGGCCTCGCAGGTGGAGGATGCGGTCAAGAAGGCGTACGGCGTACTGGCCTTCATTAATCGAGGGATTGAGTTTAGGAGTCGGGAGATAATGCTGCAGCTTTACAGGACCCTGATTAGACCCCACTTGGAGTACTGCGCGCAGTTCTGGTCACCTCATTACAGGAAAGATGTTGAAGCCATTGAAAGGGTGCAGAGGAGATTTACAAGGATGTTGCCTGGATTGGGGGGCATGCCTTATGAGGATAGGTTGAGGGAGCTTGGTCTCTTCTCCCTGGAGAGACGAAGGATGAGAGGTGACCTGATAGAGGTTTACAAGATGTTGAGAGGTCTGGATAGGGTAGACTCTCAGAGGCTATTTCCAAGGGCTGAAATGGTTGCTACGAGAGGACACAGGTTTAAGGTGCTGGGGGGTAGGTACAGAGGAGATGTCAGGGGTAAGTTTTTCACTCAGAGGGTGGTGGGTGAGTGGAATCGGCTGACGTCGGTGGTGGTGGAGGCAAACTCGTTGGGGTCTTTTAAGAGACTTCTGGATGAGTACATGGGATTTAATGGGATTGAGGGCTATAGATAGGCCTAGAGGTGGGGATGTGATCGGCGCAACATGTGGGCCGAAGGGCCTGTTTGTGCTGTGGCTTTCTATGTTCTATGTTCTATTACAGAATTCAGTCACTCTCAAATAATATACAACCAGGCATCTTTTGGAATTAGGAACTTTCTCCGGTGATGCTTTCGTCTGGAACACTTTGATTGGTATCTCTATTTAGATGGTGATTTTATGAAGACATATGTGAAACTGCAAGATTTACATGAGAGCCTCACCTTCCCTCCTTCCAACTCAAGAGGTGGCAAGGGTTTATACATCTGGAATAACCTCACAGTTTTCCTGTGATCTGAGTGGTTTGAGACTGTCAACAACCCTCACATTTGAATTCCATTGATTCTGTGTCTCTGCGTGCTTGCTTTAAACTCACTATTTACATTTATCAAACACATTTTTAACTTTACATATGTAACTTCACAACATAAGTTCGATCCCAGCCCATGATTTTCTAGGTGGTAGTTCCCATCAGAAGAGCAGAAATGGAAATCTTTTCTGTGTTTTTGGTGTGAACTGAGGCCTTGTGCCTTGAAATATCCCAACATGCTTCTCAGAGGAATTAACAAAAAAATGTGAGCATTATTTTTCTAAATTGCTGTTTTTAGTAGCTGGATAATGATCACTATTACAAAGCATTCCCAATGACAGAATTATAGAATCCCTACAGTGCAGGAGGCCATTCGACCCATTGAGCCTACACTGACAACAATCCCACCCCGGCCCCAACGCCATAACGCTACATATTTACCCTGCTAGTCCATCTGACATTAAGGGGCAATTTAGCATGGCTAATCAATCTAACCTGCACATCTTTTGGAGTTGAAATTGTGAAGAATAATTTTTTGTAATCCCACAATGCAAGATAGATTCACAGGCAGTATTTTGCTAGAAATCTGCAGCAAATGGTAGAAGAGCTGTGTCAGAGATTTAGCTCATTTTTGAATAGGATGAAATAGAGGAAATTGTCTCAGAGCTTGTAGCTGAAAAGGTGGAAATCCATACTTTACATCAGTAGTCTTTCTGGTCATTATGGTTTGGAAAATATTAGACAAATGGATGGAATTTTCCCAAAATTGCAGTGATTTGATTTATTATTGTCATATGTATTAGCATATAGTGAAAAATATTGTTTCTTGTGCACTATACAAAGCATACCATTCATAGAGAAGGAAACGAGAGAATGTAGAATGTAGTGTTACAGTCACAGCTAGGGTGTAGAGAAAGATCAACTTAATGTGAGGTAGATCGATTCAAAAGTCTGATGGCAGCAGGAAAGAAGCTGTTCTTGTGTCAGTTGGTACGTGACCTCAGACTTTTGTATGTTTTTCCTGATGGAAGAGAGAGAATGTCCGTGGGGTCCTTAATTATGCTGGCTGCTTTGCCGAGGCAGCGGGGTAGACAGAGCCAATAGATGGGAGGCTGGTTAGCATGATGGATTGGGCTGCATTCACGATCTTTTGCAGTTTCTTGCGGTCTTAGGCAGAGCAGGAACCATACCAATCTGTGAAACAACCAGAAAAAATGCGTTCTATTGTGCATCTGTAAAGGTTGTGAGAGTCGTAGCCGTCATGCCAAATTTCCTTAGTCTTCTGAGAAAGTAGAGGCTTTGGTGGGCTTTCTTAACTATAGTGTCAGCATAGACCTGACCAGGACAGGTTGTTGGTGAGAAAAGATGTGTGAAACTTGCTGGCTTCACAGACACCCTTTCTCGTCTAGAATGCTGGCGAGGATCACACAGTAAGAAGTCTCACAACACCATGTTAAAGTCCAACAGGTTTATTTGGTAGCACAAGCCACTAGCTTTCGGAGCGCTGCTCCTTCATCAAGTGAGTGGGATTTCAGTTTGCAAACAGGGCATATAAAGACACAAACTCAATTCACAAAATAATGGTTAGAATGCGATTCTTTACAGGTAATCAAGTCTTAAAGGTACAGACAATATGAGTGGAGAGAGGGTTAAGCACAGGTTAAAGAGATGTGTATTGTCTCCAGCCAGGACAGTTAGTGAGATTTTGCAAGCCCAGGCAAGTCGTGAGGGTTACAGATAGTGTGACATGAACCCAAGATCCCGGTTGAGGCCGTCCTCATGTGTGCAGAACTTGGCTATCAGTCTCTGCTCAGCGACTCTGCATTGTCGTGTGTCGTGAAGGCCGCCTTGGAGAACGCTTACCCGAAGATCAGAGGCCGGATGCCCGTGACCGCTGGAGTGTTCCCCAACAGGAAGAGAACACTCTTGCCTGGTGATTGTCGAGCGGTGTTCATTCATCCGTTGTCGTAGCATTTGCATGGTCTCCCCAATGTACCATGCCTTGGGACATCCTTTCCTGCAGCGTATCAGGTAGACAACGTTGGCCGAGTTGCAAGAGTATGTACCGTGTACCTGGTGGATGGTGTTCTCACGTGAGATGATGGCATCTGTGTCGAAGATTCGGCACGTCTTGCAGAGATTGCTGTGGCAGGGTTGTGTGGTGTCATGGTCACTGTTCTCCTGGAGACTGGGTAGTTTGCTGCGGACAATGGTCTGTTTGAGGTTGTGCGGTTGTTTGAAGGCAAGAAATGGGGGTGTGGGGATGGCCTTGGAGAGATGTTCGTCTTCATCAATGACATGTTGAAGGCTCCGGAAAAGATGTCGTAGCTTCTGCGCTCCGAGGGAGTACTGGACGACAAAGGGTACTCTGTCCACTGTGTCCCGTGTTTGTCTTCTGAGGAGGTCGGTGCGGTTTTTCGCTGTGGCGCGTCGGAGCTGGCGACCGATGAGTCGAGCTCCATATCCTATTATGAGGGCATCTTTCAGCGTCTGGAGGTGTCTGTTGCGATCCTCCTCATCTGAGCAGATCCTGTGTTTAAGGAGGGCTTGTCCGTAGGTTAACCTCACGATGCTCCACTTCTCCAGCTTCCACCCTAAACACGTTAAAGAAGCCATCCCCTACGGACAAGCCCTCCGTATACACAGGATCTGCTCAGATGAGGAGGATCGCAACAGACACCTCTGGACTTTAACCTGGTGTTGTGAGACTTCTTACTGTGTTTACCCCAGTCCAACGCCGGCATCTCCACATCATGAGGATCACACAGCCAGCTGGAGGGGTGTGGCCTAAACACGCCAGGAATCTGAGATCGGGGCGCTGTTTTTAAAGGGTATCCTGACCCGGTTTAGGCCGTCCTCGTGTGCGGAACTTGGCTATCAGTTTCTGCTCAGCGATACACGACACACGACAGCGCAGAGTCGCTGAACAGAAACTGATAGCCAAGTTCCGCCCACATTTCCACTCCATCTGACGAAGGAGCAGCGCTCCGAAAGCTTATGGTATTTGCTACCAAATAAACCTGTTGGACTTTAACCTGGTGTTGTGAGACTTCTTACTGTGTTCACCCCAGTCCAATGCCGGCATCTCCACATCTCAAAGTTATATACAAGGCCTCCCCCCGCACCACAGAGATCACTGCTCTCAACTGCAATTATTGGGGCTCTCCCGACTCACCTTGTAGTCATCAGGGCTATCTCCGCTCCTCCCCAGTCTTTGCAGACAGCGGGGCTCTCACCGCCTCCCCCCTCCCCACCATCCGTGCCGTCTTTGCCATGCCCGCTAACTGTGGCATGGTCAAGGGTGGCCTACAGCCCTCGGGGTCTCCACGCACCTCTGGACTCTGATGTGGTCATCATGACTGGTCTTGGCTTGGAAGACCAGTGGTAACTCGCATGACATCATGCTGCTGGGCAGGAGGAATGGGAGGATATATCATGGCTAGATACTACGGTGGAAAGTCTTTTAATTTGTGTAAAATCATGGAAATAAACTCACATCCTTGCTGGGTGTGCACCTGATCATGCCACCGAAAGGGGGCTGGGAAGATCTCAAACAGAGAACTCATTGGCTCAAGTCCCATTTTGGCCCTCACACGCGATTTAACACCCATAATGGGATTTGCGAATACAGTTCGCAGCCAATGGTTTTTATTTGTAAGCATGCGTGAGTTTTTTGGAACTTAACAATTCAGGATATAGAACTTACATGTTGTAAATATCATTTATTGAAAGACCATGGTAATACTGTGGGAGATTGGTACAGTTTATACATTTTAACATCAATGCAGCCAGACATATTGATGCATTTTCAGTATAACTTTACATTGAGTGATGTTGTACTACAGAAAAATCAGTTTAACTCGACGATATTATTTTAAAAAGGTTAATTAGTTTTTGCTAACTTGCTACATGGATATCATATATTAACAATATTGAATATTCTGGCTGCCAACAGCACGGCTGCCTTCAACAAAAGGGGGTCAAAACGTAATATTCTTCCTTGTCATCCACATTCTGTTTCCAACCTATTTGAAACATTCTGGACGCCAACCTGTTCATGCTCAGCAATCTATTATAAGACCATAAGACATAGGAGCAGAATTAGACCACTTGGCCCATCAAGTCTTCTGCTATTCAATCATGGCTGTTTTTTTTTCTCATCCCCATTCTCCTGCCATCTCCCCATAACCCTGATCCCCTTAACAATCAAGAACCTATCTATCTCTGTCTTAAAGACACTCAATGACCTGGCCTCCACAGCCTTCTGCGTCAAAGAGTTCCACAGATTCACCACTCTCTGGCTGAAGAAATTCTTCCTCATCTCTGTTTTAAAGGATCGTTCCTTTAGCCTGAGGTTGTGCCTTCTGGCTCTAGTTTTTCCTACTGGTGGAAACATCCTCTCCACGTCTATTCTATCCAGGTCTCGCAGTATCCTGTAAGTTTCAATAAGATCCCCCCTCATCCTTCTAAACTCCAATGAGTACAGACCCAGAGTCCTCAACCATTCCTTTAGGTATGATTGATCAACCTTCTGAAGCCTTCATCTAGATTCCAGTCTTCAGTTTAATCTGGTTTAATCAGTATTCATAGCTAAGCTACCTGAAGTCTTTAATTAGATGCAAAACTGAAAAACAATCCTAGATATGTATAATTCTACATACAAAGGTATAATAGACTTTTAAAAAATGTATATTTTTGACAAAACAACTGCACAGCAAAAATATGATACCTTTAATGACAACTAGTGGAATAGAAGCTGAAGTCACCAATTGAAAACCTAATCCAACCTCTTCACAATAATAAGTGGGAGTTTTGTTCTTGTACCGAC
This sequence comes from Mustelus asterias, assembly GCF_964213995.1. Taxonomy (NCBI): domain Eukaryota; kingdom Metazoa; phylum Chordata; class Chondrichthyes; order Carcharhiniformes; family Triakidae; genus Mustelus; species Mustelus asterias. The sequence continues at coordinate 78,931,071 of NC_135814.1, read as the reverse complement.
ACTTCAAAAAAATGTTACCGAGTGATTCAAGTGCAAAACAAACTCAGAACTATGAACTTTTGATCTCAGCGCAATCATATATTTTGTTACAACAAACAGAAACCAGGTCCTTCCCAGTGGGGAATAAAACAAAATAGCTAGCCAGGGAGATTCAATTAACACAATTATATTCAGCATTCGCAGCACAGCTGACCCCATGCTTGTCTGAAAATAGATTCATGTAGCCCTTCCGTAACTGGTCAAGGACACATTTGTGCACTGGCTCTGTATCAATTTTCTAAGCCCTAAATGCTTGGACGTGTGAACCCCTTCAATTGAAAACAAAATTTGTGTGTCCTTACCCTATAGAATCTATCAAGTATTTCAACACTTGGCTATGATAGCAATTAAACAACTGAATCAAACACTGCTTTGTCACTGCTGTGAACTAGAAGGCAATGTTTCTGTTCAAAAAGAGTGATAATTATATTAGGAGACTGTCTCCAACATGGAGTACTCTGTTTCTACCGTGTCCTTAAGCCTCGAGATACCAGATTTGACAGAGTATTTGACAATGAAAGCTTTCATGAGGTCATATCTGTAGTTTTTATTGATGAAGCTGTAAAGTATGGGATTGGCACAACAATGTACCAAGGATAGGCACTGAGTAATGTGGAAAGAAGCATATATGAAATTTTCCAGCTGACAACTGAAAGATAAAAGATTTAGAAACCACAAAAAATCAAGAAATAGAATCGAGTGGTAGGGGAGCCAACAGATAAGGAAAATGATCACATAGACAAATATTATCTTTCGGCTATTTCTTTTCTCTCGGTCACTTGTGATTGGGATGGCTGTTGCAAGGAGAAAATAGAAAACTGCAATAATTGCAAATGGGATAACAAAGCCTATGATGATGCAGATCATTTCCATTCCAGCCATCCATTCCCTGAAGTTTTCCTCAGGATAAGCCAAATGGCAAATGGGTTCAGCCTGATAACTGAGAGTCACTTTCAAGAAAAATAAATCTGGTAGCGATATGAGAAAGGAAAAGATCCAAACAAACATGCAGATAACCTTACGGATCAACTTTTTCTTCTGGTCAATGGAATCTCGGAACCACACCATTGATATATATCTGTCCACACTCATGCATGTTAGGAAGAAGATGCTCCCAAAAAGATTGACACTGAAGATGAGGTGAGTAAATTTGCACATGAACTCTCCAAACGGCCAGGTGCCATGTTGAATGAGAGACGTCACCCAGAAAGGGAGAGTGATCATGACACACAAGTCTGCAATGGCCAGGTTCAGGATGTAGAAGTGGGTTTCATATCTTGATTGCTTTGCCTTCATGTTCACGTACACCACCACACTGTTAGCCACCAAGCCAATGACAAAAATTAGAATATAAAAGAAAGATATGGTATGCAGGATTGCCTTCTTAGAGAAGTTTTGCAGACAATGAAAAATCTCCCAGGTCAAACATTCAGACTCATTTACACAGGTGATCCAGGTTTGATTCATTGTGGTAATGTTCTGCTCATCCCAATAATCCCAGAAGGTGATTAAGTCTGCAGCTGCCATGATGATCAGATTTCAGAGAGAACGTGCTGTAAAAACAAAGAAAAATCTAAAGATTTCATATTTTTGATTCATTGAATGTTTTATCTGCTTAGCAAAATTACCAGTATTCCTCAAAGATAACTTCATACCCTCTTCAGCGAGGAAAGCTAACAGTGGGGGTGGAGAGAAGAGTAGTGTTCCAGTAGATGATAATGACATCAGCCAAAGATATTTTTAAAAAGTGTGACAAAATAAAGCGACAACTTAACCAGTATTATCTCACCAGAAATACCAGTAATTCGATGAATATTGAACTAATTTAAATAAAGTTTAACCAGTTTGTAATACGTGATTTAAAATCTGAAGGATAAAGATAGCATTAGATTCACAACGTTCCAGGCAACAGCCATGGAAAGCAGATGCTTTCATCAAGCTCCAACTCTGACAGAAAAACGCTTTACAGGATGATTTTGGTCAATTTCTTAAGGCTGATACTTTTCTGTTAAAAATAAATTCTTTAAATTTCTGCACTTTTCAAAAGATTCAGTCTCAGGACATCGGTGTTACTGGCGAGTTCAGCACTTATCTCCCATCACTGTTAAAAGTGTAAACTGAGTGGCTTGCTTTGGAAGTCAGTTAATGTTTATATGGAACAGTAATCACATATAGGCCAGACCAACTAACAACAGCAAGTTTCCTTCCTTAAAGGAAATTAGTGAACCAGTTGGGTTTTTATGACCATCCAAAAGCTTCATGATCACTTTGTTATCAATTTAATATTTCCAATTTTTGAAACTGAATTCAAATTCTCAAACTACCACAGTGTAATTTGAACTCACAAACCTGAATTTTTGAAATGATGCAGAGCCGCTTCGTTTGAAAATGTTGGGTGAGGCCAAAACATAGGTCCTGCCCCTGAACATGGTTCCCAACATATGCACAAGGGAGGAATGGGGCCAGGATTTGCTTATCCTTGTTTTGTGGAGGCAACTGCCTATACAGGTAAGCAGTTTCTCCACTCATGTCTGATTTTGGTGAAGTAGGAGCATGAGACGCGACGTATGGAGTTTAAACCTGGCAAAAGCTGATCTGAACTTTGCCAATCTGTTTGGATTGCAGGGATAATCTTTTGGAAAGGTGCAGGGATCCCTTTGGAATTTGCTCAGATGTTGTACTAACTGCCACAAGGAGGCAAATATTCATTCTCGTGTAAGTCCAAAGATGTGCGGGTTAGGTCGATTGGCCATGCTAGAAATTGCCCCTTAGTGTCCTGAGATGTGTAGGTTAGAGGGATTAGCGGATAAATATGTAGGCATATGGGGTAGGGCCTGGGTGGGATTGTGATCAGTGCAGACTCGATGGGCCAAATGGCCTCTTTCTGCACTGTAGGGTTTCTATGATTCTAACCCAAGGGAGCAGGAGAGTGGAGTCACTGCACTTGGCAGGACTTTTTTTGCCCCTGCAAACTCGGTCATCAAATTGGCAGAAAGAATATAATGCCTGAGAAGAGTACACTGTGCTTTATGCTAAGGAAAATACAAGATAGACATGACATCCTTGCATGCAGGCACTATAGAGACAAGTCATTGTGACCAGCTGGAGACCAGAGGGAGGGCATTAGGTTAGAAAATAGAGGAAGAACCACATGCACCAGAAAAAAGGAGGAAAGGAAGGATCACCAGGTATTACCCTTTGGGAAGAGTGTACTGAACTCAGAGGTCATAGCTCAATATGATGGAGGACCAGTACCAAATCTACCTGAGATTTCACTGTGAACTATTCAAAGGCAACATCTCAAACCATACTCTATTGACCCCCATGCCCTGCTATTTGCAGATCTAAACTCTGCAGTCTTGCCACATTCACTTGTGCATGGAGGTGGACAACTGAACAACCACTGGAGGAGGAGGTTCCACAAATATCCCCATCCTCAATGATGGGTGAGCCCAGCATTTCAGTGCAAAAGTTAGAGCTAAACCATTTGCACCAATCTTCAGCCAGAAGTACTGAATGGATGATGCAGCTCAACCTCCTCTGGAGGTCCCCAGCATCACAGATACCAGTCTTCAGCCAATTCAATTCACTCCTTCTGGTGTTAAGATATGGCTGAAGGCACTGGATACTGCAAAGGCAGTGGACACTGACAATATTCTGGCAATAGTACTGAAGACTTGTCCTCCTGAACTTGCCGCAAGCTGTTCCAGTTATGCTACAACACTGGCATTTTCCCAGAAATGCAGAAAATTGTCCAGGTATGTCCTATAAACAAAAAGCAGGATAAATTCAACCCAGGGATTATCACCCTGTCAGTCTACTCACGACTATTAATAAAGTGATGGAAGGGGTCAGCAACAGTGCTATCAAGTGGCTTAGCAATAACCTGCTCACTGGCACTTAGTTTGGATTTCGCCAGGGTCACTCAGCTCCTGACCTCATTACAGTCTTGGTTCAAACATGGACAATAGAGCTGAACTGAAGTGAAGGGAGAATGACTGCCCCTAAGATCACGGCAACATTTGACTGAGTATGGCATCGAGGAACCCTAGCAAAACTGGAATCAATGAAAATCAGGAAACCTCGCTGCCGGTTGGAGTCATACGTGGCACAAAAGAAGATGACTGTGGTGATTGGAGATTAATCTTGTTTCAAGACATCAGCACAGTCAGCATGAATTTGTTTAAGGAAGGTTATGCCTCACAAATTTAATTGAATTCTTTGAGGAAGTGACAAGAACAAAGAGAACAAAACAAATTACAGCACAGGGACAGACCCTTTGACCCTCCAAGCCTGCACCGATCATGCTGCTCGACTTAACTGAAACCCCCTACCCTTTTGGGGACCATATCCCTCTATTCCCATCCTATGCATGTATTTGTCAAGACGCCCCTTAAAAGTCACTATCGTATCCACTTCCACTATCTCCCCTGGCAATGAGTTCCAGGCACTCACCGCAAAGGAGTTGACAAAGGTAGTGCAGTGGATATTGTGTGCATGGCAAGATATTTAACAAGGCACATGGCAGATTGGCCAAAAAATTAAAAGCCCATGGGATATAAGGTAATGTGGCAAACTGGATCAAAAGTTGGCTGAGTAACAGGAAACAAAGGGTAATAGTCGATAGATGCCCTTGCGAATGGAAAGTTGTTTCAAATGGTGTTCCACAGAGCTTGGTGTTGGGATCCTTGCCATTTGTGTTATATATTAACGATTTGGATATGAATGTGGGGGGCACGATTGGAAAATGTGCAGACGACACAAATCTTGCTTCAAGGAGAGCAACACCTAACCAACTCTTAATGGTACAGCTTGGATTTGTGGGGATAAAGCAGATTCTTGGCTCCCTATCAGGTAGAAGAGATCGTGTTACCTTGGATACGTGATCCCATGTATTTATCATTTTCCTTACCTTCCTTCTTTGCTGAGACACCGACTATCATGCTAACGGAATGCTACTTTGGCATGATCCTCCACGCTATGGGATTGGGAGGTTAACACAAGACAACAATAATCTAATCGCAATTTTGGAAAAAGGTTGCCAATGATACAGCCAATGGAAATCAATGATGAGATGGTTGCTATGCGCACTGTGATACTTCAGCATCGAATGGCACTGGATATTATCTTGGCAGCCGGGGATGGAACATGTGCTGTAATTGGACCAGAGTGTTGTATATATATGCCAGATAATTCAGAGTCCATAATCGATCTAGTTGGTCATATTAAAAAAAGAGGTTGAGAAACTCAAGCAGGCTCAACCCTTCACTTTCGGGTGTTGGGCTTCAGGCTGGCTGGGTCCACGTGGAAACATCATGCAATAGATTGTGTTTTTTTAAATTATGATCCGAGCATTTGTTGTAATTGTGTACCTGCTAAAATGCTGTGCACAAGTAGTCAAGTCTACCCAGGGTTCAGCAACAATAATGGCAGTCCGTGTGGAGAAAAGAGGATTCTGAATGCCAAATAATCCTTCGAGACCCAAGAATATTTAGTTAAAAACATCCATTTAGTGGCCTAATCTTGGGCTGGCCAAGGGCCAAGAGGGGGGAACTGTTAGAGGGGTTAGGATAACCTGGGACTAAAAAGACTAATAGACCAAGATAGACTAATTTAGAGTGAATATATTTAAAAAGTACAAAGCACCTGGAGTTACAAAGGTACAGTTTGCATAGAAACACACATAACCACTATTAGAGAATTTAAACATGTATTTTTGAAAACATATTATATTCTGTATTAAAAGCATACATCTTGGCCAATTACACTGCTCTAAGCATGATGGGATATAGCTAAATAAGAAGAACCACATTCTTTGAAAACAATACAGCTACTGAGAGAAGCAAAAAGAATGCTTATCAATGCGGGCTTTAGAAAGTACAAGCTTTCCAGACAGTTCAATGAATAGAGTAATAAAAGTTTCCCAATATGGGGTTGCTAATTAGACAGTGGGAAATGAACTTTTGAACTCTACGGACTTACGTATTGGGGTTGCTAGGAGACAGTGGGAAGAACTTTTGAACTCTACAGATTTATGTATTCTCCAGCTGCCAGAGAGTAGAATGTTATTGGCCAAGGTAAATGATTCATACTGAAATGATTAGCTTACGTCTGGCTAGGATGAGCAAAAGAGGTGGGCAAATTATTTTTCATATCATAGAATCCCTACAATGCAGAAGGAGGCCATTCGGCCCATCGAGTCTGCACTGACCATAATCCCACCCAAACCCTGTTCCCTTAACCCCACATATTTCTCCTGCTAATCCCCCTGACATTAAGGTCAATTTAGCATGACCAATCAACCTAACCCGCACATCTTTGGACTGTGGGAGGAAACCGGAGCACCCAGAGGAAACCCACGCAGACACGGGGAGAATGTACAAACTCCACACAGACAGTGACCCGAGGCCGGAATTGAACCCGGGTCCCTGGTGCTGTGAGGCAGCAGTGCTAACCACTATGCCACCATGCCCATTCATTCACCCACCCACCAATTAAAGTTTAAAGTTTATTTATTAGTCACAAGTAAGGCTTACATTAACACTGCAATGAAGTTACTGTGTAATTCCCCTAGTCGCCACAGTCCGGCGCCTGTTCAGTCAATTCAGTCAACCTAACCAGCATGTCTTTCAGAATGTGGGAGGAAACCGGAGCACCCAGAGGAAACCCACGCAGACACAGGGAGAACATGCAACTCCACACAGAAAGTGACCCAAGCCGGGAATCAAACCCGGGTCCCTGGCGCTGTGAGGCAGTAGTGCTAACCACTGTGCCGCCCATAATTAATGAATCCACACTCATTCCTTAAAATACTTCAGGCCTTTAAAAACTTACCTGAATATGGTAGCTTAGTGTCACCATTAATGCGTTCCATGCCTGCTGGGCACTGCAGGGACTGGGGTACATTATTGACCCTTTTCATCACATTTTGATTTGATGTTTTAAGTTTCCTTTCCACTTTGTCTTTGTTTTGGGTGGTTCTCCTCCTTTTGGGAGCTGCTCCTTTGTCCCCTCATTCATTTGATTTAGTTTACTTGGTTGGCCATAAAAATTGGTAGCTTAGTGTCACAAAAGGAGCACATATCCTCTCTTCCTTCCACTCACTTGCACTCATTGGACTTACCCTGCAGTGATCCATTTCTAATTCAACCAGCATCAGAAAGTGCTGGCTGAAAACGGACAGTTCTGTCAGGATGCAGAAAACTTTGGAAGATTGGAGCCAAAACGCAGCAGGACGCATAAATATAACATTTTCATTTAAAAAATCTAAAAGAAAATTCAGGAGAATGTGGAACTCCCCTACCACAAGGGGAAATTGAATAGCACAGATGCATTTGGAAGGAAATTAGATAAATGCCAGAGGGAGAAAGGAACAGAAGAGTGTGCTGGTAGGGTTAAATTAAAAGGAATGATAGAAAGCTCATGTGGAACTTAAAACACCAGCTTGGACCTCCAGGACGAAACCACTTGTTTCCGCATTGTATTGTAATAGACTGAGATAATGGGCCCTATTTTACCATTTTAATTCGAAGTGCTGGACGGACTTGAAACTGGGAGTGTTTCAGATCCGACTTTTAGTCCCGTTCTCAGGCACCCCCACCTCTGCCTGAAAAAATAGCAGCGATTCTGAATCATGCTGCTGTGGGCGGGGCTTATCACACCCGAAACATGCAGCTCCGATTGGCGCTTCCAACTGCGCTTGCGCAGAAAAAGAAGAGAAACGCTCCCGTGCCACATCACTCCACGGCTGGATAATGCCTTCCCCCCTGGCCCCACAGACATTGCCCCACCCCCACAACATAACTGTCCCTCTTATCTCCCCACACCCCTGCCACCCAGACCAATCATGGGTCCCTCCCCCCCATGACCACACACAGACTGGCAGTGGACCCCCCTTTCCCCCCACCAATCACACGCAGAGTGGCAAAAGACCCCCCTGTCCCCCCACCGCTGCCCACCCTGCTACCCCCACCCCCAATCTGAGTCAGAGAGCCAAATGACCCGCCTCCCTCCCCCCAACCAGAGAGCTATTTGACCCGCTTCCCTCCCCCCCACCAGAGAGCCATCTGACGTACTTCCCTCCCCCCCACCAGAGAGCCATCTGACCCGCCTCCCTCCCCCCACACCAGAGAGCTATCTGTCCCGCCTCCCTCCCCCCCACCAGAGAGCCAACTGACCCACCTCCTTCCCCCATACCATAGAGCCATCTGACTCGCCTTCCTTGGTAAAGGGTGAACCGGCGTGGAAGGGGGCAAGGATCGTGCTACTCTCCCCTCACGCCCGACTTTACCAAGTTTTCACGCCTGAAAACAGGCGCAACTTGATGGTAAAATCGGGCCCAATGCTTCCAGCGGCTAAATGCACAGTCCATCCAGAGGTTGATTATGTTCAGCTGATTTCAGCAGCAGGAATGCTTCAAGTGACCCTGGTTTAGTGAGGGATAAAATTGATCGCAGTTCCTGAACAAAATTCAATGATTCCTGCTGGAAAACCAGAAATCTCCCGGGGAGATTTAAAGAAGAAGTTAGTGTGCTTGCACACCCACCCTCGGATAAACAAGAGGTCAGGCACTTTTCCAAGATTTACAACCCAACTTTATTCTGAAAGCAGACGGGAAAGTTATATAAAAAAAGATACAACGACTCTTAATTCTGAGTGAAGAAAACTTATGAGAAAATATCAGAATTTTCGTGAAGTACCTTTTCGATTTGGCATTTTTGTAACGAATTCTGCCAACAGTCTCATAGACTTTGACAAGCTAATTCGTTGCAATGCTCGATTTTCTATTGATTATTTAAACACAATATGAAGGCCTCCAGCAATATTTTTCTCAGTGTAACACAGTCTTATCTGAAACCAGTGCATTGGCCGAAAGTAGCGCCAGTGTTGTTTAGCGGTTGAGATCTGCCGCAGGTGAATTGCGCGCTGACCCTCCACTGCTGAGATCTGCAAATGAAGCAGAGTCACCGAGGAGCGGAGAAATAGTATTTGTGTTCGCTTTTCCGCAAGACACCAGTTAACCTGCAGTTTCAACATAATCATTTCTGAGGCGGACTTAACATAAACATGCTTCAAATAGTGCTGGAACCAATAGGGACTTCATCCTCACATAGAACTGCTCCAGTCCTTCATCGCAGTCGTCACATTCTGTCTGCCCAAGTCAGGAGTTCCACAACTTTATTTCGACGAACGGTGCATTGGATCCTAGTTTATGAGCGTTTGCAATGATTTTAAATGTAGAGAATATTATGATTATTATTGAGAAAAAACATGTAAAGAGCGTAATTTCTATCAAACAGGGAAAAGTAAAAACCGTGTACGTTACCTGCAATTCGCCTCTCGTTCTTATGGAGCTTTGTTACCGAGAATTCCTCGAGCTGTGTTGCACAGATCTGTGTGCGAGAAAGACTCCTCCAAATGGAGCTCCGGGGTTAGTTAATGGGCAGTTCCTTCTTTTGCAGCAATTTGTGACTCATGTTATGATGTTACAGGCATCCCGGAGTTATCTGTGTTTGTGCAGTATCTGGAGTTACCAATACAACAATCCTTGAAAATGTGCTTATCTACTCACTTCTGTTTTCAGAAAAAAATGAAGTCAAAAAACAGCCCAAGCAAAAAAATTCAATTAATTTAGCTTCTTTGTAAAATGCAATAATAAATATAAACCGTTTTTGTAAAACTTCAGGTTAAAATAACGTCTTTTACTTCTTAACGTTACTTATTACCTAGAAAAACACTTAAGACCATAAGACATAGCAGCAGAATTAGGTCACTCGGCCCATCGAGTCTGCTCCGCCATTCAATCATGGATGTAGTGATGGTGTACAGGTTCACACATGTTGAGTATCTCTAAGAGTATCAGGGCGGCACGGTAGCACAGTGGTTAGCACTGCTGCTTCACAGCTCCAGGGTCCCGGGTTCGATTCCCAGCTCGGGTCACTGTCTGTGTGGAGTTTGCACATTCTCCTCGTGTCTGCGTGGGTTTCCTCCGGGTGCTCTGGTTTCCTCCCACAGTCCAAAGATGTGCGGGTTAGGTTGATTGGCCAGGTTAAAAATTGTCCCTTAGAGTCCTGGGCTGCGTAGGTTAGAGGGATTAGCGGGTAAAAATATGTGGGGGTAGGGCCTGGGTGGGATTGTGGTCGGTGCAGACTCGATGGGCCGAATGGCCTCCTTCTGCACTGTAGGGTTTCTATGTTTCTAAGTGGTGAGTTGGATATGGCTCTCCATAAGGGGCAACAATCTCTCAATGGAGGAAGCCAAGAGCACACACAATTACCAGAAGGATGTGGAGGCTTTGGAGAGAGTACAGAGGAGGTTAACCAGGATGTTGCCTGGTATGGAGGGGCTTGGTTATGAGGAGAGATTGGGGAAACTGGGGTTGTTCTCCTTGGAAAGACGGAGGATGAGGGGAGACTTAATAGAGGTGTATAAAATTATGAAAGGCATAGATAGGGTGAACGGTGGGAAGCTTTTCCCCGGGTCGGTGGTGGCGTTCACGAGGGGTCATAGGTTCAAGGTGAAGGGGGGGAGGTTTAACACAGATATCAGAAGGACATATTTTACACAGAGGGTCGTGGGGGCCTGGAATGTGTTGCCGGGCAAGGTGGTGGAGGCGGACACACTGGGAACGTTTAAGACTTATCTAGACAGCTATATGAACGGAGTGGGAATGGAGGGATACAAAAGAGTGGTCTAGTTTGGACTAGGGAGCGGCGCGGGCTAATTGTTCTTTGTTTCTCATTTCAAGGCTTCATTCTATGATCATCTTGCTGGTGCCAGTACAGAGCGAGACTGCGGATAGTTGGGAACCTGTCTCGGGGGCAGGGAATTCAGATGGTGTTCGTAAAGCAGAAGTGGAAATGAATAGGGTTGGGAAGCATTTTCTGATCAGGGCCAGTGTGATCTCCTGGACTCGTTTCGATCGCCTCAGGGGGTCGGAGAGGAATTTCCCAGATTTTTTTTCCCCATATTGGCCCTGGGGTTTTCACTCTGGGTTTTCGCCTCTCCCTGGAGATCACATGGTCTGGAATGGGGGGGTGGGGGTGAGTTAATAGGTTGTGATGAACAAAGCATCGTAGCTGTGAGGGACAGCTCAGTGGATAGGATATTAGGATGTAGATAGGCTGGAAAATTGGGCGGGGATCCTGGATTCAGGATTCAATCCTGGACCGGGGAGCGGCGCGGGCTTGGAGGGCCGAAGGGCCTGTTCCTGTGCTGTATTGTTCTTTGTTCTTTGTTCTAATAAAATAATACTGCAATCATGGAATGGATGGATTCCTCCATCTTCTGCACATGGGTGCACATAGTCTCTGGATGTTCTGCCAGATTTTCCTGCACCTCACACTGTAGCATCTGTCACCTCGGGTTGATCACTCTGGATATCATCACTAGGCTCCCCCCACCCCCCCCCCCCCACCCCCACACAGTCATCCAAATGTGAATAATCTTTATGTCACTGCCTCCATCAGCAGCTTAGGCATGGCTGTGCTATGATCATTAGATTGTGACGCCATTAATAACCGTGCATGACCACCCAACCATGTGTTGGTATCTGCACTGGCAGGGAATAATGTGACAATGCACCTTCTGAGATTTCCTCTCCTCAGACCGGTGAGTCTCACACCAGTGGCAGGGAAGCTATTGGAGAAAATTCTGAAGAAGGGAATTAATCTCCACTTGGAAAGGCATAGGTTAATTAGGGACAGTCAGCCTGGCTTTGTCAGAGGGAGGTCATGCCAAAGAAATTTGATACAACTTTCCAAAAATGTGATCAAGTGTTTGGATGACGGAAGTGCAGTTGATATAGTTTATATAGGGTGGCATGGTGGCTCGCATTGCTGCCTCACAGCTCCAGGGACTTGGGTTCAATTCCAGCCTTGGGAGTCTGCACAATCCATGTCTGTGTAGGCTTCCTCCAAGTGCTCCAGTTTCCTCCCACAGTCCAAATGTGTGCGGGTTAGGTCGATTGGCTATGATAAATTGCCCCTGAGTGTCAGGGGAATTAATGGGGTGAATGCATGAAGTTACGGAGATGGGGCTTGGTTGGGATTGTTGTCGGTACAGGCTCGATTGGCTGAATGGCTTCCTTCTGCACTGGAGGGACTCAATGGTTCTATATGGAGACATGGGAGACTGACTAAGAAGGTTGAAGCACAAGGAATTCAGGGAAACTTGGCAAGATGGATCCAAAACTGGCTTAGTAATAGGACACAAAGAATGGTGGCAGAAGGCTGAGTGAGTGAGTGAAGGGCAGTATCCAGTACCCACATTTCATGTTGGGTCTCTTATTCTTTGTTATATACATAAATGATATAGATGACATTGTGGGGGGAATGATAAGCAAGTTTACAGATGACACCAAGATTGGTGGGGTGGTTAATAGTGAAGAAAAATGTTGTAAGTTACAGGAAGGTATAGATGGGTTGGTCAGATGGGCAGAGCAGTGGCAGATGGTATTTAACCCTGATAAGTGCGAGGTGATGTGCTTTGGAAGAAATAACAAGACAAGGGAGTATTTAATGAATGGAAGGACAGTTTGAAGCTCAGAGGAACAGAGGGATCTTGGAGTAATTATTTGCAGATCCCTGAAGGCAGCAGAACAGGTGAATATGTTAGTTAAAAAGGCATATGGGACACTTGCTTTTATCAGTCATGGCAAGGAGTAATGTTGGAGCTATACAGAACGTTGGTTAGGCTACAGATGGAGGACTGTGTACAGTTCTTGTTACCTTACTATAGCACTAGAGGGGGTACAGAGGAGGTTCATCAGGATGTTGCCTGGAATGGAGCATTTAAGCTATAAGAGAGACTGGATAGGCTTAGATTGTTTCTTCGAGAGCAGAGAAGGGGTGGGGGGGGGGGGGGGGGTGGTGGCATGATTAAGGTGTATAAAATTACGAGGGTTATGGACAGGGTGAAAAGGAAACAGCTGTTCCTCTTGGTTGAGGGGTCAATCACAAGGGAGGGATAGTGTTAGGGTAAGGGGCAGGAGATTCAGAGAGGATTTGAGAAAACAATTATTCACTCAGAGGGTGATGGGAACCTGAAATGCACTGGCTGAGAAGATAATGGAGGCTGGAAATCTTACAACCTTTAAGAAATATTTAGATGAGCATTTGAAACATCATAATATTCAAGGATAGGGGACCAGGAAAATGGGATTAGTGCGACTTTACTGGCCAATATTGTCGGTGCAAACTCAAGAGGACGAAGGGCCTTTTTCTGCACTGTAAGATTCTATGAACAAAGAACAAAGAATTTTACAGCACAGGAAAAGACCCTTCGGTCCCCCAAGTCTGCACCAACCATGCTGCCCGTCTAAACAAAAACCCCTACCCTTCCGGAATTATATCGCTCTATTCCCATCCCATTCATAGAATCGTAGAATCATACAGTGCAGAAGGAGGCCATTCAGCCCATCGAGTCAGCACTGACCACAATCCTACCCAGACTATTCCCGTAACCCCCCCATATTTACCCTGCTAATCCCATGACACTAGGGTCAATTTAGCATGGCCAGTCAACCTAACCCGTAAATCTTTGGACTGTGGGAGGAAACTGGAGCACCTAGAGGAAACCCATGCAGACATGGGGAGAATGTGTAAACTCCACACAGTGACCCGAGGCTGAAATTGAACTCTGTTCCCTGATGCTGTGAGGCAGCAGTGCTAACCACTGTACCACCATGCCGTGTATTTGTCAAGACACCCTTTAAAAGTCAGTATCATATCTGCTTCCACTGTCTCCAGAGGCAGAGAGTTTCAGGCATCCACCAACCTCTGTGTAAAAAACCTGCCTCGTACATGTCTGCTTGCTGATGATACAAAGATTGGAGGTGTAGTGGACAGTGAGGAAGGTTTTCAAAGCTTGCAGAGGGATTTGGACCAGCTAGAAAAATGGGCTGAAAAATGGCAGATGGAGTTTAATGCAGACAAGTGTGAGGTATTGCACTTTGGAAGGACGAACCAAGGTAGAACATACAAGGTAAATGGTAGGACACTGAAGAGTGCAGTAGAACAGAGGGATCTGGGAATACATAATTCCCTGAAAGTGGCGTCACAGGTCGATAGGGTCGTAAAGAGTGCTTTTGGTACATTGGCCTTTATAAATCAAAGTATTGAGTATAGGAGTTGGAATGTTATGGTGAGGTTGTATAAGACATTGGTGAGGCCGAATTTAGAGTATTGTGTGCAGTTTTGGTCACCTAATTACAGGAAGGATATTAATAAGGTTGAAAGAGTGCAGAGAAGGTTTACAAGGATGTTGCCGGGACTTGAGAAACAGAGTTACAGAGAAAGGTTGAATAGGTTAGGACTTTATTCCCTGGAGCGTAGAAGAATGAGGGGAGATTTGATGGAGGTGTATAAAATTATGATGGGTATAGATAGAGTGAATGCAAGCAGGCTTTTTCCACTGAGGCTAGGGGAGAAAATAACTAGAGGACATGGGTTAATGGTGAGGGGGAAAAAGTTTAAAGAGAATATTAGGGGGGGCTTCTTCACACAGAGAGTCATAGAATCCTACAGTGCAGAAAGAGGCCATTCGGCCCATCGAGTCTGCACCAACCACAATCCCACCCAGGCCCTATCCACATATCCCTACATACTTACCCACTAACCCCTCTAACCTATGCATCCTGGGACACTAAGGGGCAATTTAGAATGGCCAATCAACCTAGCCCACACATCTTTGGACTGTGGGAGGAAACTGGAGCACCCGGAGGAAACCCACGCAGACACAGGGAGAATGTGCAAACTCCACACAGACAGCGACCCGAGCTGGGATTCGAACCCAGGTCCCTGGAGCTGTGAAGCAGCAGTGCTAACCACTGTGCTATCATACTGTGGGAGTTTGGAATGAGCTGCCAGATGAGGTGGTAAATGCGGGCTCACTTTTAACATTTAGGAAAAACTTGGACAGGTACATGGATGAGAGGGGTGTGGAGCGATATGGTCCAGGTGCAGGTCAATGGGACTAGGCACAAAAATGGTTCAGCACAGGCAAGAAGGGCCAAAAGGCCTGTTTCTGTGCTGTAATGTTCTATGGTTCTATGGTTCTATGTCCTTAAACCGTGCCCCTTGCACCTTAAACCTATGCCCCCTAGTAATTGACTCTTCTACCCTTGGAAAAAGACATTGACACTCTGTCAGTGCTCCTCATAATCTTGTAGACATCTGTCAGGTCGCTTCTCAACCTCCGCCATTCCAATGAGAACAAACCAAATTTCTCCAACCTCTCCTCATAGCTAATGCCCTCCATACCAGGCAACATCCTGGTAAATATTTTCTGTACCCTCTATCTCCCGCTGGCTGTTACGAGTCCTATGGTAAATCCCCAACATTGTGTCTGCACCCTACCTATTCCTAAGCTCCACCCATATTGCCTCACTGTATGAGCTCTCCGAGATGTCCTCCTGCAGTACAGCTGTGATATTCTCCCTAACCAGCAGTGCAACTCCCCCACCCCTTTTACATCCCCCTCTATCCCACTGAAACATATCTATCCTGAAATGTTAAGCTGCTAATCCTGTCCTTCCATTAACCAAGTCTCTGTAACAGTAACAACATCACAGTTCCAAGTACGTATCCAAACTCTAAGTTCATCTGCCTTACCTGTAACACTTCTCTCATTGAAACAAATGCACTTCAGTCCACCAGACTCTCTTTGATCAGCAACCACACCCTGCCTGCTCTTCCTCTGAGTCTTACTGGCCCTGTTTCTAGTTCCCCTTCTCTTAAATCACCTTTGCTTTGCTTCCCAAACCCCTGCCAAAACCAGTTTAAATCCTTCCGTGTGACACTAGCAAACCTCCCAGCCAGAAATTTATGCTCCTCCAGTTTAGATGCAACCCATCCTTCTTGTACAGGTCCCACCTGCCTCAGAAGAGATCCCAGTGGTCCAGATATCTGAAACCCTCCCTCCTACACCAGCTGTTTAGCCACGTGTTGAGCTGTACTATCTTCCTATTTCTAGCCTCACTGGCGCATGGCACAGGCATTTCAGGCATCCTGAGATTACAACCCTCGAGGGCCTGCTTTTTAACTTTCTACCTAACTCCCCAAATTGCTCCTGCAGGACCTCGTCACTCTTCCTACTTACGTCGTTAGTACTAATATGTGTCACAACCTCTGGATGTTCACTCTCTCCCTTCAGAATGCTTTCTGCCCATTCAGAGACATCCTGGAGGTAATATACCATCCTGGAGTCTCTTTCATATCCCTGAAGCGCCTATCTGTACCCCTAACTTTGGAGTCCCCGATAACAATTGCTCTCGTACTCTTTGTCTCTCCCTGCTTAGCAACAGATCCAGCTATGGTGCCACTGCTCTGACTGCTGCTGCTGATATCCCCTGATGGGCCATCCCCCAAACAGTATCCAAAACGGTGTACTTGTTAGAGAGGAGGACGACCACAGGGGATTCCTCCACTGACTGCCACAGGGGATTCCTCCACTGACTGCCTGCTCCTTCCAGCAGTCACCCATCTATCTGCCTGCACCTTTGGTGTCACCACATCTCTAAAACTCCTGTCTATGATGCTTTCCGCCACCATACATGCTCCTAAGTGCATCCAACTGCTGCTCCGACCTATCCATGCGGTCTGTGAGGAGCTGTAATTGGGTGCACTTCCTGCAGATATCTTCCGAGATGCTGGAAGATATATATAACTCTATATAAATGCCGTGGCTGCAAGATCATATCATAAGAACATAAGAACTAGGAGCAGGAGTAGGCCATTGGCCCCTCGAGTCTGCTCCACCATTCAATAAGCTCATGGCTGATCTTTTTGTGGACTCAGCTCCACTTACCCACCCGCTCACCATAACCCTTAATTCCTTCACTGTTCAAAAATTTATCTATCCTTGCCTTAAAAACATTCAATGAAATAGCCTCAACTGCTTCACTAGTCAGGGAATTCCACAGATTCACAACCCTTTGTGTGAAGAAGTTCCTCCTCAACTCAGTCCTAAATCTGCTTCCCCTTATTTTGAGGCCATGCCCCCCTAGTTCTAGTTTCACCCGCCAGTGGAAACAACTTCCCTGCTTCTATCTTATCTATTCCCTTCATAATCTTATATGTTTCTATAAGATCTCCCCTCATTCTTCTGAATTCCAATGAGTATAGCCCCAGTCTACTCAGTCTCGCCTCATAAGCCAAACCTCTCAATTCCGGAATCAACCCAGTGAATCTCCTCCGCACCCCCCTCCAGTGCCAGTATATCCTTTCTCAAGTAAGGAGACCAAAACTATACACAGTACTCCAGATGTGGCCTCACCAGCACCTTATACAGCTGCAACATAACCTCACTGTTTTTAAACTCCATCCCTATAGCAATGAAGGACAAAATTCCATTTGCCTTTTTAAATCCATGTTGCACCTGGAAACCAACTCCTTGTGATTCTTGCACAGGGACACCCAGATCCCTCTGCATAGCAGAATGCTGCAGTTTTTTACCATTTAAATAATAGTCTATTTTGCTGTTATTCCTACCCAAATGGATGACCTCACATTTACCAACATTGTACTCCATCTGCCAGACCCTCACCCACTCACTTAGATTATCTATATCCCTTTGCCGACTTTCAGCATCCCCTGCACACTTTGCTCTGCCACTCATCTTAGTGTTATCTGCGAATTTTGACACACTACACTTGGTCCCCAACTCCAAATCATCTATGTAAATCGTAAACAATTGCAGTCCCAACACTGATCCCTGAGGCACACTACTAGTCACTGATCGCCAACCAGAAAAAAACTCATTTACCCCGACTCTTTCCTTTCTGTTAGTTAAATAATCCTCTATCCATGCTAATACATTACCCGTAACACTGTGCACCTTTATCTTATGTAGCAGTCTTTGGTGCGGCACCTTGTTAATGCCTTCTGGAAATCCAGATACACCACATCCACAGGTTCCCCATTGTCCACTGCACGTGTAATGTTCTCAAAGAATTCCACCAAATTAGTCAAACATGACCTTCTCTTCATGAACCCATGCTGCGTGCTATCAATGGGACAATTTATATCCAGATGTCTCGCTATTTCTTCCTTGATGATAGATTCTAACATTTTCCCTACGACACAAGTTAAGCTAACCGGCCTATAGTTACCCGCCTTTTGTCTATCTCCTTTTTTAAACAGTCAGAGACTAAGAATGCTGCAGTGAGTTCCTCACCTCCTGATTTCCCAAAGTCTGTCCACCATCAACAAGTGCGACAGAATGCTCTCCACACGTCTTGAGTGGTTCCAACAACACTCACAAAGTTTGACACAATCCAGGACAAGGCAGCCTGCTTGACTGGCACCCTAACCACCATTTTCATCCCTCCACCACCACATGAAATAGAAGCAGGAGTAGATCAGATGGCCCAAGGAGCCTGCTCCACCATTTAATACGATCATGGCATGAACTCCATTTTCCTACATATACTTTGATTCTCTGTGAGACCAAAAATCTGTTTATCCCAGCTAGGGAATATGCTCATTGCAATCTCCAAAACTGAATCTAAGTTTGTCTATTATCTTGAATGAAAGGAGAGGCAGAATGGGACGCCTACTCCTTCTCTTTTCTATGTTTCTATAGATCTCGCTCTTGGGGCTAAACGGATCAAGGGATACGAGGGGAAAGCAGGATCAGGATATTGCATTTGATGATCACCCATGATCAAACGAATGGCAGAGCAGGCTTGAAAGGTGGAATAGCCTATACTAGCTTCTATTTTCTACATTGCTATGGGAGATACTAGCACCATATTATTCCCAAAAAGACACTAACGATGCTGCTGTGGGCTGCACAGACCAAATTCAAAGAGAGCTTTTCAAAGACCATCTGCATTTCATAGAATCATAGGATCCCAGCAGTACAGAAAGAGGCCATTCGGCCCATTGAGTCTGTACCGACCACAATCCCACCCAGGCCCTATTCCCGTAACGCCACACATTTACCCTGCTAATCCCCCTGACACTAGGGTCAATTTAGCACAGCCAATCAGCCTAACCCGCACATCTTTGGACTGTGGGAGGAAACTGGAGCACCCGGAGGAAACCCACGCAGACTCGGGGAGAATGTGCAAACTCCACACAGACAGTGACCCAAGCCGGTAGTCGAACCCAGGTCCCTGGCGCTGTGAGGCAGCAGTGCTAACCATTGTGATACTGTGCCGCCCTTGGGAAGTTGGGACCCCAACTGTTCACATTATATATTTCATAACTCAAATGGCCAACTGGAGTCTACTTGTCTGCTAGGACAAAGGGCCCTACACCATTACTTTCAATACTTAATGGTTGATATATTTAACAAGTGGCACGGTGGCACAGTGGTTAGCATTGCTGCCTCTCAGCTCCAGGGACCCGAGTTCGATTCTCGGCTTGGGTCACTGTCTGTGTGGAGTTTGCACGTTCTCCCCGTGTCTGCGTGGGTTTCCTCCAGGTGCTCCGGTTTCCTCCTACAGTCCAAAGGTGTGTGGGTTAGATTGATTGGCCATGCTAAATTGCCCCTTAGTGTCCCGGGATGCGTAAGTTAGAGGGATTAGCGGGGTAAATGTGTGGGGTTGTGGGGATAGGACATTGGGTAGGATTGTTGTTGATGCAGACTTGATGGGCCGAATGGCCTCCTCCTGCACTGTAGGGTTTTTTTATGATTCTAAGTTGAGGAACCGAAACAAGGGATGCACACCTTTGGTTAAAGACAGTAGCTGGGAGTCATGTGACAGACCTCTGGTTTTTGGAACCATTAATATTGGCATGCTGTACTGCAAATTCAATCTTCCACTAACAAGGAGCATCACAGACAAGGAGCTCTGGCCCAGGTTGAATAGTTGGCTCCATCTACACTGCCTCTACTGGAGATTCTGTACCATTACCCACAAAACTGATTTATCTGTGCATGTTTATCATTTGAGGATGTAACTTGTAGAACTGACTGAGGAGAACAAGTGGATGTGGTTTATTTAGACTTTCAGAAGGCTTTCTACAAGGTCTCACATAACAGATTGTGTAAAGTTAAAGCACATGGTATTGCAGGTAATGTCTTGAGATGGATAAAAAGCTGGTTAGCAGATATGAAGCAAAGAGTTGGCATAAATGAGTCTTTTTCTGATTGGCAGTCAGTGACTAGTGGAGTTCTGTGGATAAATGTGGATAATGTGGATAAATATGAGGTATTCCACTTTGGTAGAAATAATTGGAAGACAGATTACTTGAATGGGTGTAAATTGAGAGAGATGTATACTCAACAAGACCTTGGAGTCCTCGGGCATCAGTCCCTGAAAGTAAGCATGTAGGTATAGCAGGCAATAAAGAAGGCAAATGGTATGTTGGTCTTCATAGCAAGAGGATTTGCGTATAGGGATAGGGACATTTTGCTGCAATTGTATAGGGCATTGGTGAGGCCACACCTGGAGTATTGTGTGCATTTTAGTGTCCTTATCTGAGAATGTCCTTGCTATAGACGAAGTGCAGTGAAGGTTTACCAGTTTGATTCCTGGGATTGCAGGTCTGTCATATGAGGAGAGACTAAGTCAGTTAGGATTTTCTTCACTGGTGTTCAGAAGAGTGAGAGGGACCTCATAGAAACTTATAAAATTCTAACAGGGTTAGACAGGATAAATTCAGAAAGAATGTTCCCAATGGTGGGGGAGTCCAGAACTAGGGGTCATAGTTTGAGGATAAGGGGTAAACCTTTTAGAACTGAGGTGAGGAGAAATTTCTTCACCCAGAGGGTGGTGAGTGGAATTCACTACCACCGAATATAGTTGAGGCCAAAACGTTGTCTGATTTCAAGAAGAAATTAGATATAGCTCTTGGGGCTAAAGGGATCAAGGGATATGGGAGGAAGGGGGGATCAGGATATTGAATTTAATGAGCAGCCATGATCTAGATGGATGGTGGAGCAGGCCCGAAGGGCCAATGGCCTACTCCTGCTTCTAGTTTCTATGTTTCTATGTTTTATCATGTGAAGAGAACACCAGAGGGAGTGCAGCAAGGATGGCACAGTGGGACAGTGGTTAGCACTGCTGCCTCACAACGCCAGGGACCAGGTTCAACTCCGGCCTCGGGTCACTGTCTGTGTGGAGTTTGTATGTTATAGAACATAGAATAGTACAGCACAGAACAGGCCCTTCGGCCCATGATGTTGTTCCAAGCTTTGTCTGAAACCCAGATCAAGCTATTTCCTCCCTATCATCCCGAAGTGCTCCATGTGCCTATCCAATAGCTTCTTAAATGTTCCTAAAGTTTCTGACTCCACTATCCCTGCAGGCAGTCCATTCCACACCCCAACCACTCTCTGAGTAAAAAATCTACCTCGGACATCCTTCCTATATCTCCCACCATGAACCCTATAGTTATGCCCCCTAGTTACCACTCCATTCATCCGAGGAAATAGTCTTTGAACGTTCACTCTATCTATCCCCTTCATCATTTTATAAACCTCTATTAAGTCTCCCCTCAGCCTCCTCTGCTCCAGAGAGAACAGCCCTAGCTCCCTCAACCTTTCCTCATAAGACCTACCTTCCAAACCAGGCAGCATCCTGGTAAATCTCCTCTGCACTCTTTCCAGCGCTTCCACATCCTTCTTATAGTGAGGTGACCAGAACTGCACACAATATTCCAAATGTGGTCTCACCAAGGTCCTGTACAGTTGCAGCATAACCCCACGGCTCGTAAACTCAAACCCCCTGTTAATGAACGCCAACACACTATAGGCCTTCTTCACGGCTCTATCCACTTGAGTGGCAACCTTCAGAGATCTATGGACATGAACCCCAAGATCTCTCTGTTCCTCCACATTCTTCAGAACCCTACCTTTGACCCTGTAATCCACATTTAAATTTGTCCTACCAAAATGAATCACCTCGCATTTGTCAGGGTTAAATTCCATTTGCCATTTTTCAGCCCAGCTCTGCATCCTATCTATATCTCTTTGCAGCCTACAACAGCCCTCCACCTCATCCACTACTCCACCAATCTTGGTGTCATCAGCAAATTTACTGATCCACCCTTCAGCCCCCTCCTCCAAGTCATTTATAAAAATGACAAATAGCAGAGGACCAAGCACTGATCCCTGTGGCACTCCGCTGGTAACCGGTTTCCAGTCCGAAAATCTTCCATCCACCACCACCCTCTGTCTTCTGTTAGATAGCCAGTTACCTATCCAATCGGCCAAACTTCCCTCTATCCCACACATCCTTACTTTCTTCATAAGCCGACCATGGGGGACTTTATCAAACGCCTTACTAAAATCCATGTATATGACATCAACTGCACTACCTTCATCTACATACTTAGTTACCTCCTCAAAAAATTCTATCAAATTTGTGAGGCAAGACTTGCCCTTCACAAATCCGTGCTGACTATCCCGGATTAAGCTGCATCTTTCTCAATGGTCGTAAATCCTATCCCTGAGGACCTTTTCCATCAACTTACCGACCACCGAAGTAAGACTAACCGGCCTATAATTACCAGCGTCATTTCTATTCCCTTTCTTAAACAGGAACCACATTCGCCACTCTCCAGTCCTCTGGCAACACCCCCCGTGGACAGTGAGGACGCAAAGATCAATGCCAACGGCTCTGCTATCTCATCCCTTGCCTCCCAAAGACTCTTCGGATATATTTCATCAGGCCCAGGGGACTTATCAACTTTCAGTTTGTTCAAAATTGCTAGTACATCTTCCCTCCGAACATCTACTTCCTCCAGCCTATCAGCCTGTGACACCCTCTCTTCCTCAAAAACATGGCCCCTCTCCTTGGTGAACACCGAAGAAAAGTATTCATTCATCACCTCTCCTATCTCTTCTGACTCCATGCACAAATTCCCACTGCCGTCCTTGACCGGCCCCAACCTCACCCTGGTCATTCTGTGTTCTGCACCATACTCCTGCACCATACCGAACTGTTTCTCTGTGTAATTGCGGACTTGTGGAAGAATCAGCAGTTGTACCAACTGCTCTCTGACCCCAAGTTTCAGTCATATACTGCATGCAGTTATTCGTAAATAAATCATAGAAAGAAATCATAGAAACCCTACAGTGCAGAAACAGGCCATTCGGCCCATCAAGTCTGCACCGACCACAATCCCACCCAGGCCCTATCCCCATATCCCTACACATTTACCCACTAATCCCTCGAACCTACACATCTCAGGACATGAAGGGGGAATTTTAGCAGGTCAATCAACCTAACCCGCACATCTTTGGACTGTGGGAGGAAACCGGAGCACCCGGAGGAAACCCACGCAGACACGAGGAGAATGTGCAAACTCCACACAGACAGTGACCCAAGCCGGGAATCGAACCCAGGTCCCTGGAGCTGTGAAGCAGCAGTGCTAACCACTGTGCTACCGTGCCACAAATGCTTGTTATATTGTCGGAACAAATTTTGTTTGAGTCTTTATATCACAGTCAAGAAGCAGGAAAGTTTCCACTTCAACACCCTGACATAGATTTTTCAGCTATTCTTTAGCAGTGTCTTAGATTTTTCATATGGCAATAATTTCCTTGATTCACAGAATGCCATTTTTCAATCCTTGCCCGGATTTACAAATGGCAAAGAACAAAGAACAGTACAGCACAGAAGCAGACCTTTCGGCTCACCAAGCCTGCACGACACATGATGCCTTTCAAAATTAAAGACTTTTTGCCTGTATGCAGTCTGTATCCCTCTATTCATTTATCTGTCACGATGCCTCTTAAACATTGCTATCATATCTGCTTCTACCACTACCTATGTCAGTGCATTTCAGACACTTACCACCCTCTGTGTAAAAAACATGCTTCTAACATCTCCTTTAAATGTTCCCCCTTTTACCTTAAACCCTAGTAATTGACATTTCTACCCTTGGAAAAAGATTCCGACTATCCATTCTATCCATGCCTCTCATAATTTTGTAAACTTCTATCAGGTCACCCCTCAGCCTCCGATGTTCAAGTGAAAACAAATCAAGCCTGTCCAATCTCTCCTCATAGCTAATACCCTCCAAACCACGCAACATCCTGGTAAATCGTTTCTGTACCCTCTCTAAAGTCTCCTTCTGATAGTGTGGCAAGCAGAACTGTAGGCAATATTCCAAATGTGGCCTTACTAAAGTTCTAAAAAGCTGTAACATAACTTGCCAATTATTATATTCTGTGTCCCAACCGATGAAGGCAATCATGCCATATGCCTTCTTGACTACCTTATCCACATGTCTTGCCACTTTCAGGGAACTGTGGACCTGTCCTCCTAAATCCTTCTGTATGTTAATACTTCTAAGGGTTCTGCCATTTACTATGTACTTCCCTCCTGCATTAGACCTTCAAAAATGCACCACCTCACATTTGTTCGGATTAAATTCCAGCTACCATTGCTTCGCCGCCAAGTCTCCAGCCTATCTACATTGATTTTCTTCCTCCTCAGAATTAAATACTTAATCCTGCTTTGCATTTTTGATAAGAGGGTGATGGGCAGCTTTAATTTGTTGTCATATCAATCCCAATGACTATTGTCGCAGAGCTATGTACTACTTGACAACGAGGATGGAAAGATAAGCTGCACTGATACCTTGACCGGAGTATTCTGGAAGACCGTTACTCACCCAGTTTCTTTCTCGCACCTGACCATTTCTACACATTAGCATGAAATTCAAACTTGTTCCCTCCCATCCTCTGTCACTGTGACCTGCTGTATATCTAGCTACATTGCTTTGGACATTCGTTTAAAACTATAAAGGAGGTGGAAATTAATGATTTGTAATGTTGTCGTATGTCATTTGACTGCCCTCTGCTGGTTAATAACATTAACAAATTGGATATGTATTACAACGTGCATTTCCAGTGTAAAGCTCCATTGGCAATGCATATTGAGAGATCAGTCCATATCAAGTATGTCCACTTTCCTGAAATATGCCTTCTGTGGATGACGTTCAGTGCCTGGAGCTTGTATTCTGAAAATTTGCCTTGAAACTATATCAGGTAAAGAGCATTGATCTTGAGAAGCTTGGCTTATAACAGACAGTTCTCCCTCGGATCAGAAATACTGTCAGGGTAGGTGAAGGAAACCAATCAGCGGTGTTATGGTTCAAGTTAGAAACTCCAAAGTGTTTTATGGAACCCGCCTGGATCATAAGTTTTGCATCGTGAATTTGGCTAGGATAAGCATGATAGGCTTCCATTCAGGTATGATTCAAATGAACCACGAGAGAATTTTTATCAAGCAAAGTTTATTTAACAATATAGTCAACATGTATAGTAAGAAAATTAGCAAGAACTTTTATCAATTACAAACAAGAAACTAAATAACCACTATAATGTATAACCCTTAACAAAGCTTTCTTGTTGCCATAGTATCCAAAAAGCTTTATTTTGCGTAAGTCAGCACTGCTAAATGCCAAGACTTGGTCTAATGTCAAATGTGAGCCCATCACTTGGCATCAATCCAGGCCTGGGCAGCCTGAATCATATAAAATATATCATCAAATGCTCCTGTATACAGATATATTTTGAAATATCCGTTTGCATCCATTGTTTTCTTAATGCAAGTTACACAGTTTTATATCAAAATCTTGTATTCTTTCATTAATGTTACTGATTTCTTTAGTCACAGTACTGGACAAATTGCATGTTTTTGCTTTATAAGCTTAATACAATTCAATGGATTATTTTAATACAACAGATTACTTCAAAATCATTATTATCTATTTAATTTATATAAAGCATATAGATCATGATTCAATTTCATTTCAAATCCTTTCACATATAATCAAATGCTCACAATCCTCACGTTGGGTAAGATTGATTATATATCGCTCTCTATGCTGTTAACTGCTAATGTCTATTAACCCCTTCCACAGAACTGAAGAGGGCAGGAAATGTAATGTATCATATAGTTGGAGAGGAGGTGGGTATAGATGGTTGAACATGGTAAAAGAGACAAACTTGTCGTGTGAAAACTTGCATTGTAACCCTTCCTGGAGGCGATCGTGGCTGCCATTGCTAATGGCATTGCCATGGCTCAAGTTGAAAGTAAGTATTCTTGCAGCATATGCAATACATTCACAACTAGCTTTGTGCTGATCTAGAACTTTTGGGGATCGTTCTCCTCGACTATTTAGTGATAGAGGTTTATAACATGGAATCAGGCCCTTCGGCCCAATTTGTTCATGCCGCCCAGTTTTTACCATTAAGCTAGTCCCAATTGCCCGCGTTTGGCCCATATCCCTCTATGCCAATCTTACCCATGTAACTGTCTATTGTACACACCTCTACAATTGTATACACCTCTACTATAACCTCCGGAAGCTCATTCCAGACACTTACCACTCCCCGAGTGAAAACATTGCCCCTCTGGACCCTTTTTTATCTCTTCCCTCTCACCTTAAACCTATGTCCTCTAGTTTTAGACTCCCCTACTTTTGGGAAAAGATGTTGACTATCTATCTAATCTATGCGCCTCATTATTTTATAAACCTCGATAAGATCATCATTAAGCCTCCTCCGTTCCAGGGAAAAAAAGTCCCAATCTATCCAGCCTCTCCTTATAACTCAAACCATCAAGTCCTCGTAGCATCCTAGTAGACCTTTTCTGCTCTCTTTCTAGTTCAATATCCTTTCTATAATAGGATGACAAAAACCTTGCCAATCTCTTGTACAACTTCAACAAGACGTTTCAACTCCGGTATTCAATGTTCTGGCCAATGAAACCAAGCATGCTAAATGACTTCTTCACCACCCTTCTTCACCACATGTGACTCCACTTGCAAGGAGCTATGAACATATACCCATAGAACCATAGAACATTACAGCACAGAAACAGGCCTTTTGGCCCATCTTGGCTGTGCCGAACCATTTTTTTGCCTAGTCCCACTGACCTGCACCTGGACCATATCCCTCCACACCCCTCTCATCCATGTTCCTGTCCAAGTTTTTCTTAAATGTTAAAAGTGAGCCCGCATTCACCACTTCATCTGGCAGCTCATTCCACACTCCCACCACTCTCTGTGTGAAGAAGCCCCCCTAATATTCCCTTTAAACTGTTCCCCCTTCACCCTTAACCCATGTCCTCTAGTTTTTTTCTCCCCTAGCCTCAGTGGAAAAAGCCTGCTTACATTCACTCTATCTATACCCATCATAATTTTATATACCTCGATCAAATCTCCCCTCATTCTTCTACGCTCCAGGGAATAAAGTCCTAACCTATTCAACCTTTCTCTGTAACTCAGTTTCTCAAGTCCCGGCAACATCCCTGTAAACGTTCTCTGCACTCTTTCAACCTTATTAATATCCTTCTTGTAATTAGGTGACCAAAACTGCACACAATACTCTAAATTCGGCCTCACCAATGTCTTATACAACCTTATACAGATGTTTTATACAACCTTATACAATGTCTTATACAAAGGGACACGGTGGACAGAGTACCCTTTGTCGTCCAGTACTTCCCCGGAGTGGAGAAGCTACGGCATCTCCTCTGGAGCCTTCAACATGTCATTGATGAAGACGAACATCTCGCCAAGGCCATCCCCACACCCCCATTTCTTGCCTTCAAACAACCGCACAACCTCAAACAGACCATTGTTCGCAGCAAACTTCCCAGCCTTCAGGAGAACAGTGACCACGACACCATACAACCCTGCCACAGCAACCTCTGCAAGACGTGCCGGATCATCGACACAGATGCCATCATCTCACGTGAGAACACCATCCACCAGGTACACGGTACCTACTCTTGCAACTCGGCCAACATTGTCTACCTGATACGCTGCAGGAAAGGATGTCCTGAGGCATGGTACATTGGGGAAACCATGCAGATGCTATGACAACGGATGAATGAACACCGCTCGACAATCACCAGGCAAAACTGCTCTCTTCCTGTGGGGAGCACTTCAGCGGTCATGAGCATTCAGCCTCTGATCTTCGGGTAAGCGTTCTCCAAGGCGGCCTTCACGACACACGACAGCGCAGAGTCACTGAGCAGAAACTGATAGCCAAGTTCCGCACACATGAGGATGGCCTAAACTGGGATCTTGGGTTTATGTCACACTATCAGTAACCCCCACAGCTTGCCTCCTGGACTTGCAGAATCTCACTGGCTGTCCTGTCTGGAGACAATACACATCTCTTTAACCTGTGCTTAATGCTCCCTCCACTCACATTGTCTGTATCTTTAAGACTTGATTAGCTGTAAAGATTTGCATTCTAATCAGTATTCTGTAACTTGATTTTGTGTCTCTGTATGCCCTGTTTGAGAGCAGATATCCATTCCATCTGATGAAGGAGCAGCGCTCCGAAAGCTAATGGCATTTGCTATCAAATAAACCTGTTGGACTTTAACCTGGTGTTGTTAAAACTCTTACTGTGTTATACAACCTCACCTTAACATTCCAGCAACATCAGACCATGGGATTGGTTAAGAAGGGGAAAATAGAATATGAAATTAAGCTTGCAGGAAACATAAAAATTGACTGTAAAAGTTTTTTATAGGTATGGAAAGAGAAAGAGATTGACAAAAGAAAATGTAGGCACTTACAGTCAGAAATGGGGGATTCATAATGGGGAGTAGAGCTGAGGAACTAAATTTGTACTTTGCTTCTGTCTTCACAAAGGAAGAGATGAATAATGTACTGGAAGTTCTAAGATTCACAGGTTCTAGTGAGGAGCTGAAGGCAATCAGTATTAGTAGGGAAATGGCTTTGGGAAAATTAATGGGATTGAAGACAAATACATCTCCAGAGCCTGATAATCTTCATCCAAGGGTACTTAAGGAAGTGGCCCAAGAAATAGTAGAAACATAGAACCATAGAACATTACAGCACAGAAACACGCCTTTGGGCCCTTCTCGCCTGTGCCGAACCATTTTTGTGACTAGTCCCACTGACCTGAACCTGGACCATATCCCTCCACACCCCTCTCATCCATGTACCTGTCCAAGTTTTTCTTAAATGTGAAAAGTGAGCCCGCATTCACCACCTCATCTGGCAGCTCATTCCAAACTCCCACCACTCTCTGTGTGAAGAAGCCCCCCCGAAAATTCCCTTTAAACTTTCCCCCCTCACCCTTAACCCATGTCCTCTAGTTATTTTCTCCCCGAACCTCAGTGGAAAAAGCCTGCTTGCATTCACTCTGTCTATACCCATCATAATTTTATACACCTCGATCAAATCTCCCCTCATTCTTCTACGCTCCAGGGAATAAAGTCCTAACCTATTCAACCTTTCTCTGTAACTCAGTTTCTCAAGTCCCAGCAACATCCTTGTAAACCTTCTCTGCACTCTTTCAACCTTATTAATATCCTTCCTGTAATTAGGTGACCAAAACTGCACACAATACTCTAAATTCGGCCTCACCAATGTCTTATACAACCTCACTATAACATTCCAACTCTTATACTCAATACTTTGATTTATAAAGGCCAATGTACCAAAAGCACTCTTTACGACCCTATCTACCTGTGATGCCACTTTTAGTGAATTATGTATCTGTATTCCCAGATGCCTCTGTTCTACTGCACTCTTCAGTGTCCTACCATTTAACTTGTATGTTCTACCTTGGTTTGTCCTTCCAAAGTGCAATACCTCACACTTGTCTGCATTAAACTCCATCTGCCATTTTTCAGCCCATTTTTCTAGCTGGTCCAAATCCCTCTGCAAGCTTTGAAAACCTTCCTCACTGTCCACTACACCTCCAATCTTTGTATCATCAGCAAATTTGCTGATCCAATTTACCACATTATCATCCAGATCATTGATATAGATGACAAACAACAATGGACCCAGCACTGATCCCTGTGGCACACCACTAGTCACAGGCCTCCACTCGGAGAAGCAATCCTCCATTACCTCTCTGGCTTCTTCCATTGAAAGAAGTCTCACAACATCAGGTTAAAGTCCAACAAATTTATTTGGTAGCAAATACCATAAGCTTTCGGAGCACTGCTCCTTCGTCAGATGGAGTGGAACTGTGCTCTCAAACAGTGCAAACAGACAGAATCAAGTTGCAGGATACTGATTAGAATGCGAATCCTACAGCCAGCCAGGTCTTAAATGTACAGACAATGTGAGTGGAGGGAACATTAAACACAGGTTAAAGAGATGTGTATTGTCTCCAGACAGAACAGCTCGTGAAATTCTGCAAGTCCAGGAGGCAAGCTGTGGGGGTTACTGATAATGTGGCATAAATCCAACATCCCGGTTTAGGCCGTCCTCATGTGTGCGGAACTTGGCTATCAGTTTCTGCTCAGCGACTCTGCGCTGTCGTGTGTTGTGAAGGCCGCCTTGGAGAACGCTTACCTGAAGATCCAAGGCTGAATGTCCGTGACTGCTGAAGTGCTCCCCCACAGGAAGAGAACAGTCTTGCCTGGTAATTGTCGAGCGGTGTTCATTCATCCGTTGTCGTAGCGTCTGCATGGTTTCCCCAATGTACCATGCCTCGGGACATCCTTTCCTGCAGCGTATCAGGTAGACAACGTTGGCCGAGTTGCAAGAGTAGGTACCGTGTACCTGGTAGATGGTGTTTTCATGTGAGATGATGGCATCCGTGTCGATGATCCGGCACGTCTTGCAGAGGTTGCTGTGGCAGGGTTGTGTGGTGTCGTGGTCACTGTTCTCCTGAAGGCTGGGTAGTTTGCTGCGGACAATGGTCTGTTTGAGGTTGCGTGGTTGTTTGAAGGCAAGAGGTGGGGGTGTGGGGATGGCCTTGGCGAGATGTTCATCTTCATCAATGACATGTTGAAGGCTCCAGAGGAGATGCCGTAGCTTCTCCGCTCCGGAGATGTTCCGGAGGCTCGACGCAGTTCTTCCATTGAGCCAATGTCCAATCCAATTTACGATCTCTCCATGTATACCTAGCGACTGAACCTTCCTAACTAACCTCCCATGCGGGAGCTTGTCAGAGGCCTTACTGAAGTCCATGTAGACAACATCCACTGCCTTCCCTTCATCCACTTTCCTGGTAACCTCCTCAAAAAACTCGAATAGATTGGTTAAACATGACTTACGAAACACAAAGCCATGTTGACTCTCCCTGTCCCTGTCTATCCAAATATTTGTAGATCCTATCTCTTAGTACTCCTTCCAATAATTTACCTACTACTGACGTCAAACTTACTGGCCTATAATTTCCCGCATTACTTTTTGAGCCTTTTTTAAACAACGGAACAACATGAGCTATCCTCCAGTCATCCGGCACCTCACCCATGGATACTGACATTTTAAATATATCTGCCAGGGCCCCTGCAATTTCAACACTAGTCACCTTCAAGGTCCGAGGGAATACCCTGTCCGGTCCTGGGGATTTATCTACTCTGATTTGCCTCAAGACAGCAAGCACCTCCTCCCCTTTAATCTGTATAGGTTCCATGACCTCCCTGACTTGTTTGCCTTATTTCCATAGACTCCATGCCAGTTTCCTTAGTAAATACGGATGCAAAAAACCCATTTAATATCTCCCCCATTTCTTTTGGTTCCATACATAGCCGACCACTCTGATCTTCAAGAGGACCAATTTTATCCCTTACTATCCTTTTGCTCTTAATATACCTGTAGAAGCTCTTAGAATTATCCTTCACCTTGTCTGCCAAAGCAACCTCATGTCTTCTTTTAGCCATCCTGATTTCTTTCTTAAGTAGTTTCTTGCACTTTTTATACTCCTCAAGCATCTTATTTGCTCCCTGTTGCCTATACATGTCATACATCTCTCTCTTCTTCTTGATCAGAACAAAGAACAATACAGCACAGGAACAGGTCCTTCGGCCCTCCAAGCCCGCGCCGCTCCCTGGTCCAAACTAGACCATTCTTTTGTATCCCTCCATTCCCACTCCGTTCATGTGGCTATCTAGATAAGTCTTAAATGTTCCCAGTGTGTCCGTCTCCACCACCTTGCCCGGCAGCGCATTCCAGGCCCCCACCACCCTCTGTGTAAAATACGTCCTTCTGATATCCGTGTTAAACCTCCCCCCCGCCCCTCACCTTGAACCTATGACCCCCTGTGAACGTCACCACCGACCTGGGAAAAAGCTTCCCACCGTTCACCCTATCTATGCCTTTCATAATTTTATACGCCTCTATTAGGTCACCCCTCATCCTCCGTCTTTCCAGTGAGAACAACCCCAGTCTACCCAATCTCTCCTCATAACCAAGCCCTTCCATACCAGGCAGCATCCTGGTAAACCTCCTCTGCACTCTCTCTAAAGCCTCCACGTCCTTCTGGTAGTGAGGCGACCAGAACTGGGCGCAGTATTCCAAATGCGGCCGAACCAACGTTCTATACAACCGCAACATCAGACCCCAACTTTTATACTCTGTGCCCCGTCCTATAAAGGCAAGCATGCCATATGCCTTCTTCACTACCTTCTCCACCTGTGCCGTCACCTTCAAGGATCTGAGGACTTGCACACCCAGGTCCCTCTGCGTATCTACACACTTTATGGTTCTGCCATTTATCGTATAGCTCCCCCCTACGTTAGTTCTACAAAAATGCATCACTTCGCATTTAGAAACATAGAAACATAGAAATACAGCACAAACAGGCCCTTCGGCCCACAAGTTGTGCCGAACACATCCCTACCTTCTAGACCTACCTATAACCCTCCATCCTATTAAGCTCCATGTACTCATCCAGGAGCCTCTTAAAAGACCCTATTGAGTTCGCCTCCACCACCACTGACGGCAGCCGATTCCATTCGCCCACCACCCTCTGTGTGAAAAACTTACCCTTAACATCTCCCCTGTACCTACCCCCCAGCACCTTAAACCTGTGTCCTCTCGTAGCAGACATTTCCACCCTGGGAAAAACCCTCTGAGAGTCCACCCGATTTATCTGGATTGAACTCCATCTGCCATTTCTTTGCCCAAATTTCCAGCCTATCTATATCCTTCTGCAGCCTCTGACAATGTTCCTCACTATCTGCAAGTCCAGCCATTTTTGTGTCGTCCGCAAACTTACTGATCACCCCAATATCACCTTCTTCCAATATCCCTCGAGAACCAAGGTTCCTTATTCATATTCACTTTGCCTTTAATCCTGACAGGAACATACAAACTCTGCACTCTCAAAATTTCTCCTTTGAAGGCCTCCCACTTACCAATCACATCCTTGCCAGAGAACAGCCTGTCCCAATCCACGCTTTTTAGATCCTTTCTCATTTCTTCAAATTTGGCCTTTTTCCAGTTTAGAACCTCAACCCGAGGACCATATCTATCTTTATCCATGATCATGCTGAAACTAATGGCGTTATGATCACTGGAACCAAAGTGTTCCCCTACACACACTTCTGTCACTTGTCCTAACTCGTTTCCTAATAGGAGATCTAATATTGCATCCTCTCTAGTTGGTACCTCAATATATTGATTTAGAAAGTTTTCCTGAACACATTTTACAAACTCTATCCCGTCTAGACCTTTAACAGTATGGGAGTCCCAATCTATATGTGGAAAATTTAAATCCTCTACTATCACAACTTTATGTTTCCTGCAGTTGTCTGCTATCTCTCTGCAGATTTGCTCCTCCAATTCTCGCTGACTATTGGGTGGTCTATAATACACCCCTATTAATGTGGTCATACCTTTCCTGTTTCTCAGCTCCACCCATATGACCTCGGTAGAGAAGTCCTCTAATCTGTCCTGCCTGAGCACTGCTGTAACATTTTCCCTGACTAGCAATGCCACCCCCCCACCCTTCATCTCTCTGCCTCTATCACGTCTGAAACATTGGAACCCTGGAATATTGAGCTGCCAGTCCTGCCCCTCCTGTAGCCAAGTTTCACTAATGGCTATAATGTCATCATTCCATGTGTCAATCCACGCCCTCAGCTCGACTGCCTTCCCCACAATACGCCTGGCATTGAAATAGACACACCTCAGAAGATTATTACCACCACACACAACCCTTCTATTTGTGATTTTGTATGAATTATTAACATCATTTATTTTCACCCCACTCCACTATCTGCTCTGGCACTCTGGTTCCCATCCCCCTGCAAATCTAGTTTAAACCCTCCCTATTAACATTAGCAAACCTCCCTGCAAGTATATTGGTCCCCTTATAGTTCAGGTGTAACCCGTCTCTCTTGTACACGTCCCACCTGCCCCAGAAGAGGTCCCAATGATCTAGAAATCTGAAATCCTGCCCCCATACCAGTTCCTCAGCCACGTGTTCATCCGCCCGAGCATCCTACTCTTACCCTCACTGGCACATGGCACAGGTAGCAATCCTGAGATTAACTTCCTACCAAGCTCTCTATACTCACTGAAGAAGGGAAAGGGTTAATGTTTTTTGTACTCAATGTATTTTGTACCTAAAGGGTTGAACTTTGTACTTAGAATGGATCACAAGCGTAACCCTTCATTGTGGCTAATCTCAGGTTTATACTGCTTTCCCTCAGGTTTATACTGTTTTTGACATGAATAAAATTATTCTTGTTTGTACTGCTTCTGACATTAATACCAGTTAACTTTTATTCTTATAACAATAAATAGTCAAATGTAAATGTGAATGTGTTTGCAGACATGCAAGTCTTACCTTTTCTCCAGGCTTGCGTGGTAAATGTAAATGGAAGAGAGCATTACAAGGTGTGAAGTGCGATACGGCCGTTTGAAGAGGAACTCCCGCTGAGGCAGCTGGAAGAGCGTCGGAACTTCAAAGGGGAACCGCGGGAAGAACAGGAAACAGAAGACCTGCGCTTCGTGTGCTGAGGATGCCAGATACACTGGTTTATGGTCAAGAAGCTATCAATGTATTTTTTGTGGTTGGTCTGGAAGCTTGCTTCATGACCAGCAGTTGTAAATTGTATTTCTGAGTCGTGACTGGTCTGGGGTTTGATTCATGACCAGACCAGTGTTTGTGTCGTGACTGGTGCTGGGAGCCATAATGTATATATATCCCCACTTTTCTGTGTTCAGAGAGAACTTTGGCTTCCGCTTTCAAGGGGTCAAGTTCTCCCGCAAGCTTGTGAGAATAAAGCCTTACTGTATTTTGACTCAGACTAGCCTCAGAGGTATTTGTACCGACTTCATTTGGTGCCGAAACCCGGGAGATCCCTGGGATTTGTTTGCGGGACTCTGTTTGCGGGCTCAGGTTGAATGGCCACAACCTGGGTACTGGAATAGAGTTCTGAACCTAATAGGATGAGTCAAACTACAGTGGGCTGATCATATGTGATGAGAGAGTGTGAGAATGAAAGACGTCGGAACTGAACATATACGGACAAGGAGGCATTTGTCTGTTATGGATTCTGGAGGAAAGGTTGCCTGAGATGTGGTGTTCAGACGTGAGTGAGAAAGAAACTGTCTGAGTGACCACCAGAGTAAAAGCCGGCTTAATGAAGTAAGCTTAATGCAAGCTTAATAGTGTAAGTGGTGGTACGGAGGGATTTGATCACCCCTGACAGGTAACACCAGACTCCGATAAGAGCGACCTAGGAGTGGGAGAGCGAGAAGGGAGAATAGAAGGCTCCAGGTGGTGAGTATAAAACTTATCTGTATTATGGTGGGATCACAAGCACAAGGACAGTGGGGACTTCCGGAATCCCTGATAAATGAGTGTATGACTAAGAGGAACAAATTCATTAAACAGATGAGAAAAGGGGGGTGGAACTTATCCTACCCTCTGGGTCAACAGCGTAAGTGGTTGGATAAAGAAAAGAGAAACATGACAAAGAAAATAGGAGTATTGTTAATACATCAGTTAGCTGGACTAATTGAACAAGTAGTTGCCTCTACTAAGAAGTGGAGTGAGGATAAAGAAAGGATTAAGGAGTTAGAATCCAGAGTAAGGGAACTGGAGAAACAAAACCAAGTATTAGAAGAAAAGCAATGGAGAGGGGAAACCGTTCCTCTACCTCCTTATGAGTCCACGCAACAGGGACTAAAAGCTCTTCCAGAGGAGTGAGAAGCGCCAGAACACAACCTAGTACTAGTAACCCAAGGGGGAACAGATGCACAGCCAAAAGTAAATTATGAACCATTCACCTCAGGTGAGAGGCAGCAGATAATGGCTTCCCTGGGTAAACTACAACCTAGAAGCGCAAACACTAAATTCTGGGAAGAATTAGACACAATCTGGGTAGGACACCTATTACACCTGAGAGACATACACCAGCTGGTCAGGGCAGCCTGTCCAGCGGATAAGTGGAGACAGGTAGCAGGTGGACCCACCGCTCCTCCAGCACAGGATTATGCCCAACAGACACCCTTTGCCCAGTTTAAGGTAGAAATTCAGAGAGTGGTCGGGAATGCTCCTACTAACTGGAGCAGAATGACCACAACGAAACAGTTAAAAGGGGAGGAGCTTCTGAATATGGGGGATGGTTGTTCCAGGGATATCAGGAGTGCTCCGGACAAGGAAACCCAGGTCGAGGAGATCGAGCGTTCATCCAGGCTTTTAAGGATGAATTCTTTAGTGTTCACCAAAAAATCCTTAAAATGGGAATTTTCAGTACCCCGAACTATGATGAGTTAGAACATAGAACATAGAACATAGAACATTACAGCGCAGAACAGGCCCTTCGGCCCACGATGTTGCACCGACCAGTTAAAAAAAAAAACTGTGACCCTCCAACCTAAACCAATTTCTTTTCGTCCATGAACCTATCTACGGATCTCTTAAACGCCCCCAAACTAGGCGCATTTACTACTGATGCTGGCAGGGCATTCCAATCCCTCACCACCCTCTGGGTAAAGAACCTACCCCTGACATCGGTTCTATAACTACCCCCCCTCAATTTAAAGCCATGCCCCCTCGTGCTGGATTTCTCCATCAGAGGAAAAAGGCTATCACTATCCACCCTATCTAAACCTCTAATCATCTTATATGTTTCAATAAGATCCCCTCTTAGCCGCCGCCTTTCCAGCGAAAACAATCCCAAATCCCTCAGCCTCTCCTCATAGGATCTCCCCTCCATACCAGGCAACATCCTGGTAAACCTCCTCTGCACCCTCTCCAAAGCCTCCACATCCTTCCTGTAATGTGGGGACCAGAACTGCACACAGTACTCCAAGTGCGGCCGCACCAGAGTTGTGTACAGTTGCAACATAACGCTACGACTCCTAAATTCAATCCCCCTACCAATAAACGCCAAGACACCATATGCCTTCTTAACAACCTTATCTACTTGATTCCCAACTTTCAGGGATCTATGCACACATACACCTAGATCCCTCTGCTCCTCCACACTATTCAAAGTCCTCCCGTTAGCCCTATACTCAACACATCTGTTATTCCTACCAAAGTGAATTACCTCACACTTCTCCGCATTAAACTCCATCCGCCACCTCTCGGCCCAAGAATGGGCTAATGGCATACCTGGAGGTGGATAGGAGAGATCTTAGTTTTTGTATTTCAGTGTGTTTGTGTGATCTGGTTACTAGTCGAATGTAGGTGGTTGTTGTTGTACATAAGAAATAGGAGCAGGAGTAGGCCATCTAGCCCCTCGAGCCTGCCCCGCCATTCAATAAGATCATGGCTGATCTGACGTGGATCAGTACCACTTACCCGCCTGATCCCCATAACCCTTAATTCCCTTACCGATCAGGAATCCATCCATCCGCGCTTTAAACATATTCAGCGAGGTAGCCTCCACCACCTCAGTGGGCAGAGAATTCCAGAGATTCACCACCCTCTGGGAGAAGAAGTTCCTCCTCAACTCTGTCTTAAACCGACCCCCCTTTATTTTGAGGCTGTGTCCTCTAGTTTTAACTTCCTTACTAAGTGGAAAGAATCTCTCCGCCTCCACCCTATCCAGCCCCCGCATTATCTTATAAGTCTCCATAAGATCCCCCCTCATCCTTCTAAACTCCAACGAGTACAAACCCAATCTCCTCAGCCTCTCCTCATAATCCAAACCCCTCATCTCCGGTATCAACCTGGTGAACCTTCTCTGCACTCCCTCCAATGCCAATATATCCTTCCTCATATAAGGGGACCAATACTGCACACAGTATTCCAGCTGCGGCCTCACCAATGCCCTGTACAGGTGCATCAAGACATCCCTGCTTTTATATTCTATCCCCCTCGCAATATAGGCCAACATCCCATTTGCCTTCTTGATCACCTCTTGTACCTGCAGACTGGGCTTTTGCGTCTCATGCACAAGGACCCCCAGGTCCCTTTGCACGGTAGCATGTTTTAATTTGTTTCCATTGAGATAGTAATCCCATTTGTTATTATTTCCTCCAAAGTGTATAACCTCGCATTTCTCAACGTTATACTCCATTTGCCATATCCTCGCCCACTCACTCAGCCTGTCCAAATCTCTCTGCAGATCTTCTCCATCCTCCACACGATTCACTTTTCCACTTATCTTTGTGTCGTCTGCAAACTTCGTTACCCTACACTCCGTCCCCTCCTCCAGATCATCTATATAAATGGTAAACAGTTGCGGCCCGAGTACCGATCCCTGCGGCACGCCACTAGTTACCTTCCTCCAACCGGAAAAACACCCATTTATTCCGACTCTTTGCTTCCTGTCGGATAGCCAGTCCCCAATCCACTTTAACACACTACCCCCAACTCCGTGTGCCCTAATCTTCTTCAGCAGCCTTTTATGGGGCACCTTATCAAACGCCTTTTGGAAATCCAAAAACACCGCATCCACCGGTTCTCCTCCATCAACCGCCCTCGTCACATCTTCATAAAAATCCAACATGTTCGTCAAGCACGACTTTCCCCTCATGAATCCATGCTGCGTCTGATTGATCGAACCATTTCTATCCAGATGCCCTGCTATCTCCTCTTTAATGATGGATTCCAGCATTTTCCCTACTACAGACGTTAAGCTGACCGGCCTATAGTTACCCGCCTTTTGTCTCCTTCCTTTTTTAAACAGCGGCGTAACATTAGCCGTTTTCCAATCAACCGGCACTACCCCAGAATGCAACGAGTTTTGATAAATAATCACTAACGCATCCACTATTACCTCTGACATTTCTTTCAATACCCTGGGATGCATTCCATCCGGACCCGGGGACTTGTCCACCTTCAGTCCCATTAGTCTAGCCAGCACTGCCTCTCTGGTAACATTAATTGTATTAAGTATTTCTCCTGCTGCCAACCCTCTATCGTTCATATTTGGCAAACTATTTGTGTCCTCCACCGTGAAGACCGACACAAAAAACTTATTTAAAGACTCAGCCATATCCTCATTTCCCACTATTAACTCCCCCCTCTCATCCTCCAAGGGTCCAACATTCACTCTAGCCACTCTCTTCCTTTTTATATATTTATAAAAACTTTTACTCTCATTTTTTATATTAATTGCTGGCCTAGCTTCATAGTCTATCCTTCCTTTCTTTATCGCTTTCTTAGTCTCTCTTTGTTGTTTCTTAAATTTTTCCCAATCACTTGTTTCTCCACTATTTTTGGCCACTCTGTACGCAGCTGTTTTTATTTTAATACTCTCCTTTATTTCCTTCGTTATCCACGGCTGGTTCTCCCTTTTCTTACAATCCTTGTTTTTTGCTGGAATATATTTTTGCTGAGAACTGAAAAGGATCTCCTTAAAAATCCTCCACTGTTCCTCAGCTATCCTACCTGCCAGTTGTATTAGATTGAGAGCAGGAGTTGTAGCCTTTGTTCTTATGGAGTGTTTATTGCGGGTAATAAATGACCTTCGTTTAGCCTCAGGAGAGCTGGGGAGGTGTTAAGACTGTTAAAGATTAAAGTGATAAGATTTCTTGAATTTACTTCTGTTTTGAGTTTTAATTACAGTTTGGAAGAAAGAACAATAAAAGTGACTGTCTTAATCCAAGTTCTGTATTTTTAAAAATGTTTTACTTACATCTCAGTTTGAGATGTTAAGTTTGAATGAGTGTTGGAAGCTTCCATGTGTGTCTATGTGTGTTTACAAAATTGTTTGCTTTGTTGTGATTTTACAACAGTGGGTTTGATACAGAGTTTAAATAAAATTAAAAAGGTAAATTGAAATTTCGAAATCGAAGTACATAAATTGAAGTTTGAAATAGCGAATTTGAAATTTGATTAAACCTGTGTTTGAATTTTGTTGAGAAAGGATTTAAACCTTGGAGGGAACCATGTGCTCTCTCCTTTGTCTTGAAGTGAAGATTATGAGAGAGTTAGTTGAGAAATTGGGAGAAGAAATTAAGTAATTTTATGGAAAAGTAGATAAGCAAGAACAAAAGAATGTGGTAAATGTACTGTCTATGAGTCAGTTTAAAATATTTTACGTTAGTGAAATGAATTGTAGTTCTGTTTATTTCAAGTTCCAGCAGGAGATTAATCAATTAAATCTTAGTTGCCAATGCAAATTGCCCTTACGAATGTCTGAAAGTTTAATATTCTGTAAACTGTGTGTTGGTGTTAAGCTGCCATTGGAATTTTATGTGCTATCTATTGTTTAAAGTTTGCCAAATGTTGAGCACTGTCAAGCTTAAAATCTAGCCAGTTAAAATCAAACCAAAACGTTCCTGATTAATTAACTAGTATGTATTGTACCTACTTTGGTTTTGATTTGGCACCTGTTGGTTTCCTCAAGTGCGGGGGTTTTGATCTGGAGCTCAGTTTAAAATTGGAAACGGATTGGATTAAAGGGGTTTGGATATCACAGTTATGGTGTGTAAAGTAAGATACAACTGCCGCTTGATTATTTT
The DNA here is from genome assembly GCF_964213995.1 of Mustelus asterias. Taxonomy (NCBI): domain Eukaryota; kingdom Metazoa; phylum Chordata; class Chondrichthyes; order Carcharhiniformes; family Triakidae; genus Mustelus; species Mustelus asterias. The sequence goes on along the minus strand of NC_135814.1, from coordinate 78,890,461 downwards.
CCATATAGACCCGAGAATAAAATCAAATCCTGAAAAGCCTTCATCAATTTTGCATGATATAGTTATATATTATATGTTGTGTATTGATAAAACATAATTCTGTTGGAGCTTCCTGTTTTCCTTGCCATACAACTGATTAAATTAGAGATAATGTCGGGGTACATTATATAAAGATTGGAGCTGTATGGTATGTGATCTTAATGGGGAATGCGATGTCTTTTGATGAGATTATATACAAATGAATGGATGTCCAACTGCAGCCAAAAACCAGTGTAAAGTGTTATTTAATTCACACTAAGCTTTCTATGGAAGGGGTGTGTGCAGTTAACTGTATAATGTACTAGCTAAAGCCATACAGATATCGGGAAATTGTGGACAGAGATATTGCCCACTATACTGATGAGATTAAGAGTTACCACAAACCGGACAACCGGATTAACCCCTTATGAATTAATGACAGAATGGGTGATGATGTAGGTTCACTAAAAGCTGAATTCAGGAGATATGTTCTGGAACTAAGCACCCAACTAAAAGGGATGCGCAAATTGGTAAAAGACAATCCGGAACAAAGAGACAGAGAGAGAGAGAGAGCTTGAAATGCTCCCTGACAGGCGGGAAGTTGCGTCCTAGTAAAAGCACTACTTGACAAACCTGGGTTCGCCCCTAAATATGAGGTTAAAATTGTGTAGTGTGCTTAATTCACAGATATGCGAGACGGTTGACCTTCAAGCAAGCTGAACGGGTTCGCGGGCAGTGGCGCGCGGGCGGTATAGCCTTTGGACCATTGTATAACGGTCGCGCGGGTTATTAGTTAAGTGATAGGATGATTTTCTTGCTGCTTCTCACGACCCTTGCCCTGCGAGTTACGAAGGGGAAGTATAGATGGAATTGTGTAGACTTGGGGACAGAGCATCGCAAGCATCTCTGTAACGATGGCTCTCTATTGTAACCTTCCGACACATGGAATAAGACCCTGGGAGGTAACCCGTAGGGACCGCTGCTTGGGATTCCTTAACCATGCCATGTCGCCAACTCTGTTGGAGGGGCGAGGTGATTGGGGTCTCCCATGCAATGTAACGTGGTGTAACTGGAATTTTTGGTGTTTAGCTGAGGGACCGTGATGGATCTGTACTCGGCAACCGCAGAGGGCTCGGGAGGATGAGTACATTAACACGAGATTTGGTCGATCCAAGCGATCATTGTACCAATCCTCTAAAATCCAACCCTATCACATGAACACTTTCATGTATATGTCTCACTTGTATGTTTTGCAATCAAAATTTTGAGCAAGTGCTGGGTCTGCTTACATATTCCCATGCACGAAGGAAAGGGGGGAAAGTCCTTTATTCCCTATCCCTTTGTCAACTCCGGGAATAGTAGAGGGGATTTTGAATCAGAATGGAACCCAAGACGGGACAAGGAAAGTAACATTTAAAACCCCATCAGGCATGTTGTGAAAAACCAACAAGGGGGGATCTATCTGCTTGGTAGAAATGGAACAATACTTGTTGGCCGTAGCTACTCTGCTCAGAAACAGGAAGGTGCAGTCACTATGTTGGGGGTATACTACAGGCCCCCCAACAGTCCAAGGGAAGTGGAAGAACGGATATGTCAGGAGATACTGGATAGGTGCAGGAAAAATAGGGTTGTTGTAGTGGGAGACTTCAATTTCCCTGGTATAGACTGGAAATCGCTTAGAGCTGGGACTCTGAATGGGGAGGAATTTGTAAAATGTGTACAGGAAGGTTCTTTGGAACAATATGTAGATAGCCCGATGAGAGAGGGGGCTATACTGGACCTAGGACTGGGGAATGAGCCCGGTCAGGTCTTCAAAGTTTCAGTAGGGGAACATGTGGCAAATAGTGACCACAATTCTGTTAGCTTTAGGATAGCGATGGAAAAGGATGAGTGGTGTCCCAAGGGTAAGGTGTTGGATTGGGGGAAGGCTAACTTTAGTGGGATTAGGCAGAAATTGGCAGCTGTTGATTGGGAGAGGCTGTTTGAGGGTAAATCCACATCTGGCATGTGGGAGTCTTTTAAGGAACAGTTGTTAGGGCTGCAGGACAGGCATGTGCCTGTAAAAAAGGATAGGAAGGGTAGGATTAGAGAACCGTGGATAACCAGGGAAATTGAGGGACTGGTCAAAAAGAAAAGAGAGGCGTATGTTAGGTCCAGGCAGCTAAAAACGGAGGGAGATCTGGAGGAATACAAAGAAAGTAGGAAAGAACTCAAATGAGGAATTAGAAGGGCAAAAAGGGGTCACGAAATGTCCTTGGCAGACAGGATTAAGGAGAATCCCAAGGCATTTTATTCATACGTTAGGAACAAAAGGGTTGTCAGGGAAAAAATCGGACCTCTCAGGGACAAAAGTGGGGAATTATGCTTAGAGCCCCAAGAAGTAGGGGAGATCCTAAATGAATACTTTGCGTCGGTATTCACAAAGGAGAGGGATGTGTTGACTGGGAGTGTCTCGGAGGGGAGTGTTGAACCATTAGAGAAAATCTCCATTACAAGGGTGGAAGTGTTAAGTTTTTTAGAGAATATAAAGACTGACAAATCCCCAGGGCCTGATGGAATCTATCCCAGGCTGCTCAGGGAGATGAGAGATGAAATCGCTGGGCCTCTGATGCAAATCTTTGTCTCGTCACTGGACACAGGTGAGGTCCCAGAGGATTGGAGAATAGCTTATGTGGTCCCGTTATTTAAGAAGGGTAGGAAGGATAACCCGGGAAATTATAGGCCGGTGAGCTTGACGTCCGTGGTAGGGAAGTTGTTGGAGAGGATTCTGAGAGATAGGTTGTATGCGCATTTAGAAAGGAATAAACTCATTAACGATAGTCAGCATGGTTTTGTGAGAGGGAGGTCATGCCTCACTAACCTGGTGGAGTTTTTTGAAGAAGTGACTAGAATGGTTGACGAGGGAAGGGCCGTGGATGTCGTCTATATGGACTTTAGTAAAGCGTTTGACAAAGTACCTCATGGTAGGTTGGTGCAAAAGGTTGGATTTCATGGGATAAAGAGGGAGGTGGCTAGATGGATGGAGAACTGGCTTGGTCACAGACCAGGTGTTGTTAAAACTCTTACGTTGGTCGCAGAAGACAGAGGGTGGTAGTGGAAGGGTCTTTTTCCGGCTGGAGGCCTGTGACTAGTGGTGTTCCGCAGGGCTCTGTATTGGGACCTCTGCTGTTTGTGATTTATATAAACGATCTGGAAGAAGGTGAAACTGGGGTGATCAGTAAGTTTGCGGACGACACAAAATTGGCTGGACTTGCAGATAGTGAGGAACATTGTCAGAGACTACAGATGGATATAGATAGGCTGGAAATTTGGGCAAAGAAATGGCAGATGGAGTTCAATCCAGATAAATGCGAAGTGATGCATTTTGGTAGAGCTAATGCAGGGGAGAGCTATACGATAAATGGCAGAATCATAAAGGGTGTAGATACGCAGAGGGACCTGGGTGTGCAAGTCCACAGATCCTTGAAGGTGACGTCACAGGTGGAGAAGGTGGTGAAGAAGGCATATGGCATGATTGCCTTTATAGGACGGGGCATAGAGTATAAAAGTTGGGGTCTGATGTTGCAGATGTATAGAACGTTGGTTCGGCCGCATTTGGAATACTGCGTCCAGTTTTGGTTGCCACACTACCAGAAGGACGTGGAGGCTTTAGAGAGAGTGCAGAGGAGGTTTACCAGGATGTTGCCTGGTATGGAGGGGCTTAGTTATGAGGAGAGATTGGGTAAACTGGGGTTGTTCTCCCTGGAAAGACAGAGGATGAGGGGAGATCTAATAGAGGTGTACAAAATTATGAAAGGCATAGATAGGGTGAACAGTGGGAAGCTTTTTCCCAGGTCGGTGGTGACATTCACAAGGGGTCATAGGTTCAAGGTGAGGGGGGGAGGTTTAACACGGATATCAGAAGGACGTATTTTACACAGAGGGTGGTGGGGGCCTGGAATGCGCTGCCAGGCAAGGTGGTGGAGGCGGGCACACTGGGAAAGTTTAAGACTTATCTCGATAGCCACATGAACGGAGTGGGAATGGAGGGATACAAAAGAATGGTCTAGTTTGGACCAGGGAGCAGCGCGGGCTTGGAGGGCCGAAGGGCCTGTTGCTGTGCTGTATTGTTCTTTGTACCCAACAGATTAATGTCACCAGTGGTGCCTGGACTTTGGTGCAACAGATTACAATCCATTGCCCATTGCTGATGTCCTGGTCAGCCTCTCCTCTACTTATGTGAACAGCATGACTGCATATAATGGTACCTGTTTTGTCTGTGGAAACAATGCCTACCCATGGCTTCCTTGGGATTGGGTAGGATCGTGTTATTTGGCATATGTGGTACCCTATATTCACCATTAGTGAGACAGAATGGTTCTTCATGATAGCTTTCCCACTTTATGGGACAGCAAAAGAAGCACAGGAACTTATACAGATGGCCTCAACCTTGGAGAGAATTGCGAATGAAACTAGGGACAGGTTCGAGGAGGTGAGCACAGCCTTCTCTGAAGTATCAGCCAAGGTTGTAGCTGTCCGGACTGTTGCTTTACAGAACCGATTGACACTTGATTATGTGTTGGCTTTCCAGGGAGGAACGTGCGCTATAATTGAATCCGAATGCTGCACGTATATCCCAGATGATTCAGAAAATATAACTCGTTTGGCAGATCATATCAAACGAGTGGCGATGACAATACAAGGTGAAGGGAACCAATATCATAATTATAACCCTCCGGGATGGCTAGGGCAATGGTTCGGGTTGTGGGGATCATACCTGATGCATGGGTTGATTGTATTAATTGTCATTGTTATTGCTTGTTGTATTTATATGATATTGAACGAACAGCCCGAATTATGCCGAGTGCAAGTGTACAGGCAGAAGGGACAGTCTTCCTGACGAAGGAGGTAGGCCCATATATATTGGTAACCTTTGGCTCTGAATTGGTCATGGGGCCATGTTTGAACTTGTCCCCGACCAAAAGGGGGGATTGAAGAAGGGAAAGGGTTAATGTTTTTTGTACTCAAAGGTATTTTGTACCTAAAGGGTTGAACTTTGTACTTAGAATGTATCACAAGCGTAACCCTTCATTGTGGCTAATCTCCTCAGGTTTATACTGCTTTCCCTCAGGTTTATACTGTTTTTGACATGAATAAAATTATTCTTGTTTGTACTGCTTCTGACATTAATACCAGTTAACTTTTATTCTTATAACAATAAATAGTCAAATGTAAATGTGAATGTGTTTGCAGGCATGCAAGTCTTACCTTTTCTCCAGGCTTGCGTGGTAAATGTAAACGGAAGAGAGCATTCCAAGGTGTGAAGTGCGATACGGCCAGACAATGACCATCACCAATAAGAGACACTAACCACCACCCCTCAGTGTAACCATCAATGAATCTCTCACTGTCAACATCCTTGGGGTTACCATTGACCAGAAACTCAACTGGACTCACCACATAAACACAGTGGCTACAAGAGCAGGTCAGAGGCGAGGAATACTGCGGCAAATAACTCACCTCCTGACTCCCCAAAGCCTATCCACCATCTACAAGGCATAAGTCAGGAGTGTGATGGATTACTCTCCACTTGCCTGGATGGGTGCAGCTCCAACAACACTCAAGAAGCTTGAGACCATCCAGCCCGCTTGATTGGCACCACATCTACAAACATTCAATCCCTCCACCATTGACGCTTAGTAGCAGCAGTGTGTACTATCTACAAGATGCACTGCACCAATTCACCAAAGATCCTTAGACAGCACCTTCCAAACCCACGACCACTTCCATCTAGAAGGACAAGGGCAGTAGATAAATGGGAACACCACCGTCTGCAAGTTCCCCTCCAAGCCACTCACCATCCTGACTTGGAAATATATCACCGTTCCTTTGCAGTCGCTGGGTCAAAATCCTGGAATTCCCTCCCTAACGGCATTGTGGGTCAACCCACAGAACATGGACTGCAGCGATTCAAGGAGGCAGCTCAAGGGCAACCAGGGATGGGCAATAAATGCTGGCCAGCCAGCGAGTCCATGTCCCACGAATGAATAAAAAAAATGCTGTTGCATTCCTAGATAACTTTCTTCACTGTCACCAATCTTGGTGTGGAGATGCTGGCGTTGGACTGGGGTAAACACAGTAAGAAGTTTAACAACACCAGGTTAAAGTCCAACAGGTTTATTTGGTAGCAAAAGCCACACAAGCTTTCGGAGCTCCAAGCCCCTTCATCAGGTGAGTGGGAATTCTGTTCACAAACAGGGCATGTAAAGACACAAACTCAATTTATATGAATAATGGTTGGAATGCGAATACTTACAACTAATCAAGTCTTTAAGAAACAAAACAACGTGAGTGGAGAGAGCATCAAGACAGGCTAAAAAGATGTGTATTGTCTCCAGACAGTTGATAGCCAAGTTACGCACACACGAGGACGGCCTCAACCGGGATATTGGGTTCATGTCACACTATTTGTAACCCCCACAGTTGCCTGGACCTGCAGAGTTTCACTGGCTGTCTTGTCTGGAGACAATACACATCTTTTTAGCCTGTCTTGATGCTCTCTCCACTCACGTTGTTTTGTTTCTTAAAGACTTGATTAGTTGTAAGTATTCGCATTCCAACCATTATTCATGTAAATTGAGTTTGTGTCTTTATATGCCCTGTTTGTGAACAGAATTCCCACTCACCCGAAGAAGGGGCTTGCAGCTCCGAAAGCTTGTGTGGCTTTTGCTACCAAATAAACCTGTTGGACTTTAACCTGGTGTTGTTAAACTTCTTACCAATCTTGGTGTCATCTGCAAACTTGCTAACCATGCCTCCCACATCCAAATCATTAATATAAATGATAAATAATAGTGGACCCAGCACCGATCCTTGAGGCACACCACTGGTCACAGGTCTTCAGTTGGAATTGAATAGAATCCCTACAGTGTAGAAGGAGGCCATTCAGCCCATCAAGTTTGCACCGACAACAACCAACCTAGGCCCTATCCCCGTAACCCCACATATTTACCCCGCTAATCCCTCTAACCTACACATCCTGGGACACTAAGGGGCAACTTAGCATGGCCAATCCACCTAACCCGCACATCTTTGGACTGTGGGAGAAAACCAGAGTACCTGGAAGAAACCTAGCAGACATGAGGGGAATGTGCAAACTCCACATAGCCATCCAAGCCGGGAATCAAACCCAGGTCTCTGGAGCTGTGAGGCTGCAGTGCTAACCACTGTGCCACCATGCTGCCCAAAGTTTGAAAAACCATCGACAACCACCTGTCTTCTGTCATCAAGATAATTTTGTATCCAATTACACTGGATTCCCATGAGATTTAACCTTATGTAACAATCTACCATATGGTATCTTGTCAAAGGCCTTGCTAAAGTCCATGTAGACAATGTTGACTGCACTGCCCTCATCTACCTTCTTTGTTAACCCTTCAAAATAATTGAATCCGTGAGACATGATTTTCCACTCACAAAGCCATGCTCACTGTCCCTAATCAGTCCTTGCCTCTCTAAATGCCTATACATCTTGTCTCTCAGAATACTGTTATGGTTCAGGTCAGAAACTCCAAAGTGTTTTATGAAGCCTGCCTGAATCATAAGTTTTACATTTTGAATTTGGCTAGGATAAGCATGAGATGTTTCACTTCAGGTATAATTCAAGTGACCCACTAGGGAGCTTTTTATCAAACAAAGTTTATTTAAGAATGTAGTTAACATGTATGGTTATAAAATTAGCAAGAACTTTTATCAATTACAAATAAGAAACAAAACAACCACTATAATGTATAACTCTTAATGAATATTTCTAATGTGCTCCAATTAAAACCAAAACCAATAGACAACAAAAAACCCTTTTCAACACGTTTAATACAACACAGGTTAATGCTCACTTGATATTGGGATTGAGGCCGTTAGTTGAATTCTGCAGTTCAATGCCCTTGAAACTCAGAACAGCCTGAAGACAAGAGAGCTTTCCAAAGTACCAGAGAGACTCTAGTCCAGCACCCAATAACAGATTTTCTACTCCAGGAAGGCTTTCAGGTAAACAGCAGAATTTCTCTAAACCAAGGAGAGAAGAGACACTGCTTTCAGTCTTAGGTCCACTCCCTTCTAAACCCAACTCAAACCTGACACTGAAAGCTGAAAAAACTTCGGTCATCTGACCTCCCACAGTTCTTTTTCTGTTCCCACCAATGACATCACCTAAGGCTGTGAGCTGCAGAGATCATGATTTCAAAAAAAATATCTTAAAGGGACAGTAATGTCACACCTCTCCCCTTTAAAAAATGAACAATGTACTTCAAAGATGGCTTCATTTTTCAAACCCTTTCAGTTTCACAGTACTAGTACTCTACAATATGCATACATTTTACAAAATCAAAACATGCAACACAACAGTCATATAGACTATTTCAGTCCTTGTCTTCCACCATCAACGAGTCCATTTAAATCACATTTGATTTAATGTGATTTCCAAAATTCTCCTTCAGTCTTTAATCCTGCGTTGATTCCAAGTTCAAACTCAGTTTGTTGTTGCGATGATAAATTAGCTCTGGTAATGTCCTCACAGAACTAGGCAGGATCAACAGGACACATATTACTTGTGTGTAGTCTGGGCCATTCAGATAGGTTATTTTGTCTCTGTCCTTGAAAGGGTTAAAAATCACACAAGTTTAAAAATCACATCAGCTGCAAGCTGAACCTCAGTCACACAAGGAAAGCTATGTGCAAATGACTGGTTTTGATTAAAGCAAGCACAGTTAACGTTCAAGGACTATGTAATTGAATGATGTGCAGCTGCACTTCATGTCTGCCCATTAGAACAAGGAAAAATGGAAAGGGAGGTTGAAGAAAACCATTGTAACAGCCCCTAACAGTCCTCTTTCTTGTTCATTGGCCTTAGCTCCTCCTCTGCAAGCAATTCAACTTCTTTGTTCGCTCTGGATCTGCACCATCACTTTCTTGGTGTCAAAACCCATTTCAACCATGATTCCACAGATCACTGCGGCAGATACACTGCTGTGAAAACAACTGTACTTCACTCAAACACTGGCAGTGTACAGTGCTGTTTCATTGGGCACCCACATCTCTGCACACTGTACAGAATCATTGTGCCAGCAGTTCATTTTAAATGATGGTATAAGTTTGGCAAACAGTCTGATCTCACATTGTTGTCCTCTCCTTTCATCCACATTAGTATGATACTTCTACTCCTCAATCTCCTTTTTGAGATCACACATGACCGTTGATTCATCCACACTTTCCTTTGCACAGATGGTGTGCTGTTTTTGATAGTCCTGCAATTTATGTTCAGACAATTTGAACAATTCAGGACCATGTTCCAAAACAGTCAATTTAACTTGTATCTCTCTCCACACCTGCTCACTTTCTTTGTTCATATTATTGTCCATTAACTGGTTCTCCTTCTCCACCTCCACCAGTTTTGTGTAATTGACCGAAACTTTTGGCTGCCACATCTCAGTCTGAGTAAACATCAGCTTTTCCACCTGTACTTGTGCCAACTTAAAAAGGGTATGTTTGCCAGGATGTTGTTTAATTGGAACAGCACTTTCTACAACTATCTCACTCCCAATTATCTTAGTACTTCACAACTTACTCCATACTTGTCTATGTGATATCAATAACTCTTTCAGGTCAGTTCAATGTTCCTCTGGAACGTAACTCAGTAATTTATCCCAATTTTTAATAACATCTTTGTTAACCAATTTAATTTGAGGAATGCCAAATTCAGAGTCATTTGGATTTGGTTCTTCGCACCAAGTTATAACCACTAAAACATCCTCCTTTCGCTTTCCTTCCCGATCAAACTATCTTTTAAGCATATTCATATGACATACACTATGAGTTTTCCATCTGTCTGGCATTCTTATCAAATAATTCACCTCACTCAATTTCATTTTGATTTGATAAGGTCCACTAAACCTTTCTTTTAAAGGTTTACCTACCACTAGTAACAGTACTAAGACTTTGTCCCCACTCGCAAAACTATGAGTTTTGATGTCTTATCCTCTTCCTGTTTCATCACATGCTGTGCTACTTTTAAATATTGTCCAGCCAATTCAGCTGCTCTATTCAACCTATCACTAAAATTTGACTCATAGTCCAATAATTTAGTCTCAGAACGCTCACTCACCAATTTCTCCTTAATCAATTTAAGTGGTCCCCTTACCTCATGACCAAAAATCAATTCAAATGGACTGAATTTGGTTGACTCATTAGGTGTATCCCTAATTGTAAAGAATACAAATATAATTCCTTTATCCCAATTCTCTGGATAATCTGGACAATAAGCCCTCAACATTGTCTTTAAAGTTTAATGCCACCACTCTAAAGCTCCCTGTGATTCTGGATGGTTGTATTCCTAAGCTATTCATAACCTCCTTGAATAACTTTGATGTAAAATTTGATCCCTGATCTGATTGTATTTCTGTGGGTAGTCCATATCTAGTAAAAAATTGAAATAACTCCTCTACAATCCTTTTATCTGTAATATTGCGTAATGGAATGGCCTCTGGATATCCAGACATATCCATTATAGTCAATAGATATTGACTCCCACTTTTTGTTTTAGGAAGGGGTCCTATGAAATCAATTAAGACCCTTGTAAATGGTTCCTCAAATGCTGGAATGGGTATTAAGGGTTTTATCATCACTTGAGGTTTCCCTAGGACTTGGCATGTGTGACATGACCGACAAAACTTTAACTACATCTTTATGCAGTCCAGGCATTTTTGTATTTTAGCTTGAGCTTTCCTTACTCCAAAATGACCTCCTACTGGTACCTCATCTGCTACTCGCAACACCTCCTTTTTATACCCGACCAGCAATACACTTGATGAACTTCTGCCCATTTTTCATCCACCTGAATATGTAAAGATTTCCATTCCCTCATTAAGACATCATTTTTAAGATAATAACATTCTGGTGTACACTCAGATTCCTCTTCCGTGTATGCTTTCTGGTACAACTGTTGTATTTCTATATCTTTCTGTTGTAACTCTGCCAACTTTCCCGAACTAAAAATATCCACCTCATCCTACACTGTTTCTTGTTCTTTTCCAATTATCTGATTAAAAATCTGATAATTAAACTTCAACTGTCTCATCTTCAACTCTAATTTCTACTCTTGTCTTAACCTGTGACTTTGTGACCTTGTTACTACACAATCAGGAAAAGTCCCAGGATATGATTCCTTCAACAACTTAGTTGTTTGATTTTCCACTGGCTTTTCAACCATAGTAGGCATCACTCCCACCTGTGATCCAGCTATATCGTTACCCAAGATAAACTGTATTCCTGGACAAGATAATTTCTCTATTACTCCTACTACTACTTCACCACTCTTGACTGGACTCTCCAATCTCACCTTATATAATAGAACACTACTCTTCTCACCCTGAATTCCACATGTTACCATCTTTTCTGGCAACACTCTTCCCAAACTACATAATTCCTCATCTCTTACCATCAAAGATTGACTTACTCCCATATGTCTTAAAATTTTTAATTCTTTAACTAGTCATCCTGGTACACATGAGTAAACTTTACCCACATAAGTAAATTCTTTGAAGAGATCTGGCACCTTCTTATTAATCAACCCCTGATCAGGCTGTACATTCATTTGCACCTCTTTTGCTTCAACTGGGCTTTCCTTTACCACTTTAACAAACCTCACTGGTTTATCCTGTTTTACCACATCAGTCTTCCCAGTGTTTTTCATAAACCACCAATACTGCGTCTTTGTATGGCCTAATTTATTACAGTGAAAACATCTAAGGCTTTTCATTTCTCTTCCACACTCCTCTATTTCCTTTTTAATCTGAGGTACACTGTCTTTATTATCTCCCACAAGGTCTCCTTTATCTTTACCACCTGAGTATTTCTCTTTTCCCCAGTTTCTATCCCTCGCAGGCTGAAACTGATGTCGGAAACAAAACTTTGATTTAAGAACTAATTCATAATCATCTGCCATTTCTGCCGCTAACCTTGCAGTTTTAACCCTCCACACGAGGAAGTGAATTTTTAAACTCCTCCAAAGTAATCATTTCTCTAAGAGCTTCATATGTCTGGTCTATTTTCAAAGCCACTTACCAAAATTATTCTGTTTGATCCTTTCAAATTCTATGTATGTTTGACCAGGTTCTTTCCTTAAATTTCTAAACCGTTGTCTGTCGGCTTCGGGCACTAGTTCATATGCATCTAAGATGGATTTTTTCACCTCCTCATACTTCCCAAATACCTCCTCTGATAGTGATGCAAACACTTCACCAGCTCTTACTATCGACTTTGTTTGAATCAGTAATACCACATGTGCTGTGGCTATTTCATTTGGTTTGCCACTTTCTCAAATGAAATGAAAAAAGCTTCTACATTCTTCTCATCAAACCTTGGTAAAGCTTGGACATACTTAAATAGATCCCCACCAAGCCTTTGACGACAAAACTTTTGCCCCTTCTCACTGTCCTCATTACAATAATCGAGCTGTACTTTTCTCTTTACCTCCACTCATTTTAACTGATGTTCACTTTTTATTGCCAGTTTCTGAAGGTTCAAATTTTCTCTCTCTTTCTCTTTCCCTTGCCTGCAATTCAAGCAGTCCAATTTACTTTGCTTTTTGTTCCTCCCTTTCTTTGGCTTTCTCTGCTGTAACAGCCTATCTTTCTTTTGCTTTTTCTGCTGCAATGGCCTCCCTTTTTGTTTTTTCTGCTGCAGTGGCCTCCCTTTCATTTGCTTTTGGTTCTGCTACTCTCTTTTCTTTATTTTGAAATCAAGCTGCTTTAATTCTTTTCCATGTTCAAGCTGTTTATTTGTAATTGAATTTTCACCATCTCCAATGATGCTGACTGCGTTTCTGGCAATCTAAATCCAATGCTATTGCCACAATTATCTCCCCTTTCTGTACGTTGTCAGGCAATGTCAACTGCAATGTTTTATGCCAATTCCAAAAGCTTTGTTTTAGTCGCCTTTTGTAAGGTACCTTGCATGATTTCCTGCACCCGTCGGAACTCCTTAGCCTTTGAAAGAGCCATTATTTCATAGGCACAATAGGAAGTGCCAATTTAAACTTGAATACAACACCTGAAAAGAAAACACCAATATGCTCACCACTCACTGTCTTTGAGTTCAATAATCTCAAATCAATCAAGAAATATAGATTTTAATCCCGTTCAAGCCCCCAGTTGTAATGGTTCAGGTCAGAAACTCCAAGATGTTTTATGAAGCCCGCTTGAATCATTAGTTTTGCATTTTGAATTTGGCTAGTATAAGCATGAGATGTTTCACTTCAGGAAAATTCAAGTGACCCACTCGGGAGCTTTTAACAAACAAAGTTTATTTAAGAATATAGTTAACATGTATGGTAATAAAATTAGAAAGAATTTATATCAATTACAAACAAGAAACAAAACAACCACCATAATGTATAATTTGCCGACTATGGCAAGACATAACAGGCTACAAGATAAAGGCATGAAAAATCGCTGCCTCCAATGCACCCCTCCCTGATGAGCTCAATGCATTCTATGCCCATTTTGAGCAAGAGGTTAGTGAGAACGTGCCCTCGACCCTGGAAGCCTCAGATGAACCTGTATCTGAGGTCACCACTGCAGTTGTCAGAGAGCTTTCTCGAAGGGCAACCCATGGAAAGCGACTGGCCCGGATGGGATACCCGGACATGCACTCAGATCCTGCACGGATCAGCTGGCGGGGGTATTCGCAGACATCCTTAACCTTTCTTTACAACAATCTGAGGTCCCTATCTGCTTCAAGAAGACAACCATCATCCCCGTACCAAAGAAAAGCCAAGTAGCACTATCGTCTGGTGGCTCTGACATCTAATATTATTAAGTGCTTCGAAAGTTTAGTCATGGTATAAATCAATTCCAGCCTCCCAGACTGTCTGGATCCACTACAGTTCACCTACCGCCGCAACAGGTCCTCAGCAGACGCCATCTCCCTAGCCCTGCACTCAACCATAGAACACCTGGATAACAAAGATACCGATGTCAGACTCCTATTTATTGACTCGAGCTCAATCTTCAACACCATTATTCCTACGAAACTCATTTCCAAACTCTGTGGCCTGGGCCTTGGCTCCCCACCCTGCGACTGGATCCTGAACTTCCTAACCCACAGACCACAATCAGTAAGGATAGGCAACAACACCTCCTCTACAATCATCCTCAACACTGGTGCCCCACAAGGCTGTGTTCTCAGACCCCTACTATACCCCTTATACTCCTATGACTGTGTGCCAAATTCTCCTCCAACTTGTTTTTCAAGTTTGTTGACGACACCACCCTCGTGGGTCGGATCTCAAACAATGACGAGACAGAGTACACGAATGCGATAGAGAATCTGGTGAACTGGTGCGGCGACAATAATGTCAACAAAATGAAGGAGATTGTCATCGATTTCAGCAAGCGTGGTGGAGAACATGCCCCTGTCTATATCAATGGGGCGAAGTGGAAATGGTTGGAAGCTTCAAGTTTATAAGTGTCCAGATCACCAACAACCTGTCCTGGTCCCCCCATGCCGACACTTAAGAACATAAGAACATAAGAAATAGGAGCAGGAGTAGGCCATCTAGCCCCTCGAGCCTGCCCCGCCATTCAATAAGATCATGGCTGATCTGACGTGGATCAGTACCACTTACCCGCCTGATCCCCATAACCCTTAATCCCCTTACCGATCAGGAATCCATCCATCCGCGCTTTAAACATATTCAGCGAGGTAGCCTCCACCACCTCAGTGGGCAGAGAATTCCAGAGATTCACCACCCTCTGGGAGAAGAAGTTCCTCCTCAACTCTGTCTTAAACCGACCCCCCTTTATTTTGAGGCTGTGTCCTCTAGTTTTAACTTCCTTACTAAGTGGAAAGAATCTCTCCGCCTCCACCCTATCCAGCCCCCGCATTATCTTATAAGTCTCCATAAGATCCCCCCTCATCCTTCTAAACTCCAACGAGTACAAACCCAATCTCCTCAGCCTCTCCTCATAATCCAAACCCCTCATCTCCGGTATCAACCTGGTGAACCTTCTCTGCACTCCCTCCAATGCCAATATATCCTTCCTCATATAAGGGGACCAATACTGCACACAGTATTCCAGCTGCGGCCTCACCAATGCCCTGTACAGGTGCATCAAGACATCCCTGCTTTTATATTCTATCCCCCTCGCGATATAGGCCAACATCCCATTTGCCTTCTTGATCACCTGTTGTACCTGCAGACTGGGCTTTTGCGTCTCATGCACAAGGACCCCCAGGTCCCTTTGCACGGTAGCAGGTTTTAATTTGTTTCCATTGAGATAGTAATCCCATTTGTTATTATTTCCTCCAAAGTGTATAACCTCGCATTTATCAACGTTATACTCCATTTGCCATATCCTCGCCCACTCACTCAGCCTGTCCAAATCTCTCTGCAGATCTTCTCCGTCCTCCACACGATTCACTTTTCCACTTATCTTTGTGTTGTCTGCAAACTTCGTTACCCTACACTCCGTCCCCTCCTCCAGATCATCTATATAAATGGTAAATAGTTGCGGCCCGAGTACCGATCCCTGCGGCACGCCACTAGTTACCTTCCTCCAACCGGAAAAACACTTGGTTTCAGTTTATCCTCTGCACGGGTATCAGCTCCTTCAATAAATCTGTTGTTGTTAGTTTGAATCTATGTGTGCAAACCACATCTTTTTTAACATAGTTCGGACATTACAAACAGAAAATTGGTGATGAGGCGGGGTTTTACTTCATCAAAAACATTGAGAAAAGTTCCTAAGTAAAAAAAAAATTATGGTTCCTCAAACTTTGGGAAAAAGCAACAACAGGATTAAATATTGAAGTGCCAGTGATTGATATTGATATTGATATTGATCTCCTGGACTCGTTTCGATCGCCTCAGGGGGTCGGAGAGGAATTTCCCAGATTTTTTTTTTCCCCATATTGGCCCTGGGGTTTTTTCACTCTGGGTTTTCGCCTCTCCCTGGGGATCACATGGTCTGGAATAGGGGGGTGGGGGTGAGTTAATAGGTTGTAATGAACAAAGCATCGTAGCTGTGAGGGACAGCTCGGTGGATAGGATATTGGTATGTAGATAGGCTGGAAAATTGGGCGGGGATCCTGGATTCAGGATTCAATCCTGGACCGGGGAGCGGCGCGGGCTTGGAGGGCCGAAGGGCCTGTTCCTGTGCTGTATTGTTCTTTGTTCTTTGTTCAGTGCTGGAAGAGAAGTACGAGAAAGCTCCCTGTGTGGTTTTAAAAGCGGGAGTTTTCCAATCAAAGAAGAATGAGATTTCAGGCAGTATCTGTTATATTTGAAAAGAAAAAAATGTTCTGCTGTGCAGCTGGTGTGCTATGAAAAAAAAATACATTAAGTAAATGGACTCTAGGGGAAAAGGGGGACTAATGGGAAGACAATGAAAAATAAATTGGACTGAACAGTAGTGCCTGAAAGAGAAATAGCAGGTCAATTAGGATCCATGGGGCCTTTCAATGAAGAAAATGAATCATGAAGTTCCTGTGCAGATCATTTTCAGTGCTTTGTACAAGTGAATAAAATTGAAAATGAGTTGCTTGTACCAGCTTTTCTCAATACACTAGGAAGTAAAATCTTTAATTTGCTCCAGAGCTTGGTTCATCCAGCAAAGCCAGGATCCAAACTTACAATGACTTGACAAAGATCCTTGAAGAGCATTACTCTCCAAAGCCACTGATCGTCATGGTTTAGGTTCCACTGAAAGAATCAAGTGGAAGGTGAAAGCATTGCTCAGTTTGTGACATCCCTAAAAAGGCTGGCACAACATTGTGAGTTTGGACTCATTGGAAGTTACTCTACGAGATTATCTGATTTGTGGTCTCCAAAATTAAGCTATCCAAAGAAGATTGTTTACTGAACATGCTTTGACTTTAAAAACAGCAGTAGAAAGATTATCAAAAAAATCAGACAATTTTTATGGAACTGCTGGTCCCCCTCCACGATTCTTTAACAATCTTGTGCCACTATCATCATGAAATACAATTATTACAATGCTTCAGAATTAATTATTCTTTATTTCAAACCTTGCTTGCTGATTAGCATGGGATTCTGACTGAGAAGATTTGTGCTTTAAACACTTCTATTTTTTAGTTCATCTTGTTCTGCCAAAATGCTTTAAATTACTGAGATTTCTCTTAAATTTGCAGACAACATTTGGCAATTACATTGTACAGTAAATTACGTGGAACGTTATGAGAAATAGGAAAAAATTGAAAGTATGAATGTGAATAAAAGCCTGTGCTAAACATCTGCAGCAAAATTGTAAATAATAAAATGGCAAAAGGTTTCAGACTATGAGTTTGGCAGGTCATATACCTTCACTTTGTTCCATACCAAATGGGTAAAAGGAAGGACCCAGTTCAATCTTTAGGTTATGTATTTGAATGAGGATTTGACTTATTGTCAGTGAAACTGTTTTGGGACATTCTAAAATGTCTGCCAGAAAACCATGTTTGCCATGAGGGTGGTGATAACTGACACACACTCCAACCCTATTTACAGAAAACAGATAGACATAGAACAGTACAGCACAGAACAGGCCCTTCGGCCCACGATGTTGTGCCGAGCTTTATCTGAAACCAAGATCAAGCTATCCCACTCCCTATCATCCTGGTGTGCTCCATGTGCCTATCCAATAACCACTTAAATGTTCCTAAAGTGTCTGATTCCACTGTCACTGCAGGCAGTCCATTCCACACCCCAACCACTCTCTGCGTAAAGAACCTACCTCTGATATCCTTCCTATATCTCCCACCATGAACCCTATAGTTATGCCCCCTTGTAGTAGCTCCATCCACCCGAGGAAATAGTCTTTGAACGTTCACTCTATCTATCCCCTTCATCATTTTATAAACCTCTATTAAGTCTCCCCTCAGCCTCCTCCGCTCCAGAGAGAACAGCCCGAGCTCCCTCAACCTTTCCTCATAAGACCTACCCTCCAAACCAGACAGCATCCTGGTAAATCTCCTCTGCACTCTTTCCAGCGCTTCCACATCCTTCTTATAGTGAGGTGACCAGAACTGCACACAATATTCCAAATGTGGTCTCACCAAGATCCTGTACAGTTGCAGCATAACCCCACGGCTCTTAAACTCCAACCCCCTGTTAATAAAAGCTAACACACTATAGGCCTTCTTCACAGCTCTATCCACTTGAGTGGCAACCTTTAGAAATCTGTGGATATGGACCCCAAGATCTCTCTGATCCTCCACAGTCTTCAGAACCCTACCTTTGACCCTGTAATCCACATTTAAATCAGTCCTACCAAAATGAATCACCTCACATTTATCAGGGTTAAACTCCATTTGCCATTTTTCAGCCCAGCTTTGGATCCTATCTATGTCTCTTTGCAGCCTACAACAGCCCTCCACCTCATCCACTACTCCACCAATCTTGGTGTCATCAGAAAATTTACTGATCCACCCTTCAGCCCCCTCCTCTAAGTCATTAATAAAAATCACAAAGAGCAGAGGACCAAGCACTGATCCCTGTGGCACTCCGCTAGCAACCTGCCTCCAATCCGAAAATTTTCCATCCACCACCACCCTCTGTCTTCGATCAGACAGCCAGTTACCTATCCAATCGGCCAACTTTCCCTCTATCCCACACCTCCTCACTTTCATCATAAGCCGACCATGGGGGACCTTATCAAACGCCTTACTAAAATCCATGTATATGACATCAACTGCCCTACCTTCATCAACACACTTAGTTACCTCCTCAAAAAATTCTATCAAATTTGTGAGGCACCACTTGCCCTTCACGAATCCGTGCTGACTATCCCGGATTAATCCGCATCTTTCTAAATGGTCGTAAATCCTTTTTCTCTAAGGACCTTTTCCATCAATTTACCAACCACCGAAGTAAGACTAACCGGTCTATAATTACCAGAGTCATTTCTATTCCCTTTCTTAAACAGAGGAACAACATTCGCCATTCTCCAGTCCTCTGGCACCATCCCCGTGGACAGCGAGGACCCAAAGATCAAAGCCAAAGGCGCTGCAATCTCATCCCTTGCCTCCCAAAGAATCCTAGGATACATTTCATCAGGCCCAGGGGACTTATCGACCTTCAGTTTATTCAAAACTGCCAGTACATCCTCCCTCCGAACATCTACTTCCTCCAGCCTATTAGCCTGTAACACCTTCTCTTCCTCAAAAACATGGCCCCTCTCCTTGGTGAACACTGAAGAAAAGTATTCATTCATCACCTCGCCTATCTCTACTGACTCCATACACAAGTTCCCACTACTGTCCTTGACCGGCCCTAACCTCACCCTGGTCATTCTTTTATTCCTCACATAAGAGTAAAAAGCCTTGGGTTTTTCCTTGATCCAACCCGCCAAGGACTTCTCGTGTCCCCTCCCAGCTCTCCTAAGCCCCTTTTTCAGCTCATTTCTTGCTAACTTGTAACCCTCAATCGAGCCACCTGAACCTTGTTTCCTCATCCCTACATAAGCTTCCCTCTTCCTTTTCACAAGACATTCCACCTCTTTCGTGAACCATGGTTCCCTCACTCGGCCATTTCCTCCCTGCCTGACAGGGACATACCGATCAAGGACATCCAGTATTTGTTCCTTGAAAAAGTTCCACTTTTCATTAGTTCCTTTCCCTGACAGTTTCTGTTCCCAACTTATGCCCCCTAATTCTTGCCTAATCGCATCATAATTACCTCTCCCCCAATTGTAAACCTTGCCCTGCCGTACGGCCCTATCCCTCTCCATTGCAATAACAAAAGACACCGAATTGTGGTCACTATCTCCAAAGTGCTCTCCCACAACCAAATCTAACACTTGGCCCGGTTCATTTCCCAGTAGGAAAAGCATGGAAAATCATGTCTCGCAAATTTGATAGAGTTTTTTGAAGGAGTAACCAAGAAGGTAGATGAGAGCAGAGCAGTTGATGTTGTCTACACGGACTTTAGCAAGGCCTTTGACAAGGTACCACATGGGCAAGGCTAGCTAAGAAGAGGAGCACTCTGGAGGAGGATGACCTGAGTGGGCCTGGAGGTCTGGAGTGCATCTGCTTCAATGCGAGGAGCGTAACGGGTAAAACAGACGAACTTAGGGCCTTAATGCTTATGCGGAATTTGGATGTGGTTGCGGTGACGGAAACTTGGTTAAAAGGACAGGACTGGCAGCTGAATATTCCGGGGTATAAGTGTTTTAGGCGAGACAGAGGAGGGGCTAAAAAAGGTGGGGGAGTAGCGATATTAGTTAAGGAGCATATTACCACGGTGCAGAGGGTAGACAACTTAGAGGGGTCATGTACTGAGTCGCTGTGGGTGGAACTCAGAAACAAGAAGGGTGCAGTCACTATGCTGGGGGTGTACTACAGACCACCCAACAGCCCACGGGAAGTGGAGGAAAGGATATGACAGGAGATTCTGGATAGGTGCAGAAAAAATAGGGTTGTTGTAGTGGGGGACTTTAATTTCCCTGGCACAGACTGGAAAGTGCTTAGAGCTGGGGGTCCGGACGGGGAGGAATTTGTAAAATGCATACTGGAAGGTTCTTTGGAACAGTATGTAGATAGCCCGACTAGAGAGGGGGCTATACTGGACCTAGTTCTGGGAAATGAGCCCGGTCAGGTCGTCAAAGTTTCGGTAGGGGAACATGTGGCAAATAGTGACCACAACTCTGTTAACTTTAGGATAGTAATGGACACGGATGAGTGCTGTCCTATGGGCAGGGTGCTAAATTGGGGGAAGGCTGACTATAGCCGGATTAGGCAGGAATTGGTGGATGTTGATTGGGAGAGGATGTTCGAGGGTAAGTCCGCGTCTGGCATGTGGGAGTCTTTTAAGGAACTATTGATAAGGCTGCAGGATAGGCATGTGCCTGTAAAAAGGAAAGATAGGAAAGGTAGGATTCGAGAGCCGTGGATAACCAGGGAAATTGAGGATCTGATTAAAATGAAAAGGGAGGCGTACGTTAAGTCCAGGCAACTGAAAACAGATGGAGCTCTGGAGGAATACAGAGAGAGTAGGAAAGAACTCAAACGGGGAGTTAGAAGGGCAAAAAGAGGTCACGAGATGTTCTTGGCAGGCAGGATTAAGGAGAATCCTAAGGCATTCTATTCATACGTTAGGAACAAAAGAGTTGTCAGGGAGAAAATCGGACCTCTCAGGGACAAAGGAGGGGAATTATGCTGAGAACCCAAGGGAATAGGGGAGATCCTAAATGAATACTTTGCATCGGTATTCACGAAGGAGAGGGGCGTGTTAACCGGGAGTGTCTCGGAGGGAGGTGTTGACCCGTTAGAGAAAATCTCCATTACAAGAGAGGAAGTGTTAGGTTTTTTAGAGAACATTAAAACTGACAAAACCCCAGGGCCTGATGGCATCTATCCTCGACTGCTCAGGGAGACGAGAGATGAAATTGCTGGGCCTCTGACGGAAATCTTTGTCGCTTCTTTGGACACGGGTGGGGTCCCTGAGGATTGGAGGATAGCGAATGTGGTCCCGTTGTTTAAGAAGGGTAGCAGGGATAACCCAGGAAATTATAGGCCGGTGAGCTTGACGTCCGTGGTAGGGAAGTTGTTGGAGAGGATTCTTAGAGACAGGATGTATGTGCATTTAGAACGGAACAATCTCATTAGTGACAGACAGCATGGTTTTGTAGGAGGAAGGTCGTGCCTTACAAATTTGGTGGAGTTTTTTGAGGAAGTGACAAAAACGGTTGATGAAGGAAGAGCTGTGGATGTCGTCTATATGGATTTCAGTAAGGCATTTGACAAAGTCCCACATGGCAGGTTGGTTAAGAAGGTTAAGGCTCATGGGATACAAGGAGAAGTGGCTAGATGGATGGAGAACTGGCTTGGCCATAGGAGACAGAGGGTAGTGGTCGAAGGGTCTTTTTCCGGCTGGAGGTCTGTGACCAGTGGTGTTCCGCAGGGCTCTGTACTGGGACCTCTGCTATTTGTGATATATATAAATGATTTGGAAGAAGGTGTAACTGGTGTAATCAGCAAGTTTGCGGATGACACGAAGATGGCTGGACTTGCGGATAGCGAAGAGCATTGTCGGGCAATACAGCAGGATATAAATAGGCTGGAAAATTGGGCGGAGAGGTGGCAGATGGAGTTTAATCCGGATAAATGCGAAGTGATGCATTTTGGAAGAAATAATGTAGGGAGGAGTTATACAATAAATGGCAGAGTCATCAGGAGTATAGAAACACAGAGGGACCTAGGTGTGCAAGTACACAAATCCTTGAAGGTGGCAACACAGGTGGAGAAGGTGGTGAAGAAGGCATATGGTATGCTTGCCTTTATAGGACGGGGTATAGAGTATAAAAGCTGGAGTCTGATGATGCAGCTGTATAGAATGCTGGTTAGGCCACATTTGGAGTACTGCGTCCAGTTCTGGTCGCCGCACTACCAGAAGGACGTGGAGGCGTTAGAGAGAGTGCAGAGAAGGTTTACCAGGATGTTGCCTGGTATGGAGGGTCTTAGCTATGAGGAGAGATTGGGTAGACTGGGGTTGTTCTCCTTGGAAAGACGGAGAATGAGGGGAGATCTAATAGAGGTGTACAAGATTATGAAGGGTATAGATAGGGTGAACAGTGGGAAGCTTTTTCCCAGGTCGGAGGTGACGATCACGAGGGGTCACGGGCTCAAGGTGAGAGGGGCGAAGTATAACTCAGATATCAGAGGGACGTTTTTTACACAGAGGGTGGTGGGGGCCTGGAATGCGCTGCCAAGTAGGGTGGTGGAGGCAGGCACGCTGACATCGTTTAAGACTTACCTGGATAGTCACATGAGCAGCCTGGGAATGGAGGGATACAAACGATTGGTCTAGTTGGACCAAGGAGCGGCACAGGCTTGGAGGGCCGAAGGGCCTGTTTCCTGTGCTGTACTGTTCTTTGTTCTTTGAAGCAAAATGGATACAAAATTGGCTTGATGACAGAAGACAGAGGGTGGTGGTAGAGGGTTGATTTTCAAATCGGAGGCCCATAATGAGTGATGTGCCTCAGAGATCGGTGCTAGGTCCACCGTTATTTGTCATTTATATTAATGATTTGGATGAGAATTTAGTAGGGATGGTTAGTAAGTTTGCAGATAACACCAAGATTGGTGGCATAGTGGACAGTGAAGAAGTTATCTAGGATTGCAAGAGATCTTGATCAATTGGGCCAGTGGGCTGATGAATGGCAGATGGAGTTTAATTTAGATGAAGCAGTAGAGCAGAAACAAAAGAGTCAGATAAATTAATTGCACATGGGTCAGTTCGAGAGTTAATGGGCGGTATTTTATGACTTTTTGTCTAAGTGCTGTGCGGACGTGTAATGGAAGAGTTCCAGATCCGTTTTTTGGGTGCGTTTTCAGGCCCCCCCCAATCTGACCAACCCGTCTATATCCTCCAAGGTTAACCTCCTCACTATTTATCACCTCCTTGACCCCCCCCCTCCCAATTTTCGTATCATCTGTGAACTTACTGATCAACGCTCTCACATTCAAGTCTAAATCATTTAAATAAATTACTACAGCAAGGGCCCCAAGACTGATCCCTGCGGGACCCTACTGGAATCAGTCTTCAGGTCAGAAAAATACTCCTCGACCATCACCTCTGCAACCTGCCACTCAGTCAATTCTGCATCCAATGTGCCAAATGTCCTTGGCTCCCATGGGCTCTTAGCTTATCTGTCAGTCTCCCATGTGGGACCTAATCAAGGTCACCTCTCAAAAAATGTAATCAAGTTGGTCATACAAAATCCCTAAAGTGCAGAAGGTGGCCATCCAGCCTTTCACGTTTGTACCAACTCTCTGACAGAGAATCTTACCCATGTCCTCTCCCCTACCTTCACCCCGGAACCACTTACATGGCAAATCCACATAACCTGCACATTTTGGAAGAAACCAGAGCGCTCAGAGGAAACCCACACAGACACAGGGAGAATATGCAAACTCCGTATAGACAGTCACCCAAGGCTGGAATTGAACCCGGGTCCCTGACGGTGTGAGGCAGCAGT
Organism: Mustelus asterias; assembly: GCF_964213995.1. NCBI lineage: Eukaryota > Metazoa > Chordata > Chondrichthyes > Carcharhiniformes > Triakidae > Mustelus > Mustelus asterias. The sequence goes on along the minus strand of NC_135814.1, from coordinate 78,866,435 downwards.
GCTAACCACTCTTAACATGACCTCCTCTTATCAAAACCATGCTGATTGTTCTTGGTTGAATTCCTGCCTCTCCAAAGCAGATTAATTCTGTCTCTCAGAATTGCTTCCAACAGTTTACACACCACTGAAGCTGGGTTGACTGGCCTGTTTATCCCTTCCTCCCTTCTTGAATAATGATACCACATTGGCTGTCCTCCAGCACCTTTTCTATGGCCAGAGAGGAACTGAAATTTACTGCCAGCTATTTCCTCCCTTGTCTCACTGAACTGCCTAGGATACATTTCATCTGGCCCTGGGGTTTTATCTACGTTTAAGCCTGCCTGATCACTCAGAAACAAGTCTTTGTCTATGGTAATTTCTTCAAATGTATCACAGTCCTTCTCCCTGATTTCTATACTCTCATCATCCCTCTCATTGGTGAACACTGACACAAAGTATTCATTAAGATCCCTACCTCCGTCCTCTGGCTCCACATACAAATTACCACTGTCATCCTTAATGGACCCCACTCTTTCCCTAGTTATCCTTTTATCGTTAATGTACTTGTAAAGCTACTTAGGATTTTATTTTTTTCTACCTGCCAGTATCCATTCATGTCCTTTTTGCTCTCCTAATTTATTTTTAAGTTGCCTTTTGCATTTCTCTTGGAATTTTGCTGTTTTAAGCCCTCAATATTTGCCATAACCTTCCCTTTTTCTCTTTATCCAATATCCAGGGTTCACTGAATTTGTTGATCCCACCTTTTTCTCTTTTTTGGAACATGTTGGCCCTGTACTTTTCCTATTTCCTTCTTGAATGCATCCTACTGTTCTGTCACAGATTTACGTAAAAGTGTTTGCTCCCAGTCCACTCTGGCCAAATCATACCTAATTTTATTAAAACCGGCCTTCTCCCAATTTACAATTTGGAATTCATGCCCATCCATGATTTTATCCAAAACAATATTGAATCTAACAAAGTTATGATCCCTGTCTGCAAAATACTCCGCCATTGATAATTCAACCACTTTGTTACCTAAAATTATGTCCAGGACCTCTCCCCCTGCACCCCCCCCCCCCCCCCCCCCCCTTGTAGGACCTTCTACGTACTGGCTTAAAAAGTTCTCCTGGACACATTTTAAGAATTCCACTCCCTCTAAACCTTTCAGACTATGACTTCCCTAGTTAATATTGTGGAAGTTGAAATCCCTCACTATCACTACCCTATTACCTTTACACTTCTCTGAAATTTGCCTACAGATCTGCTCTTCACAACCATCTTCTTAAGGGCAACTGGGGATTGACAGTAAAATGCTGGTCTAACCAGCAGCGTCCACATCCCATAAAATTAATAAAAGGGTGAGAACCGGACTGACGTCCCTAATGGGATGGAGCTGCCCAAGATGGCTTGTTAATTTGACAGCCTCTGGGAAGTTCGAGCTGACGTTCCGCCATGGCCATTCTAGAGTTCCTGACCTGGAATTCAGGCTGATGTTGGGATTGACATACTGGAAACAAAATTCAGTCCCAATTTGTATTCTCATCACAAACATTCTCCCTGAGCTCTGGATCAGCAAACCTGGTCATTTTATATATTTGATCCCCTCATTAATCTCATCTTTACAACAATCTCAACTTGTGTTTATATAATGCCTTTAACGTGGTAAAACATCCCAGGCTGCTTCCATGGAGCTTCATCAAACAAATTTTTATAAAGGGCAGTACAGTGGTTAGTACTGCTGCCTCACAGCTCCAGAGACCTGGGTTCGATTCCCAGCTTGGGTCACTGTGTAGAGTTTGCACACTCTCCCGTGGGTTCCCTCCAGGTGCTCTGGTTTCCTTCCACAGTCCAAACATGTGCGGGTTAGGTCGATTCATAGATCATAGAATCTACAGTGCAGAAAGAGGCCATTCGGCCCATTGAGTCTGCACCGACCACAATCCCACCCAGGCCCTATCCACATATCCCTGCACATTTACCCACTAACCCATGCATCCCAGGACACTAAGGGGCAATTTAGAATGGCCAATCAACCTAGCCCGCACATCTTTGGACTGAGGGAGTAAACCGGAGCACCCGGAGGAAACCCACGCAGACACGAGGAGAATGTGCAAACTCCACACAGACAGCGACCCGAGCTGGGATTTGAACCCAGGTCCCTGGAGCTGAGAAGCAGCAGTGCTGACCACTGTGCTACCGTGCCGCCATGATTGGCCATGATAAATTGCCCCTTAGCGTCCCGGGATGCATAGGTTAGAGGGATTAGCTGGGTAAATGTGTGGTGTTGTTGGGATAGGACCTGGGGGGGGACTGTTGTCGGTGCAGGCTCGATGGGCCGAATGGCCTCCTTCTGCACTGCGGGGATTCTATGATTTCTGTGCAAACGACCGAAATCTTGGTCAAAGAGGTTGATTAATTTCGAGGGAACTGCAGAATTTGCTGTAAAAATACACAGTAACACGAACGGCATAAAACCATGACCAACCCGATCTCCCAAATGTTTGCATCTTTTCCAGCCACAGTGAAATGATCAGGTTTCGGCCTGCCACTCCCGGTTACCACGGCGACGCTCCGCTAACACTCAACAGCACGCTTGCGCTTCATGAGCAGGCCAAAAGGATGCTACGCGCATGCGCCAGCGTTCTGGTTCCCCTGGAGTTGAAGAAAGTGAGTCGTGTTGAGCTCTGAAACTAGCAGACTTTGAAACGCCAAGTTACAGCACACTCCGCACAAAACACACAGGTTTATTTCACGCGAGTAGGTGAAGAAAATTAACAAGGAATTGTATGTAGAGAATCCAGCTGCAAAGCCAGCCAGCCATCTCTTGTGCAAGTCACAGAATCTGCTACTGGGTGGAGGATGGTGCCAAGGCGACGGACAAGGTTGTAAAATTGAGGCTTTCAGCCAGTTTGAGGAGAGTCCAGGCAATTAAAAAAAAAACACACTACAGCAATTATGTCAAACAGGTAAGTAAAAAGTCACAAGTTAATATATTTGTCACAGTCATATACGAATGCCTTTGGATATTTGATTGTACTGTATTGCATATTGTATAGAAACATAAGAGCAGGAGTAGGTCATTCGGCCCTCGAGGCACTCTGCCATTCAATATGATCATGGCTGATCCTCCCAACTCAACGCCATACTCTCAAGCTCTACCCATATCTATTGACATCTTTAGAGTCTAGGAATCTATCTATTTGCTTCTTAAAAATATTTAGTGAGTTGCCCCCCCCCCGCCCCACAGTCTTCTGTGATAGAGAATTCCACAACTTCACCACATTTTGAGTGAAGAAGTTTTTCCTTATCTCAGTCCTAAGTGTCCTGAGGTTGAGACCCCTTGTTCTCGCCCCCCCCCCCCCCCCCCATAACCAGAGATTGGTGGGGGGTCTATCCAGTCTGTCCAGCCCTGTCAGAATTTTTAATGTTTCAATGAAATCCCCTCTCATTCTTCTAAACTCTGTGTGAATACAGGCCTAATCAACCCAATCTCTCCTCGTATGACAATCCAGCCATTCTGGGAATCAGTCTGGTGAACCTTCGCTGCACTTCTTCTATGTCAAGTATACTCTGTGATGATACATGTGCAATCAATACAAATTTTTATATTGTTTTTCTTTCTTGTTTCAGAGGTTAACTTCAGTTCCTGTTGAAATTCAAAGTGATCTGCTCCAGCAACAAGTTTAGAAATCAGAGAGAAAGTGTGGAGCCGGAGCACTCTTTACAACCTTAGTTAGGCTGCACTTGGAATATAGTGTTCAATTCTGGTCACCACACTACCAGAAGGATGTGGAGGCTTTGGAGAGGATACAGAAACGATTTACCAGGATGTTGCCTGGGATGGAGGGCATTAGCTATGAGGAGAGGTTGGAGAAACTTGGTTTGTTCTCACTGGAACGACAGAGGTTGAAGGGCAACCTGATAGAAGTCTACAAGATTATGAGGGGCATAGAGTGGATAGTCAGAAGCTTTTTCCCAGGGTGGAAGAGTCAATTACGAGGGGACATAGGTTTAAGGTGCGAGGGGCAAGGTTTAAAGGAGATGTACGAGGCAGATATTTTTACACAGAGGGTGGTGGGTGCCTGAAACTCGTTGCCGGGGGAGGTAGTGGAAGTGGATACGGTAGTGACTTTTTTAAGGGGCATCTTGACAAATACATATAGGATGGGCATAGAGGGATATGGTCCCCGGAAGGATAGGGGGATTTAGTTCAGTTGGGCAGCATGGTCGGTGCAAGCTTGGAGGGCTGAAGAACCTGTTCCTGTGCTGTAATTTTCTTTGTTCTTTGTTCACTGTGTTCTTAAGTGTAGCAAAGGTGTGACAGGTGGCTTTTTGGGGGGCTGTGAGGGAGCTGGGGTAAAGATCTCTTTTTGAGTTCTGCTCAAGATTGAGAAAGGCTATAACATGGAGTAAGCATAAGCCAGCTAAACAGACCCAGAGAACGGTGATAAAAAATAGACTTCAGAATGACTTGAGAATAAGGTATGCTCCAGAAGAAATCAAGGAAGAGAGAAACAAGAGCTTTAAGTTAAAGAACCATTCTATTTAACTCAAACTCTCCTTCTTGAAAGCTTAGATTATTTTCTTTAGAGCAGAGAAGGATGAAGGGGGACATGATTTGAGATGTGTATGATTGAGGGCATGGACAGGGTGAGTAGGGAGTAGTTGTTCCACTTGTTTGAGGGGTCAATCATGAGGGGCATAGTTTAGGGTAAGGGGCAGGTGATTCAGAGGGGATTTAAAAAAAAAACATTTTTACTCAGAGGGTGCTGGGAATCTGGAAGCATTGCCTGGGAAGATAGTGGAGGCCGGAAACCTTACAACCTTTAAAAAATACTTGGATGAGCACTTGAAACGTCATAATATTCAAGGATATGTGACAAGGGCAGGACTTACTCAGTTAATGATAGGACATTGGGGAGAGTTACAGAACAAAGAGATCTAGGGGTACATGTTCATAGCTCCTTGAAAGTGGAGTCACAGGTGGATAGAGTGGTGAAGAAGGCATTCAGCATGCTTGGTTTCACAGGTCAGAACATTGAATACAGGAGTTGGGACGTCTTGTTGAAGTTGTACAAGACTTTGGTAAGGTCACACTTGGAATATTGTGGCCGATGAATGGCAGGTGGAGTTTAATTTAGATAGATGTGAGGTGAGGCATTTTGATAGATCGAATTGGGGCAGGACCTACTCAGTTAAAGGTAGGGCGTTGGGGAGAGTAAGGCCACACTTGGAATATTGTGTACAGTTCTGGTCACCCTATTATAAAAAGGATATTATTAAACTAGAAAGAGTGCAGAAAAGATTTACTAGGAGGCTACCAAAACTTGATGGTTTGAGTTATAAGGAGAGGCTGGATAGACTGGGACTTTTTTCTCTGGAGCGTAGAAGGCTGAGGGGTGATCTTATAGAAGTCTATAAAATCATGAGGGCACAGATCAGCTAGATAGTCAATATCTTTTACCAAAGGTAGGGGAGTCTTAAAACTAGAGGACATAGATTTAAGGTGAGAGGGGAGAGATACAAAAGTGTCCAGAGAGGCAATTTTTTCACAGAGGGTGGTGAGTGTCTGGAACAAGCTGCCAGAGATAGTAGTAGAGGCGGGGACAATTTTGTCTTTTAAAAAGCATTTAGACGGTTACATGGATAAAATGGGTATAGAGGGATATGGGCCAAATGTGAGCAATTGGGATTAGCTTAGGGGTTTAAAAAAAAGGGCGGCATGGACAAGTTGGGCTGAAGGGCCTATTTCCATGCTATAAACCTCTATGACTCTAAGTGCAGGAGAATTAGATTAGCGTGCCATTGGTAGATATTGTCGGTGCAGACTTGATGGGCTAAAGGGCCTTTTTTGCACTGTATGACTCCATGACTCTGTGGCTTTGCGCCCTTTCTGGGCACGAAGCCGATCCCACCGGCAGAACAGGGCTGGGAACATGGTGTGTGGCACCAAAACGGATGCGAACCTGATTTTTGGCCTCACACGGAATCTCGCAGGCTTGTTGCACCGGTCAACGGTTGCCACAAGCTGGTAAGATCTCAGCCTATGACTCTATTAATTTCTATTAATGCTCACTTAGAGTCATAGAGATATCCAGCACGGAAACAGGCCCTTCGGCCCAACTCATCCATGCCGGCCAGGTTTCCTCAACTGAACTAATCCCATTTGCCTGCATTTGGGCCATATGCCCCTAAAACTTTCCCATCCATGTACCTGTCCAAATGTCTTTTTAAATGTTGTAATTTGTACCTGCCTCTACCACCACCTCTGGCAGTAAATTCCATATCCGCATCACCTTCTGTGTGAAAAAGTTGCTTCTCAGGTCCCTTTTAAATCTTTCCCCTTTCACCTTAAACCTGTGCCCTCCAGTTTTGGACATCCGTACCCTGGGGAAAAGACCATGGCTATGCACCTTATCAATGCACCTCATGATTTTATAAACTTCTTTAAGGTTCATCCTCCTACGCTCCAGTGATTGAAAAGGTTCTGACACGATCACTTGGCTTTACGTTGGGCCAGATGGCCTGTTTCCATGAAGTAAATGCAATGTGACATCTGCTTAACAACACCAGGCAGTGGAGGAAAGGTCCTTGGTTAATTCCTTATGATATGCAATAAAGTTTTTTTGTTTAAGTACATAAAATATCCTGGCATAATTCTGTCACTTGATTGTTGGGTATTCGGGTTTCTTCTTTCAACATAAATGGTCCCTAACTCGATCATAACACTATTTAAGTATTCATATTATTATCCAGCACTTTCTTTCATTGCAGTATTTACAATAAGATGTGGGTTGAGACCCATGAGGACCTGCATTACCTTCTGACTCAGGAGATCACTGCCCAGGGTGCCAAACCACAGACAGACCGCATGATAATTTTTCAGATGCTGACAACTTTTTACATCAAGTATGTGCAAATTTTCCGTAATATGGAATGTCTCTATGACCAGATTGTGCATCCACAGAAACGAAGGGTTATTCACCATGTGCTAGATGGAATTATGGGCAGAATCCTGGAGTTAAAGAATGAAATGGTGAAACTGGAGTTTTCGGAGTTTCACTATTGTGATGATGTCCTGCAGGATCTCAAGCTAACCCCAGTAAGTATGGTTCCATCATGGTTTAAAGACTATGGAAAGATACAAGATCTAATGGTTTAAGAGAGACTGGGGACTCAACTGGATAGCCCCTGAAATGGGGCACAATACAGAACCACGCATGACATTTTCATGCTGCATGCTCATCGTACTGCCTGCTTATTATCATAATTGTTACATATAGTCAGTACTAACCATGCTGTTCTTTGGCACCACACATTGGCAGGGGTCCAATCTGGTTACTTGCCAACACTACTTAAAGCTAATTGCTTAAATCTAACCTGCATCTCTTAAAAGAAAGGTGTATTGTGGCTGGTGGTAGTTCTGACACACTATGGAAAAGTGCTTGGTGCAGGAGGTACAAAAGAGGAGAAATGTACCGCAGCCACAGTTGCCAACCAATTAGATGTGCAGTATATGCTGCTGATACTACACCACACCTGGACTGTGAAGGTGTACAAGGCCCCAGATTGAGTTAAGTTTAAGTAGCTCAATGGGGTCAGTCAGGAGGCCCAAAGTGATGGGGAGCAGGGTTGGTGGTGGGTTTCAGTGGAGATGGTTTTTCTGTCACAGAACCCTCCATGGGCTGCATAGCGTCTGATCAGGAGCTCCAACTGGGTGGCCTTCCTAGCTATACAGCCCCGACACATAGTGGCAGGAAGTAGCCCATATGGTTTTTTTAACTTGATTTACAGGATGTGGGTGATGCTGACTAGGCCAGCATTTAGTGCCCATCTCTAATTACCCTCTAAAATGTAGTGGTGAGCTGCCTTCTTCAAGATGTGCAGGTTAGGTTGATTGGCCAGGTTAAAAATTGCCCCTTAGAGTCCTGGGATGCGTAGGTTAGAGGGATTAGCGGGTAAATTAGCGGGTAAAAAAAAGGGGATTAGCGGGTAGGGCCTGGGTGGGATTGTGGTCGGTGCAGACTCGATGGGCCGAATGGCCTCCTTCTGCACTGTAGGGTTTCTATGATTCTATGATTCTATGACCACTGTAATCCCTGTGATGTAGGTAAACCCATATTGCTGTTAGGGAAGAAACTTCCCTAACAGCAATATGGGCGGCACGGTAGCACAGTGGTTAGCACTGCTGCTTCACAGCTCCAGGGTCCCAGGTTCGATTCCCGGCTCGGGTCACTGTCTGTGTGGAGTTTGCACATTCTCCTCGTGTCTGCGTGGGTTTCCTCCGGGTGCTCCGGTTTCCTCCCACAGTCCAAAGATGTGCGGGTTAGGTTGATTAGCCTGGTTAAAGATTGCCCCTTAGAGTCCTGGGATGCGTGGATTAGTGGGTAAAATATGTGGGGGTAGGGCCTGGGTGGGATTGTGGTCGGTGCAGACTCGATGGGCCGAATGGCCTCCTTCTGCACTGTAGGGTTTCTATGATTCTATGATTTCTATGATTCATCATTTTGACAATGATATACTTCCAAGTCAGGATGGTGAGTGTCTTGGAGGGGAACTTGCAGGTGTTTGTGTTCCCAAGAGTCTGCTAGCCTTGTCCTTCTGGATGGTATTTGGAAGATGCTGTCAATGGAAACAAATTAAAACATGCTACCGTGCAAAGGGACCTGGGGGTCCTTGTGCATGAGACGCAAAAGCCCAGTCTGCAGGTACAACAGGTGATCAAGAAGGCAAATGGGATGTTGGCCTATATCGCGAGGGGGATAGAATATAAAAGCAGGGATGTCTTGATGCACCTGTACAGGGCATTGGTGAGGCCGCAGCTGGAATACTGTGTGCAGTATTGGTCCCCTTATATGAGGAAGGATATATTGGCATTGGAGGGAGTGCAGAGAAGGTTCACCAGGTTGATACCGGAGATGAGGGGTTTGGATTATGAGGAGAGGCTGAGGAGATTGGGTTTGTACTCGTTGGAGTTTAGAAGGATGAGGGGGGATCTTATGGAGACTTATAAGATAATGCGGGGGCTGGATAGGGTGGAGGCGGAGAGATTCTTTCCACTTAGTAAGGAAGTTAAAACTAGAGGACACAGCCTCAAAATAAAGGGGGGTCGGTTTAAGACAGAGTTGAGGAGGAACTTCTTCTCCCAGAGGGTGGTGAATCTCTGGAATTCTCTGCCCACTGAGGTGGTGGAGGCTACCTCGCTGAATATGTTTAAAGCGCGGATGGATGGATTCCTGATCGGTAAGGGAATTAAGGGTTATGGGGATCAGGCGGGTAAGTGGTACTGATCCACGTCAGATCAGCCATGATCTTATTGAATGGCGGGGCAGGCTCGAGGGGCTAGATGGCCTACTCCTGCTCCTGTTTCTTATGTTCTTATGTTCTTATGAAGGAGCTTTGGTAAGTTCCTGCAATGCATCTGGTAGTGGTACACACTGCTGCCAATGTTCATCGGTGCTGATGGGAGTGAATGTTTGTGGAAGGGCTGCCAATCAAGCAGGTTACTTTGTTCTGGATAGTGTTGAGTTTCTTGAGTATTGTGCTATAAAGCAGAGGTTGATTGCCCCCCCCCCCTCCCCCCTCCCCACTGAGAGTGAACACCAAAACCTCCAAAGAGGAGTATCTCGCCTCATAATCTGTAAAAGGTGAGTGTGAAGTGATACAATCTGGTCTTCAGCAACTTTTAGCGATTAAATCAAAATAACTCCCTGACACCCTCTCTAAAATCAACAAGTAACAATTTATTTAACTAACAGTGAACAAGTTAATTAAACTATTAACAAACCAAATAAAAATGATTCTAATGGAATGCTGTTCAGAGAAATACAATTCCCACTCATTAACAAAATAAAATTTAATCATTCTCTCAATTATAATCAGGTTTGGCGTCGTCCGGAATATTTTGTGCTTCTCTGTTGATTCTTCTGTCTTCTTTGGTACCTTCGCTATTGAGATGGTGCTTTCTCTTAAGACATCAATAAGACTATGAGAGCTAGCAGTTCTCTCTCTCTGGAGCTATTACTCTGGCAGAGGGCAGTTGCTGTCTGCTTTTGTCCCACTGCCACCCTTCCTTTTATACTTTTGATCACATATCAATATCCCCCACAATATAATTGGTCCTAGGTTGTCAGCACCATCAAATTTAAATTTAATGGGTTCTTGGTATTTATGTGCCTGATTCACATTTGACTGGCTGAATTCAAAAAATTCAAAAGCCTGAATGTTGCCTTGGTAACATTGCTGCTTGGCCTTTCGACACAAATGTTTCACTTTGGGTGCACTATATGTACTTGCATTTTTAAAAACTTTCTAAGCACAGAAAAAGCACCACCTTTTAAAGGGAGCATGCAATGCTATTTCTTCAGCATTTTACAATTTTATAAAAACCAAACTACAATTACTCTACAACTTCACAACACCTCCCTCCTTAAGAAAAAAGTGGAACCATCATCATGAAAAGAAGGCTTAATTTTTTTTCTCCTTTAAATTCACAGTAAAGCATCTGTAATAACATTTTCACGACCTGCAACATGTAGAATCTGTAAATTAAATGCTTGTAATATGAGACTCCAACAAAATAATCTGATGTTCTTGTCCTTAAATCTTTCCAGAAATGTCAAAGGATTGTAATCGATATACACAATCATCTCTGATGCATTGTTTGCAACGTAAACATTAAAATGTTGTAAGGCCATTACCAAACTTAATAACTCTTTTTCAATTGTTGAATATTTTTTCTTGTGGATAGTTTTTTTGAAAGATAACTGGTCGTTCAATTCCACAATCATGCTCCTGTAACAACACAACTCCCAACACCTACATCACTGGATTGGAGTTTTAGTCATGATGTGGAGATGCCGGTGTTGGACTGGGGTAAACACAGTAAGAGTTTTAACAACACCAGTTGTTAAAGTCCAACAGGTTTATTTGGTAGCAAATGCCATTAGCTTTCGGAGCGCTGCTCCTTCATCAGATGGAGTGGAAATCTGCTCTCAAACAAGGCACAGAGACACAAAATCAAGTTACAGAATACTGATTAGAATGCGAATCATAGAACATAGAACAGTACAGCACAGAACAGGCCCTTCGGCCCACGATGTTGTGCCGACCTTCATCTGAAACCAAGATCAAGCTATCCCACTCCCTACCATCCTGGTGTGCTCCATGTGCCTATCCAATAACCGCTTAAATGTTCCTAAAGTGTCTGACTCCACTATCACTGCAGGCAGTCCATTCCACACCCCAACCACTCTCTGCGTGAAGAACCTACCTCTGATATCCTTCCTATATCTCCCACCATGAACCCTGTAGTTATGCCCCCTCGTAATAGCTCCATCCACCCGAGGAAATAGTCTTTGAACGTTCACTCGATCTATCCCCTTCATCATTTTATAAACCTCTATTAAGTCTCCCCTCAATCTCCTCCGCTCCAGAGAGAACAGCCCCAGCTCCCTCAACCTTTCCTCATAAGACCGACACTCCAAACCAGGCAGCATCCTGGTAAATCTCCTCTGCACTCTTTCCAGCGCTTCCACATCCTTCTTATAGTGAGGTGACCAGAACTGCACGCAATATTCCAAATGCGGTCTCACCAAGGTCCTGTACAGTTGCAGCATAACCCCACGGCTCTTAAACTCCAACCCCCTGTTAATAAAAGCTAACACACTATATGCCTTCTTCACAGCTCTATCCACTTGAGTGGCAACCTTTAGAGATCTGTGGATATGGACCCCAAGATCTCTCTGTTCCTCCACAGTCTTCAGAACCCTACCTTTGACCCTGTAATCCACATTTAAATTAGTCCTACCAAAATGAATCACCTCACATTTATCAGGGTTAAACTCCATTTGCCATTTTTCAGCCCAGCTTTGCATCCTATCTATGTCTCTTTGCAGCCTACAACACCCCTCCACCTCATCCACTACTCCACCAATCTTGGTGTCATCAGCAAATTTACTGATCCACCCTTCAGCCCCCTCCTCTAAGTCATTAATAAAAATCACAAAGAGCAGAGGACCAAGCACCGATCCCTGCGGCACTCCGCTAGCAACCTGCCTCCAGTCCGAAAATTTTCCATCCACCACCACCCTCTGTCTTCGATCAGACAGCCAGTTACCTATCCAATCGGCCAACTTTCCCTCTATCCCACACCTCCTTACTTTCATCATAAGCCGACCATGGGGGACCTTATCAAACGCCTTACTAAAATCCATGTATATGACATCAACCGCCCTACCTTCATCAACACACCTAGTTACCTCCTCAAAAAATTCTATCAAATTTGTGAGGCACGATTTGCCCTTCACAAATCCGTGCTGACTATCCCGGATTAATCCGCATCTTTCTAAATGGTCGTAAATCCCATCCCTAAGGACCTTTTCCAACAATTTACCAACCACCGAAGTCAGACTAACCGGTCTATAATTACCAGGGTCATTTCTATTCCCTTTCTTAAACAGAGGAACAACATTTGCCACTCTCCAGTCCTCTGGCACCATCCCCGTGGACAGCGAGGACCCAAAGATCAAAGCCAAAGGCTCTGCAATCTCATCCCTCGCCTCCCAAAGAATCCTAGGATACATTTCATCAGGCCCAGGGGACTTATCGACCTTCAGTTTATTCAAAACTGCCAATACATCCTCCCTCCGAACATCTATTTCCTCCAGCCTATTAGCCTGTAACACCTTCTCTTCCTGAAAAACATGGCCCCTCTCCTTGGTGAACACTGAAGAAAAGTATTCATTCATCACCTCGCCTATCTCTACTGATTCCATACACAAGTTCCCACCACTGTCCTTGACCGGCCCTAACCTCACCCTGGTCATTCTTTTATTCCTCACATAAGAGTAAAAAGCCTTGGGGTTTTCCTTGATCCGACCCGCCAAGGACTTCTCATGTCCCCTCCTAGCTCTCCTCAGCCCCTTTTTCAGCTCGTTCCTTGCTAACTTGTAACCCTCAGTCGAGCCATCTGAACCTTGTTTCCTCATCCCTACATAAGCTTCCCTCTTCCTTTTCACAAGACATTCCACCTCTTTTGTGAACCACGGTTCCCTCACTCGGCCATTTCCTCCCTGCCTGACAGGGACATACCTATCAAGGACACCCAGTATTTGTTCCTTGAAAAAGTTCCACTTTTCATCAGTGCCTTTCCCTGACAGTTTCTGTTCCCATCTTATGCCCCCTAATTCTTGCCTAATCGCATCATAATTACCTCTCCCCCAATTGTAAGCCTTGCCCTGCCGTCCGGCCCTATCCCTCTCCATTGCAATAACAAAAGACACCGAATTGTGGTCACTATCTCCAAAGTGCTCTCCCACAACCAAATCTAACACTTGGCCCGGTTCATTTCCCAGTACCAAATCCAATGTGGCCTCACCCCTTGTCGGCCTATCCACATATTGTGTCAGGAAACCCTCCTGCACACACTGCACAAAAAGTGCCCCATCCAAACTATTTGACCTACAAAGGTTCCAATCGATATTTGGAAAGTTAAAGTCCCCCATGACAACTACCCTGTGACCCCCACACGTATCCATAATCTGCTTAGCAATTTCTTCCTCCACATCTCTATTACTATTTGGGGGCCTATAGTAAACTCCTAGCAACGTGACCGCTCCTTTCCTGTTTCTAACTGCAGCCCATATTACCTCAGTGTGCATATCCCCCTCAAAGTGCTTTTCCGCAGCCGTTAAACTATCCTTGATTAACAATGCTACTCCTCCACCTCTTTTACCAGCTTCCCTACACTTACTGAAACATCTATACCCCGGAACGTCCAACAACCATTCCTGTCCTTGTTCTACCCACGTCTCCGTAATGGCCACAACATCGTAGTCCCAAGTAGCAATCCACGCCCCAAGTTCATCCACCTTGTTCCGGATGCTCCTTGCATTGAAGTAGACACACTTCAACCCATCTTCCTGTCTACCGGTACCCACCCTTGACCTTGATACCTTCCCCAATACCTCACCACCCTCAACACTGACTTCTGGACTACAACTCCTTTTCCCACTCCCCTGACAAATTAGTTTAAATCCCCCTGAAGAGCCGTAGCAAATTTCCCTCCCAGGATATTGGTGCCCCTCTGGTTCAGGTGCACCCCGTCCTGTTTGTAGAGGTCCCACCTTCCCCAGAACGTGTTCCAATTATCCACGTATCTGAAACCCTCCCTCCTGCACCATCCCTGCAACCACATGTTTAAGTGCACTCTCTCCCTGTTCCTCAACTCGCTATCACGTGGCACCGGTAGCGTACCAGAGATGACCACATGTTTTGTCTTTGCTCTCAGCTTCCAGCCGAGCTCCCGAAATTCCTGTTTTAAATCCCCGTCCCTTCTCTTACCTCTGTCGTTGGTACCAATGTGTACCACGACTTGTGACTGTTTCCCCTCCCCCTTAAGAATCCGGAAAACACGGTCCGAGACGTCACGGACCCTGGCATCCGGTAGGCAACAAACCATCCTCGAGTCTCTTTTGCTGCCACAGAACCTCCTATCTATCCCTCTAACTAACGAGTCCCCAATAACTATTGCCCTCCCGCTCTCCTCCTTACCCTCCTGAGCCACAGGGACGGACTCAGTGCCGGAGATCCTCTCACTGCGGCTCACCACTGGTATGTCGTCCCCCTCAACCGTATCCAAAGCGGAATACTTATTGCTAAGGGGAACGACCACAGGGGATCCCTGCACCGACTGCTTCTTCCCAGCCCCTCTCACCGTCACCCATCTATTTTCATTCCGCGGAGTAACTGTATCCCTGAAGCTTCTGTCTATGGCCATCTCTGCATCCCTAATGATCCTAAGTTCCTCCAACTCCAGCTCCAGTTCCCTTACACGGTTTTGGAGGAGCTGCAGATGGATGCACTTCTCACAGGTATAATCAGCAGGGACACTGACGTCGTCCCTCACCTCGAACATAGTGCAAGAGGAACATTGCACTGCCTTCACACCCATCCCCTCTAGATACCTTGCCAGTACCAGGTAGAAACAGCAAAAAATGAATTAACTCACCCAAGCCCTGTGAGCCAAAGCCCTACAGCTTTCACTCTCCCTCCTGCTCACTACGCTGCCCGCTAACGATGCTGCCCGCTCAAAAGTGCGGCCTACTTTTAAACCCTCCAAAAAACCTTCCCAGACTCCTGCTGGGCCCACTTCCTGTTTTAAAAAAAACCTCCGATTTTTTACACAAATTTAACTTAAAATAAATAAATAAATGTAGTGAACAAACCAACTGCCTTCTCCTCAGCCTGGTCCTGTGGAACAATGAGCCAGGTCTTAAAGATACAGACAATGTGAGCATTAAGCACAGATTAAAGAGATGTGTATTGTCTCCAGACAGGACAGCCAGTGAGATTCTGCAAGTCCAGGAGGTAAGCTGTGGGGGTTACTGATAGTGTGACATAAACCCAAGATCCCGGTTTAGGCCGTCCTCATGTGGCTATCAGTTTCTGCTCAGCGACTCTGCGCTGTCGTGGGTCGTGAAGGCTGCCTTGGAGAACGCTTATCCGAAGATCAGAGGCTGAATGCCCGTGACCGCTGAAGTGCTCCCCCACAGGAAGAGAACAGTCTTGCCTGGTGATTGTCGAGCGGTGTTCATTCATCCGTTGTCGTAGCGTCTGCATGGTTTCCCCAATGTAACATGCCTCGGGACATCCTTTCCTGCAGCGTATCAGGTAGACAACGTTGGCCGAGTTGCAAGAGTAGGCACCGTGTACCTGGTAGATGGTGTTCTCACGTGAGATGATGGCAATCCGGCACGTCTTGCAGAGGTTGCTGTGGTAGAGTTGTGTGGTGTCGTGGTCACTGTCCTCCTGAAGGCTGGGTAGTTTGCTGCGGACAATGGTCTGTTTGAGGTTGTGCGGTTGTTTGAAGGCAAGAAATGGGGGTGTGGGGATGGCCTTGGCGAGATGTTCATCTTCATCAATGACATGTTGAAGGCTCTGGAGGAGATGCCGTAGCTTCTCCACTCCGGGGAAGTACTGGACGACGAAGGGTACTCTGTCCACCGTGTCCCGTGTTTGTCTTCTGAGGAGGTCGGTGCAGATTTTCGCTGTGGCGCGTCGGAACTGTCGATCGATGAGTCGAGCGCCATATCCTGTTCTTATGAGGGCATATTTCATCGTCTGGAAGTGTCTGTTGTGATCCTCCTCATCTGAGCAGGTCCTGTGTATACGGAGGGCTTGTCCGTAGGGGATGGCTTCTTTAACGTGTTTAGGGTGGAAGCTGGAGAAGTGGAGCATCGTGAGGTTATCCGTGGGCTTGCGGTACAGTGAGGTGCTGAGGTGACCGTCCTTAATGGAGATACATGTGTCCAAGAATGCAACCGATTCCGGAGACAACGCAACGCCATCCACGCTCTCAAGACCAACCGCAATATTGTCATCAAACCAGCAGACAAAGGAGGGGCCATCGTCATACTGAACAGAACAGATTACTGCAAAGAAGTGTACCGACAACTGAACAACGAGGAACACGACACAGTTACCCACAGATCCGACCAAAGAACACACCCGTCAACTCAACATTCTGATCACGACCTTTGATCCGGACCTTCAAAGCACTCTCCGTGCTCTCATCCCACGTACTCCCCGCGTTGGAGATCTCTACTGCCTCCCGAAGATACACAAGGCAAACACACCCGGCCGTCCCATCGTATCGGGCAATGGGACCCTGTGCGAGAACCTCTCTGGCTCTGTCGAGGGCATCCTGAAACCCATTGTACAAAGAACCCCCAGCATTTGTCGCGACACTACGGACTTCCTACAGAAACTCAACACACATGGAGTAGTTGAACCAGGAGCACTCCTCGTCACAATGGATGTCTCGGCACTCTACACCAGCATCCCCCACGATGATGGCATTGCTGCAACGTCCTCAGTACTCAACGCCTACAACTGCCAGTTTCCAGATGCAATTTTACAACTCATCCGCTTCATCCTGGACCACAATGTCTCCACCTTCAACAACCAGTTCTTCATCCAGACACACGGAACAGCCATGGGGACCAAATCCGCATCTCAATATGCCAACATCTTCATGCACAGGTTCGAACAAGACTTCTTCACCGCACAGGATCTTCAACCGATGCTATACACGAGATACATCAATGACATTTTCTTCCTTTGGAGTCATGGTGAACAATCACTGAAACAACTATATGATGACATCAACAAGTTCCATCCCACCATCAGACTCACCATGCACTACTTTCCGGAACCGGTTGCATTCTTGGACACATGCATCTCCATTAAGGACGGTCACCTCAGCACCTCACTGTACCGCAAGCCCACCGATAACCTCACGATGCTCCACTTCTCCAGCTTCCACCCTAAACACGTTAAAGAAGCCATCCCCTACGGACAAGCCCTCCGAATACACAGGATCTGCTCGGATGAAGAGGATCGCAACAGACACCTCCAGACGATGAAATATGCCCTCATTAGAACAGGATATGGCGCTCGACTCATCGACAGTTCCGACGCGCCACAGCGAAAAACCGCACCGACCTCCTCAGAAGACAAACACGGGACATGGTGGACAGAGTACCCTTCGTCGTCCAGTACTTCCCTGGGGTGGAGAAGCTACGACATCTCCCCCGGAGCCTTCAACATGTCATTGATGAAGACGAACATCTCGCCAAGGCAATCCCCACACCCCCGCTTCTTGCCTTCAAACAACCGCACAACCTCAAACAGACCATTGTCCGCAGCAAACTACCCAGCCTTCAGGAGAACAGTGACCACGACACCACACAACCCTGCCACAGCAACCTCTGCAAGACATATCGGATCATCGACACGGATGCCATCATCTCACGTGAGAACACCATCTACCAGGTATGTGGTACCTACTCTTGCAACTCGGCCAACGTTGTCTACCTGATATGCTGCAGAAAGGATGTCATGAGGCATGGTACATTGGGGAAACCATGCAGACGCTACGACAACGGATGAATGAACACCGCTCGACAATCACCAGGCAAGACTGTTCTCTTCCTGTGGGAAAGCACTTCAGCGGTCACGGGCATTCAGCCTCTGATCTTCGGGTAAGCGTTCATAGAAACCCTACAGTACAGAAAGAGGCCATTCGGCCCATCGAGTCTGCACCGACCACAATCCCACCCAGGCCCTACCCCCATATCCCTACATATTTTACCCGCTAATCCCTCTAATCTATGCATCCCAGGACACTAAGGGGCAATTTTAGCATGGCCAATCAACCTAACCCGCACATCTTTGGACTGTGGGAGGAAACCGGAGCACCCGGAGGAAACCCACGCAGACATGAGGAGAATGTGCAAACTCCACACAGACAGTGACCCAAGCCGGGAATCGAACCCAGGTCCCTGGAGCTGTGAAGCAGCAGTGCTATCCACTGTGCTACTGTGCCGCCGTTCTCCAAGGCGGCCTTCACGACACACGACAGCGCAGAGTCGCTGAGCAGAAACTGATAGCCAAGTTCCGTACACATGAGGATGGCCTAAACCGGGATGTTGGGTTTATGCCACACTGTCAGTAACCCCCACAGCTTGCCCCCTGGACTTGCAGAATCTCAGTGGCTGTCCTGTCTGGAGACAATACACATCTCTTTAACCTGTGCTTAATGCTCCCTCCACTCACATTGTCTGTATCTTTAAGATGTGGCTGGCTGTAGAGATTCGCATTCTAATCAGTATTCTGTAACTTGATTTTGTGTCTCTGTGCCCTGTTTGAGAGCAGATTTCCACTCCATCTGACGAAGGAGCAGCACTCCGAAAGCTTAATGGCATTTGCTACCAAATAAACCTGTTGGACTTTAACCTGGTGTTGTTAAAACTCTTATTGGAGTTTTAGTCACAGTGTTGACCTTCCGATAATCTACGCAGTATTGTTGAGTACCATCAGGCTTGGGAACCAACACGATCGGTGAACTTCAATCGCTTTGACTCGGTTCTATGATGTCTTCTTGTGACATCGCTTCTACTTCCTTCTGATCCTGCGCTGCTTTGAGAGGATTAAGCTGATAGGGGTGTTGTTTTATCGGAATAGCATTCCCTACATCAACCTCATGTACAATGTCATTAGCCCTCCCCATTCTATTTCCACATATGTCCTCATAGCACTATAACATATCTTTCAATTCAGTTCTCTGTTCCTGGGACAGATAGCTTACTACCCTATTCCATTCCTTAAGGACTTCTTCATTATTCAATTTATTATGAGGCACATCAATTTCCAAATCATTTGGATTTGATTCCTCACTCAGTGGCAGTAACTAATACCTGTTTCTCCGGTTCCCTTTCCCTGTCATAGTACTGTTTCAGCATGTCCATATGACATACCCTCTAAATTGTTTTCCTATCTGGCATTTTTACCAGATAATTCACTTGACTTAATTTCTTTTCATCTGATAGGGACTACTAAACTTTGCTTTGAAAGGATATCCTACCATTGGTAATATCACCAATACTTTATCCCAACGGGCAAACGTATGAATTTTAGGTATCTTTTCTCCTTCTTGTTTCATTCGGTGCTGTGCCACCTTCAAATGTTGTCGAGCTAATTCACCCACTCTGTTTAATCTTTCTCTCACCTCCAAGACATAATCCAACTGTGAGATCTCTGACTTCGGACCTACCAACTTTTCCTTAATTCATTTTAAAGATCCTCTTACTTCGTGTCCGAATATCAATTCAAATGGAGTAAACTGAGTCGATTCATTTGGAGTGTTATGATGCGGAGATTGTCCCCCTTTTTGAAACGTAACGCTGAATCTCCCAAAGAGGAATACTTCACCTTGTAATCTGTTGAAAGTGTGTGGGAAGGTGTGAACTGTTCTTAAGTAATGTTGAGTGGTTAACTAACAGAAATACCTGACGCTCACTTTAAGATGAACATAACTATTTATTTATTTACCTAATAGGGAATTTGAACTAAATACACAACATACCAAATAAAGTAAGATTCTAATGAAATCTGTTCAAATAAATACAATGCCCATTCATTAACAAAAGAAAAGTAATAGAATTTAATCACTCTCGAAAAATATACAACCAGGTTTTGTGTCTTTCGGAACCTTCTGGAGTTTCTGGGTGGATTTCTCCAAGTTCTTTCTGATTTGGTACCTCTCGCTGGTTAGATGGTGCATTCTCTTAAGAGATATTTGAAGCTGGCACGGTGGCGAGCTGCTCTCTTCCTCGTGAGACTTGAGAAGTGGCAGTTGCTATCTCCTGTTTTTCCCCATTGCACTCTCCTAATACCTGTGATGACCAATCAATTTTCCTCCAATAGGATTGGTGTGATTTTTGTCAACACCATCAAATTCAAATGTTATCGGTTCCTGGTAGCTGAGTGTCTGCTGTAAGTTGATTAAAATTAAATTTAAAATTAAATTTTAAAATAAAAAAAACAGGTTGTCTTGTCAAGAGTGCAGCTTGACTTTTTGACACACATGCTTCAGCTTGGATTCTGTGTGTATTTTGCATTTTAAACCTCCAATCACTGAAACAAACACCAGCTTTTAAAGGGACCATGCAATATTTTTCCCCTCCAGCATTTTTACAATTTTTTACATCTTTATCAACATCAAATTCCAACTTCACAAACTCAACTTTGCAACTCTAATAGCAAATAATATTCAGGATGGTACACACTCGATGTTAAGTGTCTGATGCCTAAACTATCCATTACCTCCTTAAATAATTTGGCAGTAAAATTGGACCCTTGGTCAGACTGAATCTCCCTGAGTAACCCATAACAGGTAAAGAAAGCAAGCAACTCCTCCACAACCTTTTTTATCTTAACGTTCCGTAATGGAATTGCCTCGGGAAACCTGGTAGACACATCCATTATGGTTAGCAAATACCGGTTCCCACTTTTGGTTTTAGGGCAGGGACCTACACAATCAATTATAACCCGTGTAAAAGGTTCTTCAAATGCAGGAATTGGAATCAAAGCCACTGGATTTATCACTGTCTGTGGCTTTCCTACCATCTGACACATATGATAGATACGGCAAAATTCAACCACATCTTTGTGTACTGCAGGCCGATGATAAATGCTTCTGTATCTTAGCCGGAGTCTTCCTCACTTCTAGATGACCTCCTAGATTCCTTCCTGTCTACCAGCAACATAATCTGGTGAACTTCCACCCATTTCTCATCTGCACTAACCTGTCAAGGTCTCCGTTTCAACCTTAAGATTTTATCCTTAAATTATTCTGGAATACACTCCTTTTCCGTGTAGGCTTTATGATATAAATTCTTTATCATCTCATCTTTCTGTTGTAACTCCATGAATCTTTCAGGACAAAACATTTCTGTCTGACCCTCTACTCTCTTAGGTTTCTCCTTTACCATCTCATCAAACGGAGTGTCAGCTAACTGGACCTCAACTCCTTCATCTTTCTCTTTTATTCTCCCTTCCTGTTTTAACTTATGGCTGTGGGATCCTGTCACCATACAGTCTAGAAAAATTCCAGGGTATTTTTCTTTTAACTCCTCAGTTCCCTGGTTCTCTTTTGGCTTTTCCACTACAATAGGCATCACTCCCACCTGTGATCCAGCTATATCGTTTCCAAGGATAAACTGTATTCCTGGAGTCTTCCACCACCCCCACTATCATTTCCCCAGTCTTGATTGGACTTTCTAGCCTTATTTTACACAGAGAAACACTACCCCTCTCTTCATTTATTCCACAGATTACCACTCTCTCGGGCAATATTTCAGAAGGAGTGCAAATATTTTCATCTCTTACTATTAGAGACAGACGAGCTCCCATATCTCTCAATATTTTAACTTCTTTACCTACTCCCCCTGCTCTGAGTAAACCTTACCCACACAAAAGTCTTTGAAAAGATCAGGTGCTATCTTACCATCCAGCTCCTGCCTTGGTGGGCACTCTCCTTCAGCTCCTCGAATTCCCTTCACTGTCTTAACTAATCCCACTGGTTGAGCCTCTTTTACATCCTTTTTCCAAGTGCCTTTCTTAAGCCACCAGCCCAGTGTCTTAGTGTGTCCCAACTTGGGGGAAGCAGCAGTGGCCGTGTCTCCGGAGTGGAGTCCGACCCTGTAACTCAGAGGGCTAAGGAAAAGAGGAGGAAGGCGGTGTTAATCGGGGACTCGATAGTAAGGGGGTCGGACAGGCGTTTTTGCGGAGGCAGGCGGGAGGGAGTCTCGGATGGTGGTCTGCCTCCTTGGGGCCGGGATCCAGGATGTCGCTGATCGAGTCCCAGAGATCCTGAGGTGGGAGGGAGAGGAGCCAGAGGTAGCGGTACGTATTGGTACCGCTGATGTGGGAAGGAAGGGGGAAGGGGTCATGAAAAGAGAGTATAGGGAATTAGGGAGACAGCTGAGAAGGAGGAAAGCAAAGGTAGTAATCTCTGGATTGCTGCCTGTGCCACGGGAGGGTGAGGGCAGGAATGGAGTGAGGTGGAGGATGAATGTGTGGCTGAGGGACTGGTGCAGGGGGCAGGGATTCAGGTTCCTGGATCATTGGGACCTCTTTAGGGGCAGGTGTGACCTGTACACAAAAACCGGGTGGCACTTGAATCCCAGGGGGACCAATATCCTGATGGAAAGGCTGGCTAAGGCTACTGGGGAGAGTTTAAACTAGATAGGTTGGGGGGAGGGGATCGAGACGAGGAGACTGGGAGCGAGGAAGTTAGCTCGCAAATAGAGAAGGGTTATAGACAGTGCAAGAGGGAGGATGGACGGGGGATAGAGAAGGGGAGAGCTCAGACCAAAGGATTGAGATATGTTTACTTTAATGCCAGGAGTATAGTGAATAAAGGGGATGAGCTCAGAGCGTGGATCGATGCCTGGAAGTGTGATGTGGTGGCCATTACGGAGACTTGGATGTCTCAGGTTCAGGACCGGATACTCCAGGTGCCGGGATTCAGATGTTTCAGGAAGGACAGGGAGGGAGGCAAGAGAGGGGGTGGAGAGGCACTGCTGATCAGGGATAGTGTCACAGCTGTAGAGAAGGTGTATGCTGTGGAGGGATTGTCTACAGAGTCTCTGTGGGTGGAAGTTCGGAGTGGGAAGGGGTTGATCACTTTGTTGGGAGTTTTCTATAGGCCGCCCAATAGTGACAGAGAGGTGGAGGAGCAGATAGGGAAACAGATCCTGGAGAGATGCAGTAATAGCAGAGTTGTTGTGATGGGAGACTTTAATTTCCCAAACATAGATTGGAATATCCCTAGGGTAAGGGGATTGGATGGGGAGGAGTTTGTTAGGTGTGTTCAGGAGGGTTTCCTGACGCAGCATGTTGACAAGCCTACAAGAGGAGAGGCTGTACTTGATCTGATACTGACCAATGAGCCTGGACAGGTGTCATATCTCTCAGTGGGAGAGCATCTTGGGGATAGCAATCATAACTCTATCTCCTTTATGCTTGCATTGGAAAAAGTGAGGATCAGGCAAGCTCGGAAAGCGTTTATATGGAGTAAGGGGAAATATGAAGACATAAGGCAGCAAATTAGAGGAGTGAATTGGAAGGAGATATTTTTGGGGAAATGTACTGAAGAGCGGTGGCAGTTTTTCAAGGAATGTCTTTCTAGAGTTCTACAGGACAATGTTCTGAGCAGACAGGGAGGAGTTGGTAGATTAAAGGAATCGTGGTGCACGAAAGCTGTGCGGGACCTAGTCGAGAAGAAAAGGAAAGCGTACAAAAGGTTCAGAGAGCCTGACAAAGATAGGGATCTTGATGAGTATACGGCTTGTAGGAAGGGACTAAAGAAGGAAATTAGGAGAGCCAGAAGGGGTCACGAGAAGGCCTTGGCAGGTAGGATTAAGGAGAACCCTAAGGTGTTCTATAAATATGTGAAGATTAAAAGGATGAGACGTGAAGGAATAGGGCCCATAAAAGGTGAAGGCGGGAAAATCTGTAAGGAACCAGTAGAAATGGCAGAGGTGCTTAATGAGTATTCTGCCTTGGTTTTCACAGAGGAGAAGGACCTGGGTGGATGTACTGCAGGCTTGCGGTGGACTGAAAAGATTGAGTATGTGGAATTTAACAAAGTGGTTGTGCTGGAATCTTTGAATGGCATCAAGATAGATAAGTCGCCGGGTCCGGTTGGGATAGAACATAGAACATAGAACATTACAGCGCAGAACAGGCCCTTCGGCCCACGATGTTGCACCGACCAGTTAAAAAAAAAACTGTGACCCTCCAACCTAAACCAATTTCTTTTCGTCCATGAACCTATCTACGGATCTCTTAAACGCCCCCAAACTAGGCGCATTTACTACTGATGCTGGCAGGGCATTCCAATCCCTCACCACCCTCTGGGTAAAGAACCTACCCCTGACATCGGTTCTATAACTACCCCCCTCAATTTAAAGCCATGCCCCCTCGTGCTGGATTTCTCCATCGGAGGAAAAAGGCTATCACTATCCACCCTATCTAAACCTCTAATCATCTTATATGTTTCAATAAGATCCCCTCTTAGCCGCCGCCTTTCCAGCGAAAACAATCCCAAATCCCTCAGCCTCTCCTCATAGGATCTCCCCTCCATACCAGGCAACATCCTGGTAAACCTCCTCTGCACCCTCTCCAAAGCCTCCACATCCTTCCTGTAATGTGGGGACCAGAACTGCACACAGTACTCCAAGTGCGGCCGCACCAGAGTTGTGTACAGTTGCAACATAACGCTACGACTCCTAAATTCAATCCCCCTACCAATAAACGCCAAGACACCATATGCCTTCTTAACAACCTTATCTACTTGATTCCCAACTTTCAGGGATCTATGCACACATACACCTAGATCCCTCTGCTCCTCCACACTATTCAAAGTCCTCCCGTTAGCCCTATACTCAACACATCTGTTATTCCTACCAAAGTGAATTACCTCACACTTCTCCGCATTAAACTCCATCCGCCACCTCTCGGCCCAACTTTGCAACCTGTCTAAGTCTTCCTGCAAACTACGACACCCTTCCTCACTGTCTACCACACCACCGACTTTGGTGTCATCAGCAAATTTGCTAATCCACCCAACTATACCCTCATCCAGATCATTAATAAATATTACAAACAGCAGTGGCCCCAAAACAGATCCCTGAGGTACACCACTTGTAACCGCACTCCATGATGAATATTTACTATCAACCACCACCCTCTGTTTCCTATCCGCTAGCCAATTCCTGATCCAATTTCCTAGATCACCCCCAATCCCATACATCTGCATTTTCTGCAGAAGCCTACCATGGTGAACCTTATCAAACGCCTTACTAAAATCCATATATACCACGTCCACTGCCTTGCCCCCATCCACCTCCTTGGTCACTTTCTCAAAAAACTCAATAAGGTTAGTAAGGCACGACCTACCTGCCACAAAACCATGCTGACTATCACCTATCAATTCATTACTCTCCAAATAACTATAAATCCTATCCCTTATAATTTTTTCCAACATCTTGCCGACAACAGAAGTGAGACTCACCGGTCTATAATTCCCGGGGATGTCTCTGTTCCCCTTCTTAAACAATGGGACAACATTCGCTAACCTCCAATCTTCTGGTACTATACCAGAGGCCAACGACGACCTGAAGATCAGAGCCAGAGGCTCTGCAATCACTTCTCTTGCCTCCCAGAGAATCCTTGGATAAATCCCATCCGGACCAGGGGATTTATCTATTTTCAGACCCTCCAGAATATCCTGCACATCCTCCTTATCAACTGTAATACTGTCTATTCTACTCCCTTGCAACCCAGTGTCCTCCTCAGCTATATTCATGTCCCCTTGCGTGAACACCGAAGAGAAATATTGGTTCAATGTACCCCAGGTTACTGTGGGAGGCGAGGGAAGAGATTGCAGAGCCTCTGGCGATGATCTTTGCGTCCTCGATGGAGACGGGGGAGGATTGGAGGATTGCGGATGTGGTTCCTATTTTCAAGAAGGGGAATAGGGATAGCCCAGGAAATTACCGACTGGTGAGTCTAACCTCAGTGGTTGGTAAGCTGATGGAGAAGATCCTGAGGGACAGGATTTATGAGCATTTAGAGAGGTTTAGTATGCTCAAGAATACTCAGCATGGCTTTGTCAAAGGCAAATCGTGCCTTACGAGCCTGGTGGAGTTCTTTGAAAATGTGGCTAAACACATTGACGAAGGGAAAGCGGTAGATGTGGTTTATATGGATTTTAGCAAGGCGTTCGATAAGGTCCCCTATGAGAGGCTTCTAGAAAAAGTGAGAGGGCATGGGATCCAAGGGGCTGCTGACCTGTGGATCCAGAACTGGCTTGCCCAAAGGAGGCAGAGAGTGGGTGTAGATGGGTCTTTTTCTAAATGGAGGTCGATCACAAGTGGTGTGCCCCAGGGATCTGTTCTGGGACCCTTGCCGTTTGTCATTTTCATAAATGACCCCTCTGGATGAGGAAGCTTGCCGACGACACAAAGGTTGGTGGGGTTGTGGATATTCTGGAGGGATGTCAGAAGTTACAGAGGGACATAGATAGGATGCAACACTGGGCGGAGAAGTGGCAGATGGACTTCAACCCAGATAAATGCGTAGTGGTCCATTTTGGCAGGTCAAATGGGATGAAGGAGTACAATATAAAGGGAAAGACTCTTAGTACTGTAGAGGATCAGAAGGACCTTGGGGTCCGGGTGCATCGGTCTCTAAAATTGGCCCCGCAGGTGGAGGAGGTGGTTAAGAAGGCGTATGGTGTGCTGGCCTTTATCAATCGAGGGATTGAGTTTAGGAGTCCGGGGATAATGATGCAGCTATACAAGACCCTCGTCAGACCCCACTTGGAGTACTGTGCTCAGTTCTGGTCGCCTCATTACAGGAAGGATGTGGAAAAGATTGAACGGGTGCAGAGGAGATTTACAAGGATGTTGCCTGGATTGAGTGGCGTGCCTTATGAGGATAGGCTGAGGGAGCTCGGTCTTTTCTCCTTGGGGAGACGAAGGATGAGAGGAGACCTAATAGAGGTATATAAGATATTGAGAGGCATAGATCGGGTGGACTCTGAGGCTTTTTCCCAGGGTGGAAATGGCTGCTACGAGAGGACACAGGTTTAAGGTGCTGGGGGGTAGGTACAGTGGAAATGTTAGGGGGAAGTTTTTCATACAGAGGGTGGTGGGCGAGTGGAATCGGCTGCCGTCAGTGTTGGTGGAGGCAAGCTCAATAGGGTCTTTTAAGAGACTCCTGGATGAGTACATGGAACTTAATAGGAAGGCCTAAAAAGGTAGGGATATGTTCGGCACAACTTGTGGGGCCGAAGGGCCTGTTTTGTGCTGTAGTTTTTCTATGTTTCTAACTTATTACAGTGAAAACACCTGAGGTCTTTCACCTCTTTTCCACCCTCATGGGTTTCTATTTTCACATGTGGTACTGTTCCCTGTGTGATCTACTTTTTATTTTCCATTGAAGGACTTCCTTCTCTCCCAATTTATATCCCTCTGTAATAACTCCACGGAGGCAAAAGTCCCATCACCAAGTTACTTTATTTACACTATACATCTGTACACAGCCAGCTCTCCAGTGGCTCCCTGCTGAATGTAGGCTGGGAGTCTCACATACATGCTTAAAATAGGAAGAATGTGTGTCCCTGATTTAACTATCAATTAGGACTCATCAGGTAGCTTTTTTGATACCAATCAAGTAAACGAACTCAAATTAACTTAGGGACAAAGTAAAAGGGGCAGCTCCCCAAAAGGAAGGGGGGAACAGCCCGAACCAAAATCAAAGTCGAAAGGAAACTTAAAACGTCAAACCAAAAGGTCATTATCGGGGTCGATAATACACCCCAGCCCCTGCAGTGCCCAGCGGGCGCGGAAGGTGTCAGCTGCGCCCGTGGACACCGCATGCTCCCTGTCCAGGGACACCTGGCCGTGAATGTAGCCGCGGTAGAGGGGCAGACAGTCGGGATGGACGGCCCCCTCGATCGCCCGCTGCCTGGACCTATTGATGGCGCGTCTCGCCAAGCCCAGGAGCAGGTTCACGAGGTGGTCGCCATCCCGGCCTGCCCCTCTCTGTACCAGGTGCCCATAGATTAGGAGCGTGGGACTGAAGTGCAAACAAAACATCAGGAAAAGGTGTTTGAGAAAACCAAAAAGGGTGTGCAGCCTAAAACACAGAACATAGACATGGTCCACGGACTCCACAAGGCCACAGAAGGGGCAGTCTTGGGAGCCCGTGAACCGGAAAAACCTACGATTGTACGGCACTGCTGCTTGCAGCACCCTCCACCCCAGGTCCCCGAGATACTTGGGGGAGATCCCTCCGCTGCCTGGCGGCAACAAGGCCCGCCAAGGTGTATCTGGGCGACAGGCGAGAACGTAGTAATGAAAGGTGTGCAGCAGCAGCCCGTACAGGAAACGCCTCCGTGTGGTGGTAAAGGGCACGGAGAACATTTCTGCGAGGCAGCATATGCAGTGGGGCACCTGACCCCGGGGGCGGGGAGGGCGGGGGGGGGGGGGGTTGTCTAGGCTTTGGGCCAATGTGAAATTCCGTCCGAGCCGGGGAACGCTTGGGCGGGATCCCACCGCACGCCTGCGCCGCCTCGAGACCACTTGCGCACTCTGGGCCGAGCACGACCGTCCTAAGGTCTTGGATGGCTTTGGCCATGCGCCAGACGGCCACCCCCGCGCGCTCAGCCAATGTGTGGGGGCTCCTCCAACATCCAGCACGTCCCCGATCCTGGTCACCCTGGCATCCACGGTCCTCCTCTCCGTCAGCCACCTGAAGTTGTACAGCTGGAGGAGTGGATTCCTGAGCAGCGGCTCTCGCACGAGAGCCGCTACTCCTGACGAGGGGGAGCTGCGTTGCGAGGCAACCTTGTTCCAGACCGTGAGGTGGTCCTGGTAAATGACGGGCAACTCCCGCAGGGCGGTCGGAATACGCCCCAGATCGATATGCAGAAGTTGCATGTCGTAATTCAAGCCGTGCAACTGGCGGAAGAAATACGTCGTCAGGGTACACCATCGTGGAGGCGGCTCGACATAAAGGTATCTCTGCAGGGTCTGGAGGCGGAAGGTCGCTACCTGTGTGCGAAGACACACCAGACCTTGTCCGCCCTCCTCAAGCGGGAGATGCAGAACCTCGGCAGAGACCCAGTGCAGTCGGTTGTCAAAGCCAGGGGGAGGGGTCAAAGTGACCAGCCGGTACCACAGCATGGAGGCAAGCAGCTGGTTTATGATGAGAACTGATGAGAATGGTAGGACAGCACTTGGAGCAGTCCTGCCCAGCGACTCAGGCGGGCGGAGACTTTGGCCTCCAGCTCCCATCAGTTCGCCGGCCAGGATTCCTCGGCTGGGCAGAGGGGATGGACCCCCAGGTAGAGGAGGTTGGTCCTGCTCCAGTTGAAAGGCCTGAGCTCCTCCGGAAGGGGGTCCATCTCCCACGGACCGACCAGGAGTCCGGAACACTTGGCCCAGTTGATCCTGGCGGAGGACGCGGCGGAGTACACCACCTGGCATTCTTGCATCCTCCGCAGGTCAGCCCGGGTCCGTGAACACGAGGAGCACGTCATCGGCGTAAGCAGACAGGACCACCCCTACGTCCGGGCCGCGCAGAGTCAAACCCGACAACCTCCTCCGCAAGAGGTGCAGGAATGGCTCCACGCATATAGAGTACAGTTGGCCGGACAAGGGGCAGCCCTGCCGTACTCCTCTCCCAAAGCGAAGGGGCACCGTCAGGGACCCATTAACCTTAATTAGACACTCTGTGGCAGAGTACAGTAATCGGACCGGCCGACAAAATGCGTCCCGAACCCGAATGCCCGCAGAGTCCCGAGCAAATACTCGTGCTCCACCCTGTCGAACGCCTTCTCCTGATCTAAAGACAAGAAGGCGCTCGACAGACCAGCCCTCTGGGAATGGTGGATCAGGTCCCGGACCAGATGGAGGTTATCGTGAATCGATCGGCCCGGGACCGTGTAGGACTGGTCAGGGTGGATCATGCACGGACC
Source organism: Mustelus asterias (assembly GCF_964213995.1). NCBI lineage: Eukaryota > Metazoa > Chordata > Chondrichthyes > Carcharhiniformes > Triakidae > Mustelus > Mustelus asterias. Next base: position 78,836,560 of record NC_135814.1, on the reverse strand, counting down.
CAAGGCGTGAAGCCAATGCCCTGGCAAAGATTTTATAATCCGTGCTGAGGAGGGAGACCGGGTGCCAGTTTTTAAGGCACCGGAGATCCCCCTTCTTTGGCAGCAGGGCAATAGTCGCCCTGCGCCACGCAAGAGGCATCTCCCCGGTGGCGTTGCTCTCCTCCAGGACCCCCGCGTAGTCGTGCCCCAGGACGTCCCAGAGCACCCTGAAGAACTCTACCGTCAGCCCGTCCAGCCCTGGGGCCTTGCCCCGTTGGAGGCTGTTGAGGGTGCCGGTCAGCTCGGCCATGGTGATGAGGGCCTCGAGCCTGCCGACGCCCTCCGGGCTGACTTGCGGAAGGTACTCCCACAGAACTCTGCGGGCATCCTCGCTGGACGGATCCGGGAAGAAGAGGGAGGTGTAAAAATCCCGGACGATTGCCCGGATGCCCTCCGGATCCGAGACGGGGGAACCGTCGTCGGCCAGCAGCGTAAGGAGCTGCTGACGGTTAGCCCGCCCTTTTTTCCAGCGAGTTGAAGAAGGGGGAGCCGCGGTCCAGGTCCACTCTGAACTGGAGCCGCGACCTAACGTACGCGCCACGGGACCCGACGAGTTGCAGGTCCCGCAGCGCGCCCTTCTTCTCCCTGTACTCTAGCCGCAGGGCCAGGTCCGCGTCGGGCTGACTGAGACGTGCCTCCAGGTTGAAAACCTCCTTCTCCAACTCCTCGAGCCTGGCTTTCCGCCTCCTCGTTGACCCCCTCGCGTACTCCCGACAGAAGGTCCGGACGTGAGCCTTGCCCACATCCCACCATAGCCTCAAGGAGGGGAAGCCTCCCCGTTTCCTTCTCCAGCCGGCCCAGAATCGACGAAACGAGTCCAGGAAGCGCTCGTCCTCCAGCAGCGTGTTGTTGAAGTGCCAGTACGCGGACCCCCCCCGGACGCGAGACGGAGCAAACTCCGCCCACACCAGGTGGTGGTCCGTGCACGGCACCTGCCGTATGGAGGCCGACGGCACGCCAGACACGTGCGCCCTCGAAATGTAAAGGCGGTCGATTCTGGATGCTCCGTCTCCAGGCTTCACGAAACTGAAAGCTCTGGAGCCAGGATGGAGATGTCTCCAGACGTCCAAGTCGCAGGTCCCGAGCAGGTCCCGCAACTTCACCACCGCCGGGGTGCGCTGCCAGGGAACGGCGCGGTCCCGTGCCTCGAGGGTGCAGTTGAAATCCCCCCCGAGGATGATGCATTCGCCCCCAGCGATGGTGTCGAGGTGAGCGGACACTTTCTCGTAGAAAGTCGTTTGCTGCGGTCCGGCGCCCGGGGCGTAGACGTTCAGCAAGTGAATGACCACGCCCCCCACATGGACCGTCAAGTGCAGCAACCGGCCTGGCACCGGCTCCTTGACCCCCAAGATCTCCGGCTGAAAATTCGGGGCCAACAAGATAGCCACCCCGCTAGAAGCGAGAGTGAGGTGGCTCATGTAGAGCCCCCCTCGCCACTCCAGGAGCCATCGGGCTTCGTCTCCCGGAATGGTACGGGTTTCTTGCAGGAAGCACACCGCATACTTCCCGTCGTGGAGGACCGAGAAGTTCTGGAACCTGCGGAGTGGCTCGCTGCTGCCGTTGACGTTGAGGCTGGCTATAATCACCTTCATGTCAGTAGCATTGTGCCACCGTCACCACTTATCTAAGTGCGTGGGGGGCGCTGGCGCAAGACGCGCCAGTCCGCTCCCCCTCGAGCCCGTCGAGGAACTCCCGTACCCGACGCCGCTCTCTTTCAGTCAGGTCCGACGCGGCCTGGGAGCAGGCCCGCGTGGACCGGACGAGCAGCGCCAGGTCCGACCAACGGTCGAGGGCCAGTCGGACGCTGTCAGGGCGACCAGAATGGTCCTCGATGAAAGCCCTGAGTTCCCCAAAGGGGATGAGGGGCGACTCGGTGAGGGGCACGAGGGAGTCCCCCGCCTCGCTACAGGTGGACCCTGAAACGATCCCCGTGCCCACCACCGAGCAGCTTACCTCCTCGGGGCCGTCGCCCTTCGACTCCGAGTCCCCCGCCGCAGGGCGTGCAGCGGGCGGCACGGAGCCGCCGACGAGTCCTGACTCCCCCCCCGATCCCACCCCCAGGATCGGCGGAGGAGGGGTTCCCCTCGGGCTCTCGACCCTGGGTTTGTGGGTCCGTGGACGGCGGCGGCTCCGTATCCCCCCCCCGTCCCGAACGCCTGGACACCCCCCAAGCCCGGAGAACCCTCCGGATTCACGTTGGGGGTGCCCAGCATCAAAGGTTGGGACAGAGAGGGGGAGATAAATTCCTCGCCACCACCGCCCAGGGACCCGAAAATTGGGGTGCTGCTCCAGTCCCCCGGCAAGCTGTCGAAGAAGGACGGGTCGAATTCGACCGGGCTGAACGTAGCCGCGAGGGCCCCGCTCACACCCGGCCTCGGGGAGACCCGTCGGGGAACGCAGCAGCACGTGTTTAGTTTTAAATTTTTTCTTCCTGCCCCCGGTCTGGGGACAAGGTGTAAAAAACAGGCGGGGGCGTGGCAGGCGATGACATGAACGGGGGGCGGGGCCCACAAACTTCGAACCCCACGGCTCCCGAGGGGCAGCGCCTCTTCTTGCTGTTGTGCCCGTGGGTGGGAGACGCTGCCCGCACCCCGCCCCTCTTAACCTTGCCACGCCCCTTTATTCTCCCCATCACGTCCCCCGATGGTGACTGTGCCGGCTCGGGGCCGCGTACCCCCCCACACTCGGACCCGGGAGCGCGCGCACCCGCGACGCCGGGCCCAGCACAGGACGCTGAGGCGCCCACGGGCCCGGGAGATGGTTTGGGAGGGGGGCCGGAGGTGGATGTGTTCCCCGAGCCGGCAGCCGGTGTGACTGGAGTGGAGGGGGTCGGGGTCACGTTCCCCCCCTTTTTCTTCCCTTTCCCTTTTCTCGGGGTCTTCTGGCCTCGCGGAGGCTCCACTCCCCCCCCACCGGCAGCCAAGGTGGCGGCTGCTGCCGGCGTGGTCTCCCCTTGCGGGGGGCCAGGTGGTGCTTGCTTGGGGGGAGAGGGGGCTGCGGCGCCAGCTGCGGCCGCCTTGGATTGGGGGTCGGCGGCCGCCTTGGAGACGGGGCAGTTCTTTTTAATATGCCCCGCCTCCTTGCAGGCATGGCACCGCATGCCGTCCGCGGACCAGAAGACCCGGTAAGTAGCCCCATCGAAGGGGACATTAAAGCCCCCTTCCAGGCACTCCTCCCGGGCCAGGCGGACATATACCTGGCGCCGGAAGGAGTACACGTGCTGGAGGGCCTGGTCACGAAGACCGAGCGGGACCGGCGCCACCTCGGACCTGACCTCCCCCAGTAGATGGAGGTGGGGGAGGAGGAGCTCCACGGGGATGAAGGGCGGGACGTTCGAGATGACCACTCGATGGGCGCTGGCCTCCAGGGGGTCCACCGCCAAGAATGTCCCGCCCACCGTGAGCCCCTTTTCCAGGGTGAGGTGGACCGCCCGCTCGGCCTTCAGAAAGAATACGGCCTTGCCGTACATCTTTGAGGCTGCGACAATGGCTGAGGGGCCGACAACCCCAGCCATTGCCCGAACGCACGCCTCGATGGTCATGTCGGGGTGGGCGTAGCACTTTACCCCAAGTTGCTTTGTAATCAATTTGAAAGGTGGTAGGGCCTTGGGTGCCCCCGCATAGGTGGGCCTAGACGGCCCTGCCACCGGCGACGGTGTCGTGGTCGCCATGATGTTAATGGGTGCTACGCCCACCCCGAGACTGGCCAGCTGCACGGCAGGACGTATTTGTTTTGATTTGTCCGTGGGGTGAGGGGTGCAGAGAGGGTTGAGTAAGGGGCCTCCCTGTCCTTTACGTGAGGCACAGAGGAAGGGAGTATGGGTGTGGGGGGGGGGCGTGTCTCTGCCCTAGTATTGGGGGACAGAGAGGGAACGAGGGAGGGTGAGGGTTCAGGCACTCTCTCCCCGGATATCAGAGAGGGAGAGAGAGGGGGATGGAGGAGCAGGAGGGAGGATGAGAGACAGGGCACTGAGGTGGGCTAGTGCCCCAGGTCAGGAGTGGAGGAGGGGGAGGGTGCCAGTGTTGGGGGCAGCAGCAGTGGGTGGGGGGACTTTTAATCTTCAGCCCTATTGGGCCTGACAATGAAAAGTCCAGGAGTGTCTTCACCCACCACCCCTGTGAAAGATGTTCCTGTGTTCTTCCCCCTCCTCCTTTTCAGGCACAGACCTTCGATGGTTAGGGGCACCAGCCCAACAACTCAGTCCTTTGATGTTGATCTATTTTTCTTTTTGTTGAGTGTTGTCCTCTCTCCTGCAGATGGAAAGCTGGGCCCTGAGCCTCCAGGCCCAAGGCCTCTGGTCTCGTTGGGCCTCTCCCTCTCTTTTCCAAAGGAGAGAGCACCTTCCAATGGCGGGATGCTTCAAGGGGGCGACGGCTCTTCCTTCCTTCCCTCTGATTAGGACCCTCCACAAAGGCAAAAGGACCCTTCACACAGCTTCTCTTTTCCTTTGTAGCTGCAATGCAGTGACGACAGTAACGTCCTCCTGCACACAGCCAGCTCTCCAGGTGCGAACTGCTGAATGCAGGTTGGGAGTCAGAGAATCAGAGAAACCCTACAGTACAGAAAGAGGCCATTCGGCCCATCGAGTCTGCACCGACCACAATCCCACCCAGGCCCTACTCCCAAAGTCTGTCACACCTGCTTTAAATAGGGAGCATAACGGTCCCTGATTTAACCATCAATTAGGACTCATCAGGTAGCTTTTTCGGCACCAATCAAGTAAACGAACTCAAATTAACTGAGGGACAAAGTAAAAGGGGCGGCTCCCCAAAAGGAAGGGGGGGAACAGCCCGAACCAAAAACAAAGTCGAAAGGAAACTTAAAACGTCAAACCAAAAGGTGATTATCGGGGTCGATAATACACCCCAGACCCTGCGGCGCCCAGCGGTCGCGGAAGGCGTCAACCGCGCCCGTGGACGCCGCATGCTCCCTTTCTAGGGACACCTGGCCGCGAATATAGCCACAGTAGAGGGACAGCCCCCTCGAAGGACTCATCAGGCAGTTCATACTCTAGCAAGCCAACCTCATTTGCCCGGCTGAAATCATCACACCCTCAAGGAATTAAATTGCTGTCGGAAGCTAGACTTCAATTTTATGCTCTAATGTATATTCACCTGCCATCTCTTCCCACTGTTTCAACTTTCTGTTCCTCAGCATGAGTTCTTATCATTTCTGGAAATGAGTTTTTAAACTCCTCCAGCAGAATAATATCTCAAATAACCTCATACAAAGAACAAGGAAATTACAGCATAGGAACAGGCCCTTCGGCCCTCCAAGCCTGCACCATCTTTTCCATCTTTAATACTCATTCATCTATTGAAGTTGCTCTATTTAATTCTTTCAAACTCGATATAAGTCTTTCTTACATTTCTAAACCACTGTCTCTATGCTTCTGGTAGACACTCGTAGACACTCAAAATAGCCCTTTTTACTTAATATTTTCCTGACACCTCCTCTGATAGTGCTGCAAACACCTCAGTAGCCCTGGCTACCAACTTGGTCTGAATTAACATTACCCACACCTCCTCTGACCATTTCACCTGTGTAGCCAATTTTTCAAAGGAAATGAAAAATGCTTCTGCGTCTTTTTCATCAAATTTTGGAACCTGTATTGGATGCCAGTCTTGGGTGACTGTGTGGAGTTTGCACTGTATGCACTGCATTGTCTATCTCGGTTTCCTCAGGGTGCTCTGGTTTGCTTCCACAGTCCACAGATGTGCAGCTAGGTACATTGGCCATGCTAAATTGTCCCTTGGTGTCTCAAGATTTGTAGGTTTGGGGGATTTGTGGGGTAAAGATATGGGGATACAGGGGTTGGGCCTGGTTAAGATGTTCTGTCAGAGAGTCGGTGCAGACTCGATGAGTCGAATGATCTCCTTTTGCACTGTAGGGATTTTATGATTCTATTCCACAGGGATCGGTGCTCGGACCCCAATGTACATTAATAATTTAGATGAGAGAACTAAATGTAATATCTCTGAATTTGCAGATGATACTATGCTGGGTGGGAAGATGAGCTGTGAGGAGGGTGCAGAGATGCTTCAGTGTGATTTAAACAAGCTGAGTGAGTGGGCAAATAAATGGCAGATACAGTATAATGTGGATAAAGAACAAAGAAAAGTACAGCGCAGGAACAGGCACTTCAGCTCTCCAAGCCTGTGCTGATCGTGATGCCTTCACTAAACTTAAAAAAAAACCCTTCTGCAGGTCTGTATCACTCTCTTCCCTCCCTATTCATGTACCCATCCAAATGCCTCTTAAATGTTGCTAATGTGCCTGCTTCCACCACCACCACCTCTTGATCATCAGTAGGGTAAAACTAACCTGTCTCAAATGGTCTAAGCCCAGTTCACGTTCCCTGTTCATGGGTGAACAATCCAACTCCAAGTGAATTCTGCTTCACAATAATAGGAAGAACCAACATCAAAGGATCAAAAAGCGATGTTGCTATGAACGTTTGGTCGCCACATGCCAGTTATCCTAGTGGTAACTTTTCTGAGATCTCCTGCTAAAAACCCAAAAGATCTGAAGGATCGTGAGGCCCTGCTTTCAAGATCTGTATTTGTACTAAAAATGAAAATCAAATGAGCTTTTTCCCTTCTGCTCCATGGAAGGTTTCTGTCCTCCCTGAGCTCGCCTTAGGACACCTGTGTTACATTGTGACAGGTGTATCACCTCAGCCAACCTCCCCACCTGCCACTGTTTGGGAAGCTTGGGCACTTCACGTGCAGCAGACAGCAAAAAAGGCAAATGGTATGTTGGCCTTCATAGCAAGAGTATTCAAGTACAGGAGCAGGGATGTCTTGCTGCAATTATGATGTGGAGATGATGGGGTTGGGCTGGGGTAAACACAGTAAGAAGTTTAACAACACCAGGTTAAAGTCCAACAGGTTTAAACCTGTTGGACTTTAACCTGGTGTTAAACTTCTTGCTGCAATTATACAGGGCCTTGGTGAGACCACAAGTGGAATATCATGCGTAATTTTGGTCTCCTTATCTTGGGAAGGATGTTCTTACTATAGAAGGAGTGCAGAGAAGGTTTACCAAAGTGAGTCCTCGGATGGCATGACTGACATACGAGGAGAGGTTGGGTCAGTTAAAATTGGAGTTTAGAAGAATGAGGGGGGATCTCATGGAAACCTATAAAATTCTCACAGGACTAGACAAGGTAGATGCAGGAAGGATGTTCCCTATGGTGGGGATGTCCAGAATGAGTGGTCATAGTCTAAGGATATGAGTTAAAACCTTTAGGACTGAGATGAGGAGAAATTTCTTCATTACCACAGAAAGCAGTTGAAGCCAAAATGTTGTATGTTTCATGAAGGAGTTAGATTAGGTCATGGCGAAGAGGATCAAAGGATACAGGGGAAGGCTGGATCATGCTATTGAGTTGAATGATCAGCCACGATCATAGTGAACGTGGAGCAGGCTCGAAGGGCCGAATGGCCTACTCCTGTTCTGATTTTCTATGTATCTTAGCCTCTGGAGTTAACACTATTTCTAATTTATCTACCAATTTGCTTAATTTGGTTTTATACATACTTTTCAAGCTTGCTGTGGTTATATTGTTTACTTCCAGATAAGATTGTGCTTGAAACACTGGATCATATTTTTTGGAATGGTGTGAGGAGACATGTGAAACCCCAATGAGAATAACCAGTCCAGTCGTCATATAACAATTATTGAAGACTGTTTATTAAATAAATTTATTAAAGAAAAGACAAATGCATATGAATCATATGCATATGAAGTTTATGCAGAGATTACCCTTTTTCCAAAATATATCTAAGATCTCTGGACTTCTGAAGACTTTCCCCTTCCCAAGCTTCATCCAAATTAAATAAATCTATCCGTCAAACCCAGTGCATAGTTAACACGCAATGTAAGACTGGGGATCAAGTCTGGGAAATGTGTTTTTCTGGTCCAGTGAAAATATTTAAACTGCCATTACAAAGGGTTCTGCACTGATTTGGCTCTCAGACTTCGATGTAGGCCTATCCTACTGGCTTCGAATTATGTTAAACTTCTTACTGTGTTTACCCCAGACCAACGCCGGCATCTCCACATTTGAATTATGGATCAGCCTGTTAGAAGTAAACTGGCCTTGCGGCTGTTAGATATAAAGCTGCTTCTGAGGGTGCTGGCAATTATACAATTTTTCCTCTTTGATTCTTCATTCTGTGTATTTGGCTGTTTGCATCTCTCAAATTCTTTGACTCCAGAAGTTAGCATATGTATACCTCCACTGATCTCTGGCATCTAGGTAAACTATTCCCTACTAGTAGGGTGATTTATACTCTGGTCTCTCGAGGTACCTGTTAATCTTGTTGCAGGGAAAAATACATCTTTTAAGTGCTAGCTACTGCTGTCACTAGGCAGATTTTTACCTGTTGCTCGGCTGATCACATCCTAGCTTTGTTAAATTCTGGTTATTGTTGTTACTAAGCTGTTCCATGACAGATTTCATGGTCATCATTAGACTTTTAATTCCAGATTTTTAGTGAATTCTGATTTCAGAATCACTGTGGTGGTGGAGTGCAAACCCAGGGGCCCTGAGCATTACTCAGGCTCTCTGGATTGCTACTCGAATGACACTACTGCTATGTCACTGCCTCTCCTGGTTTCTATCAGATCACCCCTCAATCTTCTAAACTTCCACAAATATAATCCTAAGCGACTCAATCTCAATCATACATCAGTCCTGTCATCCCAGGAAACAGATCCGCAGGGGGGGCCAGAAAATCTTATAGTTTCTGTTATCTGCTTCGCTCCCTTCTCGAATAAAGGGGTTATATTTTCTAATTTCCAACTGATGAAACCTTTGAAAATATAACAAATTTTGGAAAATGAACATGACCACATCTACTATCTCATCAGCCACCTCTTTTAAGACTGAGGATGAAGTCCATAAGGACATGTAGACTTGTCAACCAGCAACTTCCTCAGTGCTCAGCTCTGCTTCCCCAGTGATTGTAATTTTACCAAGGTCCTTTCTACGCTCCGCCTCTAATGTTTCAACCTTATCTTTTGTACTGATATGCTGGGCTCCTCCATCACTAAGGACGCAATAAATGGTTCTCTACACCTTTAAAGAGCCTCCAATTCTTACTTGGGGGAGACTGCAAGTAGCCTTGGGAAGACAAGCTTGAGTAGCTCTTGGTCAAGAATACTAGAAGCTTTGGATGGCTCCTTTGTAGCATAATGACAGGACTGGCTGACAGGTAACTGCAACACTATTGGCAAGTGACAAAGTTGGGAGGATGAGTGTTGTGAGTACAGGAGGAGAGGACATTCGGTGCATGCTCTATGGGCCACGACTATTGTCCTGGGGCATTGTCTAATCAATCCTATTAATCTTTTGGAGGACAAATTGTAAGTCTCTTGTGACGCTTCGAATATCGTATCCAGACCCATGATTGCAACAGTCTAAAGTTTCACAGTAGCACTGAGAAATTGTGTCTTCTGCTTGTTTTCTAATGGAAGCAGAGATCATGAATATTTTTCATCAGTATTTACTGTTGAGAAAGGTATGGATGTTAGGGAACTTGGGGAAATATATAATGATGTCTTGAGGAGCGTACGTATTACAGAGAAGGAGGTGCTGGAAGTCTTAAAGCGCATCAAGGTAGATAAATCCCTGGGACCGAATGAAATGTATCCCAGGACGTTGTGGGAGGCTAGGGATAAAATTGTGGGTCCCCAGACAGATTTGAATCATTGACAGTCACACGTGAGGTGCCTGAAGATCGGTGGGTAGCAAATGTTGTGCCTTTGTTTAAGAAGGGCTGCAGGGACAGGCCTGGGAACTACAGACCGGTGAGCCTAATGTCTGTAGTGGGTAAGTTGTTAGAAGGTATTCTGAGAGACAGGATCCATTGGCATTTAGAGAGGCAAGGACTGATTAGGGACAGTCCACATGGCTTTGTGAATGGAAAATCGTGTCTCATGAATTTAATAGAGTTTTTTGAAGGGGTAACCAAGAAGGTAGATGAGGGCAGTGCAGTCAATATTGTCTATGTGGACTTTAGCAAGGCCTTTGACAAGGCACCACATGGTAGGTTGTTGCATAAGGTTAAATCTTACAGGATACAAAGTGAGGTAGCCAATTGGATACAAAATTGGCTTGACGACAGAAGATGGAGGGTGGTTGTCAAGGATTGTTTTTCAAACTGGAGACCTATGACCAGTAGTGTACCTCAGGGATTGGTGTTGGGTCCACTGTTATCTGTTGTTTATATTAATGATTTGGATGAGAATTGAGGAGGCATGGTTAGTAAGTTTGTAAATGACACCAGGATTTGTGGCATAATAGATAGTGAAGAAGGTTATCTAGGATTGCAACAGGATCTTGATCAATTGGGCCAGTGGGCCGATGAATGGCAGATGGAATTTAATTTTGATAAATGTGAGGTGATGCATTTTGGTAGATCGAATTGGGGCAGGACTTACTCAGTTAAAGGTAGGGCACTGGGGAGAGTTACAGAAAAAGAGATCTAGGAGTACATATTCATAGCCCCTTGTAAGTGGATTCACGGATGGACAGGATGGTGAAGGAGGCATTCAACATGCTTGGTTTCATTGGTCAGAACATTAAAAACAGGAATTAGGACATCTTGTTGAAGTTGTACAAGACACTAGTAAGGCCACACTTAGAACATAGAACACTACAGCGCAGTACAGGCCCTTCGGCCCTCGATGTTGTGCCGACCAGTGGAACCAATCTAAAGCCCCTCTAATCTACACTATTATAGAACATAGAGACTTGGAATATTGTGTACAGTTCTGGTCACTATTATAGAAAGGATATTATTAAACTAGAAACAGTGCAGAAAAGATTTACTAGGAGGCTACCAGAACTTGATGGTTTAAGTTCATAGAAATCATAGAAAACCTACAGTGCAGAAGGAGGCCATTCGGCCCATCGAGTCTGCACCGACCACAATCCCACCCAGGCCCTACCCCCACATATTATACCCGTTAATCCCTCTAACCTACGCATCCCAGGACTCTAAGTGGCAATTTTTAATCTGGCCAATCAACCTAACCCGCACATCTTTGGACTGTTTTATAAGGAGAGGCTGGATAGACTGGGGCTTTTTTCCCTGGAGCATAAAATACTTGTGGGTGATCTTATAGAGATTTATAAAATAATGTGGGACATAGATAAGATCGATAGTCAACACCTTTAGTGGACATAGATTTAAGGTGAGAGGGGAGAGATACAAAAGGGTCCAGAGGGGCAATTCTTTCACTCAGATGGCGGTGAGTGTCTGGAATGAGCTGCCAGAGGCAGTAGTAGAGGCGGGTACAATTTTGTCTTATGAAAAGCATTTAGACAGTTACATGGGTAAGATAGTAGAGAGGGGTGTGGGCCAAATGCGGGCAATTGCGAACCCTGACCTATACAAGAAAGTCAGATACGATCTAAGGAGATATATCAAAAGGTTGTACCGGACCAATTTAGAGCCCCAGGCTAGCGACACGGACTCATGCTGACTATGGCAATGTCTGCAAGACATGACAGACTAGAAGATGACGGCATGTAAAATCGTCAGCTTCAACGCATGATGAGTTTCAACCCTGATGAGCTCAATGCATTCTACGCCCATTTCAAGCAGGAGGTCAGCGAGAGTACGGCCTCCACCCTGGAAGCCTCGGATGAACCTGTATCGGAGGTCACCATTGCAGATGTCAGAGCAGCTTTCTTGAAGGTCAACCCACAGAAAGCGACTGGCGCGGATGGGGTACCCGGAGGAGCACTCGGATGCTGCGTGGATCTGCTGGCAGGAGTATTTGCAGACCTCTTCTACCTCTCTTTACAACAATCTGAGGTTCCTACCTGTTTTAAGAAGACGACCATCATCCCGGTACCAAAGAAAAGCCAGGCAGCGTGTCTTAATGACTATCGGCCGGTGGCTCTGACATCCATCATTACGAAAGGTTAGTCATGGTACGAATCAATTTCAGGCTACCGGACTGCCTAGATCCACTCCAATTTGCCTACCGCCGCAACAGGTCCACAGCAGACGCCATCTCCCTGGTCCTGCACTCAACCATGGAACACCTAGATAACAAAGACACCTATGTCAGACTCCTATTTATTGACTACAGCTCAGCCTTCAGCACCATTATTCCTACGAAACTCATCTCCAAACTCCATGGCCTGGGCCTCGGCTCCTCCCTCTGCGACTGGATCCTGAACTTCCGAACCCACAGACCACAATCAGTAAGGATAGGCAACAACAACACCTCCACGATCAATAACACCGGTGCCACACAAGGCTGTGTTCTCAGCCCCTACTATACTCCTTATACACCGATGGCTGTGTGGCCAAATTCCCCTTCAACTCGATTTCCAAGTTAGTTGACGACACCACCGTAGTGGGTCAGATCTCAAACAATGATGAGACAGAGTACAGGAATGAAATAGGGAATCTGGTGAACTGGTGTGGTTCTCCCTCAATGTCAACAAAACGAAGGAGATTGTCATCGACTTCAGGAAATGTAGTGGAGAACATGCCCCTATCTGCATCAACGGGGCTGAAGTAGAAATAGAAGTAGAGCTTCACGTTTTTATGTGTCCAGATCACCAACAACCTGTCCTGGTTCTCCTCTCTCTCTCTCTCTCTCTCCAAGTTGGCTCGGCAGCTACAAATCTCACCAACTTTAACAGATGCACCACAGAAAGCATTCTTTCTGATTGTATCACAGCTTGGTATGGCTCCTGCTCTGTCCAAGACTGCAAGAAATTACAAAATGTCATGAATGTAGCCCAATCCATCACACAAACCAGCCTTCCATCCATTGACTCTGTCTACACCCACTGCCTCGGCAAAGCAGCCAGCATAATTAAGGACCCCATGCACCCCAGATGTTCTCTCTTCTATCAGGAAAAAGATACAAAAGTCTGAGGTCACATACCAACCGACTTAAGAGCAGCTTCTTCCCTGCTGCCATCTCTCTCTCTCTTTCTCTCATCCTCCTCCCGCACCCCCCCCCCCCCCCCCCCAACCCCCGACTGTAACATTACATTATGCACTCTCTCGTTTCCTTCTCAATGAATGGTATACTTTGTCTGTACAGAGTGCAAGAAACAATATTTCTCACTGTAAACTAATGTGACAATGATAAATCAAATCAATTGGGACCAGCTGAGTGGTAAAAACTGGGCGGCATGGACAAGTTGGGCCTAAGGGCGTGTTTCCATGCTGTAAACCTATATGACTTCTTTCAGACACTCCATCCTGATTGGTTCCATAAGTGTGCCGATGGGGTTGAGCATAAATTTTATGTCGTCTCCAAGCTCGCAATGAATTCGGTGTTGACCTCTTCTGTTGCATTAACATTGGAATGAGGGTCTTCTGTCATGATTTCCAATGTTACATGTAGAATCATTAAAGTGAGCAAGCTGTACAAAGTTGACATGTTACCTGTGTTGGCTGAATGGGTATGGGTTAATCACCCACCCATCATGGTCCCCATGCCCATTTTCAGGCACAAATTTAAACTCCGATATGTTAACTCAGTATTCAAAAGAGGAGAATAAACCACAAAACCCATTATATCCATTTGCAATTGATTTCAGTTATTGGGCAGTATTTTACAAACAAATAGCAAAATGTCAGGTTCTGACTGAAAGCTGGTGTGTTTCTCCCCAGAGCAGGACTGCTGCAGCAGCTCTTGAAGGAACGTGAAGTGTGAATTTCAAATAAAACTGTTGAATCTATTCGTCCCACAAAATTCAAATAGGAAAAAACAATGTGCAAGAAATAAAAGTGGAAAGAACTGAATTTCTTGTGCTTCATATACTGATTGCCAAATTTTCTGACAGAGGAGCTACTCTCGTCCACAGCCAAAGCTGGATATCACCATAAAATGCATCATGCCCGTTTATGCCATCTTTATCTGCCCTCATTTCCTTCCCTTTCTCTTGCCCCTGCACTTTAAGAAATAGAGCATTCCCAATTTGACATACCCTTGTTCCCAGCTTCCGTACATTTTCCACTGCACATTATTTAATTCTCTTTACTGTTGAATTCCCCTTCAGTCATAAGTGTAGCTTCTTCCCTGCAGTTTTCATTGGTACCACAACTCTCTCCTTATTTGACATTGTCGCTTTGTCTCCCCTGTCTGCGAGCTGCTTGAGGCCTGCACCCTCTGGAAGCATGTGAGGCGATGGGGGGGGGGGGGGGGGGGTTGAGGGGGGGAGCGGAGGGAGGTGGTAAAGGAGGGGGATAGGTTAGAGGGGTTAAGTGGTTGCAATCTTGGATCCTAGCTCCTGGGGATGGGCTCAGATTTACAGGTGTGCACCTCCAATTCCGACCCCATCCAGGTGACAGTTGTTCAGGCTTGCACTTTCTCAGATTCTAACTCCTAAACACTGGGCGCCAACTGCTGCTGAACAGCAGAACTACAACTTCCATTAGATATCACAGGCTGGTCGCCCCCATTTCCAAACTGACGATCCTCATTGTGCAAATGCTCAGCTACACGCAGCATGGGTAATGTAGTTCCAAACAGGTGAATGTCTCCACAGTGCCTGTGCTGAACTAAGAGCTGCAGTGGATCAGGTATGTCCTTGTCCTCTACTCTTTGCTTTATTGAGAATAGTAATTACTTTTTCAATTGTGGGCCGGTTTACAATGTATGTCTGCACCTGATTGATTTCTCTCAGAACCAATCAGAGAGCCTACATTTTGCCCCCCCCCCCCCCCCCCTTCCAGACTTTGGGGGCTCCATGCCAGGGCACGATGTGTTTCATTGTGAATCCACCCTGGTCCTGATGATAAATGTTCTTGGGTGCTTATTGCAAGGAGTCTTTAACTTTCTTCAATTAAATTTCACAGGAAGACCTAGAGATTCCTATTCCCAGATACTTTGTCAAGGATAAATTGAAAGTTTTGAAGGCCAGAGAAAACATTCTGGCGCGGATATTATCCCAAAATGGGACACAAGTGGAACAGGTTAGTATTGATTGTCTTTATGTTCTTATTTCTTTACCTAAGAAGCATGTGATTGAAACCTGATTTTAAAAAGTTAAAGGTATTGTACAGCCGCAGAGTAATGAAGAAAATGGACACTACTTTGAAAAAGCAGAATGTAAAAGGCCAATTTATTTTGCTACAACATGGAGCTCAGGGAAGTCATCTTTTATGATTTCTGTAAAGGCATAGGGACTGACTTGTGTCTGCATGTCTGGGAAATCACATGAAATGCAAATGACCTTCCGAGATACAAATGATTGCGCCCTCCATTTCAATTAAGGAGGCTTAGAGTAACAATAAGTAATAGACTTTCAGGCCTCATGGACATGGAAATGCAAATAATGATGTTCAGAAGCTATTCATAACTGGAATGTTGATGGGAATATCAAAAATTCCCTATTGTATTACAATTGCTTAGCCAGTTAACCCATTGGTCTTGAGAGTGAGAATGCTAATACTGTGGTAACGTTACAGAAACTAGCTGACAGCAAGAAACACATCATTAGCTGCAATTTTAAGAAGCCTACAGTTAGTCAGTCTGGGAGGAAACTTTGTCTACTTCACTAGAGTAGCGTTCCCAAGAGAGAGAAAAGGAAACTGCTGCCTATCCACTACCTGGCAGCCTTTCCTGAGTGGGCGGTTTCGAAGCGCCCAGGGTACCCTCAGTTCTAGACTCCGGAATTATGGTAAGGAATATTTATAGTACAGGAAAAATAAACACAGTGTAGCGGGATCCCTCTTTTTAACTCCACTGGGCTTATTTTAGGTTGGGTTCTCCGTCACCCAAACCCCACCAATGCCCGAGTGATTCTCTCTCTTGCCGATGGAACAATGGCCACCTTGCGTCTACTTCACTAGAGTAGCGCTCCCAAGAGAGAGAAAAGGAAACTGCTGCCTATCCACTACCTGGCAGCCTTTCCTGAGTGGGCGGTTTCGAAGCGCCCAGGGTACCCTCAGTTCTAGACTCCGGAATTATGGTAAGGAATATTTATATTGTGACTTAGTCAGAGATCATTGGTGAGAAATTGAAAAGATCAAAACGGACTCCAATGGAAGTCAAAGATATATATATAAAAACATCAAGGTCAAAGGTCGCCAAACACCAGGAAAACAACACACCATGCCTTATGCTCTATAAGCTATGGAAGGAATACTAAAACGGACACATCGGAATTCTTACTTTATACAAGTTTACCAGTGTCTTAAACTATGAAAGGTGCATGCAAAAGCCCCCCCACTTTCCCCAAAGCCTCATCCACTATGATGATCTCGGGAACTTCGCGAATTACCAGGGGATACTCACAATCCTAGTTTAAATTGCTCAGTGGGCTTCAGGCTGCGTACTGGAGATGACCGAGTGGAGAGTGCTGTCATGCTGGTCCGAAGAGGAAAGAGAGAGAAGCAGAGCTTGCTTGTCCCTTTTTAAAACCTGAAGCAGTGATTCTCTCACACAAAACAGTTTCTGATCATTGATAGTTTCGATTGACTGGGACAAAAGGCTGTAACTGTCGGGACTGCCCTTAATTGATATTGTAATGTCTCTTAAATGTTCTCTGAGTCATCCTGATTGGAATCCCATCAGCGAGATGAGTCATTGATGTTGTCTGTGGATGGAATGATCTGTTTTCATTGTCTTTGCTGTTGGGCCATTTACTCCTTGTCTGCTGGCCATGGTTTCTCCTTTGTTTCCTGTTGATTAGATTATCCTAGCCTCTTGCATATTCATGTGGCCTGACAACCAGTCGGCCATTTTCCTTATCTCTGGGTTTTTTAATCATGGAGGATTTGCCCGAAAAACTTACAACAGTAAGAGTTTTAACAACGCCAGGTTAAAGTCCAACAGATTTATTTGGTGGGAAATGCCATTAGCTTTCGGAGCGCTGCTCCTTCGTCAGATGGAGTGGATATCTGCTCTCAAACAGGGCACACAGAGAGACAAAATCAAGTTACAGAATACTGATTAGAATGCGAATCTCTACAGCCAACCAGGTCTTAAAGATAAGGTCTTCAAGACCTTTGATCCGGACCTTCAGAGCACCCTCCATGCTCTCATCCCACGTACTCCCCGTGTTGGAGATCTCTACTGCCTCCCGAAGATGCACAAGGCAAACACACCCGGCCGTCCCATCGTATTGGGCAATGGGACCCTGTGCGAGAACCTCTCCGGCTCTGTCGAGGGCATCCTGAAACCCATTGTACAAAGAACCCCCAGCTTTTGTCGCGACACTACGGACTTCCTACAGAAACTTAACACACATGGAGCAGTTGAACCAGGAGCACTCCTCGTCACAATGGATGTCTCGGCATTCTACACCAGCATCCCCCACGATGATGGCATTGCTGTAACGGCCTCAGTACTCTACGCCGACAACTGCCAGTTTCCAGATGCAATTTTACAACTCATCCGCTTCATCCTGGACCACAATGTCTCCACCTTCAACAACCAGTTCTTCATCCAGACACACAGAACAGCCATGGGGACCAAATTCGCACCTCAATATGCCAACATCTTCATGCACAGGTTCGAACAAGACTTCTTCACCGCACAGGATCTTCAACCGATGCTATACACTAGATACATCGATGACATTTTCTTCCTTTGGACTCGTGGTGAACAATCACTTCTCCAGCTTCCACCCTAAAAACGTTAAAGAAGCCATCCCCTACGGACAAGCCCTCCGTATACACAGGATCTGCTTGGATGAGGAGGATCGCAACAGACACCTCCAGATGCTGAAAGATGCCCTCATAAGAACAGGATATGGCGCTCGACTCATCGATCGACAGTTCCGACGCGCCACAGCGAAAAACCACACCGACCTCCTCAGAAGACAAACAGCGGACATGGTGGACAGAGTACCCTTCGTCGTCCAGTACTTCCCCGGAGCGGAGAAGCTACGGCATCTCCTCCGGAGCCTTCAACATGTCATTGATGAAGACGAACATCTCGCCAAGGCCATCCCCACACCCCCACTTCTTGCCTTCAAACAACCTCAAACAGACCATTGTCCGCAGCAAACTTCCCAGCCTTCAGGAGAACAGTGACCATGACACCACACAGCCCTGCCACAGCAACCTCTGCAAGACGCGCTCGATCATCGACACGGATGCCATCATCTCACGTGAGAACACCATCCACCAGGTACACGGTACATACTCTTGCAACTCGGCCAATGTTGTCTACCTGATACGCTGCAGGAAAGGATGTCCCGAGGCCTGGTACATTGGGGAGACCATGCAGACGCTATGACAACAGATGAATGAACACTGCTCGACAATCACCAGGTGCATTGTTCCACTGGATCAAGCAGAGAGGGAGTGATTTGTGGCAGGAGTGCTGGTGAGAGATTTATTTATTTATTTAGTCAGTTAGTGTGTTTTTTTGGCCTTTATTTTTGGAGTAGTATTTTTCTTAATTTTAAACTGAAAACTGGAAGTGGGCTGCTAAGGAGTCTGGGAAGGGTTTTTTAAGCGCGCGAAGTATAAAAGGTTGGCCGCAGTATACAGGGGGCAGCGTCGGGAGCGGGCAGTGGAGTGTGTGGGAAGCAGAGTGTGAGCTATAAGGGCTTTGGCTCACAGGGCTTCGGGGGACAGGGCGAGCAGGGGTGAGTTTTTTCATTCTTATTTACTTTTCTCTGTGTACCTTGGTATAAAGGGGCAAATATGAGTGTGAGGCCAGTGTGTTGTTCCCAGTGTAGGATGTGGGAGATCCTGGAGGCACCTGGCCTCCCAGACATCCACATCTGTGAGGGATATAAAAACATAGAAAAACTACTGCACAAACAGGCCCTTCGGCCCACAAGTTGTGCCGAACACATCCCTACCTTCTGGACCTACCTATAACCCACCATCCTATTACGCTCCATGTACTCAACCAGGAGTCTCTTAAAAGACCCTATTGAGTTCGCCTCCACCACCACTGACGGCAGCCGATTCCACTCGCTCACCACCCTCTGTGTGAAAAACTTACCCCTAACATCTCTCCTGTACCTACCCCCCAGTACCCTAAACCTGTGTCCTCGCGTAGCAGACATTTCCACCCTGGGAAAAAGCCTCTGAGAGTCCACCCGATCTATGCCTCTCAACATCTTATATACCTCTATTAGGTCTCCTCTCATCCTTCGTCTCTCCAAGGAGAAAACACCGAACTCCCTCAGCCTATCCTCATAAGGCATGTCACTCAATCCAGGCAACATCCTTGTAAATCTCCTCTGCACCCTTTCAATCTTTTCCACATCCTTCCTATAGTGAGGCGACCAGAACTGAGCACAGTACTCCAAGTGGGGTCTGATGATGGTCTTATATAGCTGCATCATTATCCCCAGACTCCGAAACTCAATCCCTCGATTGATAAAGGCCAGCACACCATACGCCTTCTGAACCACCTCCTCCACCTGCGGGGCCGATTTCAGAGTCCTATGGACCCGGACCCCAAGGTCCTTCTGATCCTCTACAGTACTAAGAGTCTTTCCCTTTATATTGTACTCCTTCATCCCATTTGACCTACCAAAATGGACCACGACGCATTTATCTGGGTTGATGTCCATCTGCCACTTGTCCGCCCAGTCGTGCATCCTATCTATGTCCCTCTGTAACTTCTGACATCCCTCCAGACTATCCACAACCCCACCAACCTTCGTGTCGTCGGCAAACCTACCAACCCATCCCTCCGCTTCCTCATCCAGGTCATTTATGAAAATGACAAACAGCAAGGGTCCAGAACCGATCCCTGGGGCACACCACTGGTGACCGACCTCCATTTAGAAAAAGGGTGTGTCGAGCTGCGGTTCCTGAGGGACCGTGTTACGGAGCTGGAACTGCAGCTCGAGGATCTTAGGCTGTTAAGGGAGAATGAGGAGGTGATAGACAAGAGCTATCATCAGGTGGTCACACCTGGGCCACGGGTGGAGGCCAAGTGGGTGACAGCCAGGAAGGGTAAAGCTCGGATGATTGAGAGCACCCCGGTGGATGTGCCCCTACACAACAAGTACTCCTGCCTGAGTACTGCTGGGGGGGACAGCCCGCCTGGGGGAAGCAGCAGTGGCCGTGTCTCCGGAGTGGAGTCCGGCCCTGTCACTCAGAGGGTGAAGGAAAAGAGGAGGAAGGCGGTGTTAATCGGGGACTCGACAGTAAGGGGGTCGGACAGGCGTTTTTGCGGAGGCAGGCGGGAGTCTCGGATGGTGGTCTGCCTCCCTGGGGCTGGGCTCCAGCATAAGAACATAAGAAATAGGAGCAGGAGTAGGCCATCTAGCCCCTCGAGCCTGCCCCGCCATTCAATAAGATCATGGCTGATCTGACGTGGATCAGTACCACTTACCCGCCTGATCCCCATAACCCTTAATTCCCTTACCGATCAGGAATCCATCCATCCGCGCTTTAAACATATTCAGCGAGGTAGCCTCCACCACCTCAGTGGGCAGAGAATTCCAGAGATTCACCACCCTCTGGGAGAAGAAGTTCCTCCTCAACTCTGTCTTAAACCGACCCCCCTTTATTTTGAGGCTGTGTCCTCTAGTTTTAACTTCCTTACTAAGTGGAAAGAATCTCTCCGCCTCCACCCTATCCAGCCCCCGCATTATCTTATAAGTCTCCATAAGATCCCCCCCTCATCCTTCTAAACTCCAACGAGTACAAACCCAATCTCCTCAGCCTCTCCTCATAATCCAAACCCCTCATCTCCGGTATCAACCTGGTGAACCTTCTCTGCACTCCCTCCAATGCCAATATATCCTTCCTCATATAAGGGGACCAATACTGCACACAGTATTCCAGCTGCGGCCTCACCAATGCCCTGTACAGGTGCATCAAGATATCCCTGCTTTTATATTCTATCCCCCTCGCGATATAGGCCAACATCCCATTTGCCTTCTTGATCACCTATTGTACCTGCAGACTGGGCTTTTGCGTCTCATGCACAAGGACCCCCAGGTCCCTTTGCACGGTAGCATGTTTTAATTTGTTTCCATTGAGATAGTAATCCCATTTGTTATTATTTCCTCAAGTGTATAACCTCGCATTTATCAACGTTATACTCCATTTGCCATATCCTCGCCCACTCACTCAGCCTGTCCAAATCTCTCTGCAGATCTTCTCCGTCCTCCACACGATTCACTTTTCCACTTATCTTTGTGTCGTCTGCAACTTCGTTACCCTACACTCCGTCCCCTTCTCCAGATCATCTATATAAATGGTAAATAGTTGCGGCCCGAGTACCGATCCCTGCGGCACGCCACTAGTTACCTTCCTCCAACCGGAAAAACACCCATTTATTCCGACTCTTTGCTTCCTGTCGGATAGCCAGTCCCCAATCCACTTTAACACACTACCCCCAACTCCGTGTGCCCTAATCTTCTTCAGCAGCCTTTTATGGGGCACCTTATCAAACGCCTTTTGGAAATCCAAAAACACCGCATCCACCGGTTCTCCTCCATGTCGTTGGTCGACTCCCGGAAATCCTGAGGGGGAAGGGAGAGGAGCCAGAGGTTGCGGTACATATTGGTACCGCTGATGTGGGAAGGAAGGGGGAAGGGGTCATGAAAAGAGAGTATAGGGAATTAGGGAGACAGCTGAGAAGGAGGAAAGCAAAGGTAGTAATCTCAGGATTGCTGCCTGTGCCACGGGAGGGTGAGGGCAGGAATGGAGTGAGGTGGAGGATGAATGTGTGGCTGAGGGACTGGTGCAGGGGGCAGGGATTCAGGTTCCTGGACCATTGGGACCTCTTTAGGGGCAGGTGTGACCTGTACACACAAAATGGGTGGCACTTGAATCCCAGGGGGACCAATATCCTGGCGGGAAGGTTGGCTAAGGCTACTGAGGAGAGTTTAAACTAGATAGGTTGGGGGGAGGGGATCGAGACGAGGTGACTGGGAGCGAGGAAGTTAGCTCGCAAACAGAGAAGGGTTATAGACGGTGCAAGAGGGAAGATGGACGGGGGATAGAGAAGGGGAGAGCTCAGACCAAAGGATTGAGATGTGTTTACTTTAATGCCAGGAGTATAGTGAATAAAGGGGATGAGCTCAGAGTGTGGATCGATGCCTGGAAGTGTGATGTGGTGGCCATTACGGAGACTTGGATGTCTCAGGGACAGGACTGGATACTACAGGTGCCGGGATTCAGATGTTTCAGCAAGGACAGGGAGGGAGGCAAGAGAGGGGGTGGAGTGGCACTGCTGATCAGGGATAGTGTCACAGCTGTAGAGAAGGTGTATGCTGTGGAGGGATTGTCTACAGAGTCTCTGTGGGTGGAAGTTCGGAGTGGGAAGGGGTCGATCGCTTTGCTGGGAGTTTTCTATAGGCCGCCCAATAGTGACAGGGAGGTGGAGGAGCAGAGAGGGAAACAGATCCTGGAGAGTTGCAATAATAGCAGAGTTGTTGTGATGGGAGACTTTAATTTCCCAAACATAGATTGGAATATCCCTAGGGTAAGGGGATTGGATGGGGAGGAGTTTGTTAGGTGTGTTCAGGAGGGTTTCCTGACACAGCATGTGGACAAGCCTACAAGAGGAGAGGCTGTACTTGATCTGATACTGACCAATGAACCTGGACAGGTGTCATATCTCTCAGTGGGAGAGCATCTTGGGGATAGCGATCATAACTCTATCTCCTTTATGCTTGCATTGGAAAAAGAGAGGATCAGGCAAGCTAGGAAAGCGTTTGTATGGAGTAAGGGGAAATATGAAGACATAAGGCAGCAAATTAGAGGAGTGAATTGGAAGGAGGTATTTTTGGGGAAATGTACTGAAGAGAGGTGGCAGTTTTTCAAGGAATGTCTTTCTAGAGTTCTACAGGACAATGTTCCGAGCAGACAGGGAGGAGTTGGTAGGTTAAAGGAATCGTGGTGTACGAAAGCTGTGCGGGACCTAGTCGAGAAGAAAAGGAAAGCGTACAAAAGGTTCAGAGAGCTTGGCAAAGATAGGGATCTAGATGAGTATACGGCTTGTAGGAAGGGATTAAAGAAGGAAATGAGGAGAGCTAGAAGGGGTCACGAGAGGGCCTTGGCAAGTAGAATTAAGGAAAACCCTAAGGCATTCTATAAATATGTGAAGAGTAAAAGGATGAGACGTGAAGGAATAGGGCCTATAAAACGTGAAGGCGGGAAAATCTGTACGGAACCAGTAGAAATGGCAGAGGTGCTTAATGAGTATTTTGCCTTGGTTTTCACAGAGGAGAAGGACATGGGTGGATGTACTGTGGGCTTGCGGTGGACTGAAAAGATTGTGTATGTGGACTTTAACAAAGAGGTTGTGCTGGAATCTTTGAATGGCATCAAGATAGATAAGTCGCTGGGTCCGGATGGGATGTACCCCAGGTTACTGTGGGAGGCGAGGGAAGAGATTGCAGAGCCTCTGGCGATTATCTTTACGTCGTCGATGGAGACGGCAGAGGTGCCGGAGGATTGGAGGATTGCGGATGTGGTTCCTGTTTTCAAGAAGGGGAATAGGGATAGCTCAGGAAATTACCGACCGGTGAGTCTAACCTCAGTGGTTGGTAAGCTGATGGAGAAGATCCTGAGGGACAGGATTTATGAGCATTTAGAGAGGTTTAGTATGCTCAAGAATACTCAGCATGGCTTTGTCAAAGGCAGATCGTGCCTTACGAGCCTGGTGGAGTTCTTTGAAAATGTGACTGAACACATTGACGAAGGGAAAGTGGTAGATGTGGTTTATATGGATTTTAGCAAGGCGTTCGATAAGGTCCCCCATGCGAGGCTTCTAGAAGAAGTGAGAGGGCATGGGATCCAAGGGGCTGCTGCCCTGTGGATCCAGAACTGGCTTGCCCAAAGGAGGCAGAGAGTGGATGTAGATGGGTCTTTTTCTAATTGGAGGTCGGTCACCAGTGGTGTGCCCCAGGGATCAGTTCTGGGACCCTTGCTGTTTGTCATTTTCATAAATGACCTGGATGAGGAAGTGGAGGGATGGGTTGGTAAGTTTGCCGACGACATGAAGTTTGGTGGGGTTGTGGATAGTCTGGAGGGATGTCAGAAGTTACAGAGGGACATAGATAGGATGCAAGACTGGGCGGACAAGTGGCAGATGGACTTCAACCCAGATAAATGCGTAGTGGTCCATTTTGGCAGGTCGAATGGGATGAACATAAGAACATAAGAAATAGGAGCAGGAGTAGGCGATCTGGCCATTCGAGCCTGCCCCGCCATTCAACAAGATCATGGCTGATCTGAAGCGAATCAGTTCCGCTTACCCGCCTGCTCCCCATATCCCCTAATTCCCTTATCGATCAGAAAACTATCTACCCGTGATTTAAACATATTCAACGAGGAAGCCTCCACCACTTCAATGGGCAGAGAATTCCAGAGATTCACTACCCTCTGAGAGAAGAAGTTCCCCCTCAACTCTGTTCTGAACCGGCCCCCCCTTATTTTGAGGCTGTGCCCTCCAGTTCTGGTTTCCCTTCTAAGTGGAAAGAATCTCTCCACCTCTACCCTATCCAGCCCCTTCATTATCTTATATGTCTCTATAAGATCACCCCTCATCCTTCTAAACTCCAACGAGTACAGACCCAATCTGTTTAATCTCTCCTCATAAGCTACACCCCTCATCTCCGGTATCAACCTGGTGAACCTTCTCTGCACTCCCTCCAAGGCCAGTATATCCTTTCGCAAATAAGGGGACCAAAACTGCACACAGTACTCCAGTTGCGGCCTCACCAGTGCCTTGTACAGTTGCAGCAAGACCTCCCTGCTTTTATATTCTATCCCCCTCGTGATAAAGGCCAACATTCCATTCGCCTTCTTGATCACCTGCTGCACCTGCAGACTGAGTTTTTGCGATTCGTGCACAAGGACCCCCAGGTCCCTCTGAGAGGGAGGAGGGCTGTTGTAGGCTGCAAAGAGACATAGATAGGATGCAAAGCTGGGCTGAAAAATGGCAAATGGAGTTTAACCCTGATAAATGTGAGGTGATTCATTTTGGTAGGACTAATTTAAATGTGGATTACAGGGTCAAAGGTAGGGTTCTGAAGACTGTGGAGGAACAGAGAGATCTTGGGGTCCATATCCACAGATCTCTAAAGGTTGCCACTCAAGTGGATAGAGCTGTGAAGAAGGCCTATAAGGTGTTCGCTTTTATTAACAGGGGTTTGGAGTTTAAGAGCCGTGGGGTTATGCTGCAACTGTACAGGACCTTGGTGAGACCACATTTGGAATATTGTGTGCAGTTCTGGTCACCTCACTATAAGAAGGATGCGGAAGTGCTGGAAGGAGTGCAGAGGAGATTTACCAGGATGCTGCCTGGTTTGGAGGGTAGGTCTTATGAGGAAAGGTTGAGGGAGCTAGGGCTGTTCTCTCTGGAGCGGAGGAGGCTGAGGGGAGACTTAATAGAGGTTTATAAAATGATGAAGGGGATAGATAGAGTGAACGTTCAAAGACTATTTCCTCGGGTGGATGGAGCTATTACAAGGGGGCATAACTATAGGGTTCATGGTGGGAGATATAGGAAGGATATCAGAGGTAGGTTCTTTACGCAGAGAGTGGTTGGGGTGTGGAATGGACTGCCTGCAGTGATAGTGGAGTCAGACACTTTAGGAACATTTAAGAGGTTATTGGATAGGCACATGGAGCACATCAGGATGATAGAAACACAGAGGGACCTAGGTGTGCAAGTCCACAAATCCTTGAAGGTGGTGAAGAAGGCATATGGTATGCTTGCCTTTATAGGACGGGGTATAGAGTATAAAAGCTGGAGTCTGATGATGCAGCTGTATAGAACGCTGGTTAGGCCACATTTGGAGTACTGCGTCCAGTTCTGGTCGCCGCACTACCAGAAGGACGTGGAGGCATTGGAGAGAGTGCAGAGAAGGTTTACCAGGATGTTGCCTGGTATGGAGGGTCTTAGCTATGAGGAGAGATTGGGTAGACTGGGGTTGTTCTCCTTGGAAAGACGGAGAATGAGGGGAGATCTAATAGAGGTATACAAGATTATGAAGGGTATAGATAGGGTGAACAGTGGGAAGCTTTTTCCCAGGTCGGAGGTGACGATCACGAGGGGTCACGGGCTCAAGCTGAGAGGGGCGAAGTATAACTCAGACACCAGAGGGACGTTTTTTACACAGAGGGTGGTGGGGGCCTGGAATGCGCTGCCAAGTAGGGTGGTGGAGGCAGGCACGCTGACATTGTTTAAGACTTACCTGGATCGTCACATGAGCAGCCTGGGAATGGAGGGATACAAACGATTGGTCTCGTTGGACCAAGGAGCGGCACAGGCTTGGAGGGCCGAAGGGCCTGTTTCCTGTGCTGTACTGTTCTTTGTTCTTTGATAGGGAGTGGGATAGCTTGATCTTGGTTTCAGATAAAGCTCAGCACAACATCGTGGGCCGAAGGGCCTGTTCTGTGCTGTACTGTTCTATGTTCTATGTTTTTGAACCCTAATACCTCCATTAACAACATCTCCTGAGTTATTCTCCACTTTAACATTTTTTGTAATTTTCCACGTAGTTGAAACCTTCTCCCGACATGCCAACCTGCTGCTTTGCTTCCTATTAGCCATTATACTTCCTGTAGTTTTACTCTTCCCTTCCCTCCCACTTGCTCGTTTCAAGTCCTTGTGACAACTCTATTTATCCTTTCCGCTCGAACACTGGTCCAAGATTGGTACAGATCCCTCCTGTTCCAATACTGATGCCAAGGCACCATGAAGTGGAACCCCTCTTTGCAGCACCACTCCTTTAGCCACATGCTCACTTCCCTAATTTTCTCATCCCTTTGCTAAGTCGCACGTGGCTCGGACAGTAATCCAGATATTTTAACCCTTGAGCGCCTGTTCTTTAATTTAGCTCCTCATGCCTGATAATCTCTAAACAGGTCTTCTTTAGGTGCATTGACCATGCTAAATTCTCCCTCAGTGTACCCGAACAGGCGATGGAGTGCGGCGACTAGGGGATTTTCAACTTAACTGTGAGTTGTAAGTAACTTAATTGCAGTATTAATGTAAGCCTACTTGTGGCACTAATAAATAATTACACTTTAAACATCTTTCCTAGTCTTGCCTATGTTGTTTGGCCCAATGTAGACCACAACAACTGGATCTTCCCCCTCCCACTCCAATATTCTTTCAAGCTGGTCAGAGACGTCCATCACCCTGGCACCGGACAGGTAACATACCATGTGGAACTCACAATACAACTTGCAAAGGATGCTATCAATTCCCATAATTATAGAGCCCCCTACAACTACCACTTGTCTTTTTGCTCCCCCTCTTGAATGGCCTCCTGTAACACGATGCAGTAGTCATAGAAATCATCATCATAGAAACCCTACAGTACAGAAAGAGGCCATTCGGCCCATCGAGTCTGCACCGACCACAATGCCACCCAGGCCCTACCCCCATATCCCTACATATTTTACCCGCTAATCCCTCTTATCTACGCATCCCAGGACACTAAGGGGCAATTTTAGCATGGCCAATCAACCTAACCTGCACATCTTTGGACTGTGGGAGGAAACCGGAGCACCCGGAGGAAACCCACGCAGACACGAGGAGAATGTGCAAACTCCACACAGACAGTGACCCAAGCCGGGAATCGAACCCAGGTCCCTGGAGCTGTGAAGCAGCAGTGCTAACCACTGTGCTACCGTACCGTCGGCTAGCTCATCCTCCTTACAACCCTCTTTCTCATCTACACAGGGAGCAAGTACCTCATACCTGTTGGACAAGGTCAAGAGCTGAGGTTCCTCTGTTTTTGAATTTAGGATCCCCTACCTGCCTCACTTGCAGTCACACCCTGCTGTCCCTGACCACTGGCTGAATTTGAGGTACTTAATCTATCGGGTGTGACCGCCTCCTGAAACAAAGTGTCCAGGTAGAGATCACAGATTGGGAAGACATGTGAATTGCTGCAGTTCATTTTACATGTGGCACACATTGCTGCCATTGTGTGTTGGTTTATTGAGGGAGTGCATCTTTAAGTTGGTGGATTGGGTTCTGATCAAATGGGCTGCTTTGTTCTGGATGGGGTTGAGCTTCTTCAGTGTTTTTGGAGCTGCAGTCATCCAGGGAAGTGGAGAGTTCCTTCACATTCCTGACTTATGCCTTGTAGATGGTGGACAGAATTTGAGAAAACAGGAGGTGGACTATTTGCTATAGAATTGCCAATTCTGACCTGCTCTTGTAGATACAGTATTTACATGGATGGCCCAGTTCAGTTTCTGGTCAATGGTAACTGCTAAAAGGTTGATTGTGGGGAATTCTGCAACAGTAATGCCATTGAAAGTCAAGGGAAATGATTGGGGGTCTCTGTTGTTGGAGATGGTTATGGCTTTCATGCCACATAAGAACCAAGCAATCAGTCATTTATCAGCTGAAATCAAAATAGTGTCCAAGTCTTGCTGCATATGGAATCAGATTGCTTCAGTAGCTGATGAGTCGCAAATAGTACTGCAATCATTAATATAGAATCCCTACAGTGCAGAAGGAGGCCATTCAACAGACAACACTCCCACCCAGGCCCCTTCCCTGTAACCCCACATATTTACCCCGCTAATCCCTCTAACCTACACATCCTGGGAGACTAGGAGGCAATTTAGCATGCCCAATGCACCTAACCCCATCAGTGAACATCTCACTGCTGACCTTATGTTCGAGATGTGGAGATGCCGACGTTGGACTGGGGTAGGCACAGTAAGAAGTCTTCAGGAGAACAGCGACTATGACACCACACAATCCTGCCACAGCAACCCCTGCAAGACATGCCAGATCATTGACACAGATGCCATCATCACACGAGAACACCATCCACCACGGTACATACTCTTGCGACTTGGCCAATATTGTCTACCTGATACGCTGCAGGAAAGGATGTCCCGAGGCATGTACGTCGGCGAGACCATGCAGACGCTATGACAACGGATGAACGGACACCACTTGACAATCACCAGGGAGGAGTGTTCTCTCCCTGTTGGGGAGCACTTTAGCAGTCAAGGACATTCAGCCTCCGATCTTCGGATAAGCGTTCTCCATGGCGGCCTTCAAGACACACGGCAACGCAGAACGCTGAGCAGAAACTGATAGCCACGTTCCGCACACATGAGGATGGCCTCAACTGGGATCTTGGATTCATGTCACACTACATGTAACCCCCACCATTTGGCCTGAGCTTGCAAAATACTACTAACTGTCCTGGCTTGAGACAATACACATCTCTTTAAGCTGTGATTGTCCCTCTCTCCACTCGCATTGTCTGTACCTGTAAAGACTTGATTACCTGTAAAGACTCGCATTCCAACCATTATCTTGCAATTGAGTCTCTGTCTATATATGCCCTGTTTGTGAACCCAACTCTCCACTCACCTGACGAAGGAGCAGCGCTCTGAAAGCTCGTGGTACCAAATGAGCCTGTTGGACTTTAACCTGGTGTTGTGAGATTTCTTACTTATGATTGAGGGAAGGTCATTGAAGTAGTTGGAGATGGTTGGGCCGAGGACACTATTCTGAAGAACTGCTGCAGCAATGTCCTGGGACTAATATGGCCTTTTTGTGCTAAATATGACTCAAACCAGTGGAGAATTTTTCCAATTCCCATTGACTTCAATTTTGCTCAGGTACTTTGCCATATTCAATCAAATGCTGCTTTACTGTCAGCTCAGGAGTTGAGTGGAAAGCATAGCACGGCTTTGTGAGTAGAAAATCATGACTCTTAATTTTGATTGAGTTTTTTGAAGGGGTAACCAAGAAGATAGATGTGGGCAGTACAGTTGGTGTTTGCTTACATGGACTTTAGCAAGGCTTTGACATACCATATGGTAGGTTGTTGCATAAGGTCAAATCTCACAGGATCCAGAGTGAGGTAGCCAGATGGATACAAAATTGGTTTGATGACAGAAGCCAGAGGGTGGTTGAAGAGGGTTGTTTTTCAAACTGGAGGCCTGTGACCAGCAGTGTGTCTCAGGGATCGGTGCTGGGTCAACTTTATTTGTCATTTATATTAATGATTTGGATGAGAATTTAATAGACATGGTTAGTAAGTTTGCAGATGGCACCAAGATTGGTGGCATAGTGGACAGTGAAGAAAGTTATCTAGGATTGCAACGGGATCTTGATCAATTGGGCCAGTGGGCTGATGAATGGCAGATGGAGTTTAATTTAGACAAATGCGAGGTGATGCATTTTGGTAGATTGGACCAGGGCAGGACTTACTCAGTTAATGGTAGGGCATTGGGCAGAGTTATAGAACAAATAGATCAAGGACTACAGGTTCATAGCTCCTTGAAAGTGGAGTCACAGGTGGACAGAAGGCATTCGGCATGCTTGGTTTCATTTGTCAGAACATTAAATATAGGAGTTGGGACGTCTTACTGAAGTTGTACAAGGCATTGGTAAGGCCACATTTGGAATACTGTGCACAGTTCTGGTCATCCTATTATAGAAAGGATATCATTAAACTAGAAAGAGTGCAGAAAAGATTTACTAGGATGCTACCAGGATTTGATGGTTTAAGTTATAAAGAGAGGCTGGAGTGCAGGAGGCTTAGGGGTGATCTTATAGAGGTCTACAAAATAATGAGGGGCATAGATTAGCTATATTGTCAATATCTTTTCCCAAAGGTAGGGGAGTCTAAAACTAGAGAGCATAGCTTTAAGGTGAGAGGGGAGAGATACAAAAGTGTCCAGAGGCGCATTTTTTTCACACACAGGGTGGTGAGTGTCTGGAACAAGCTGCCAGAGGTAGTAGTAGAGGCGTGTACAATTTTGTCTTTTAAAAAGCATTTAGACAGTTACATGGGTAAGATGGGTATAGAGGGATGTGGGCCAAATGCGGGCAATTGGGACTAGCTTAGTGGTTAAAAGAGGGGGTGGCACGGACAAGTTGGGCCGAAGGACCTTTTTCCATGCTGTAAACCTCTGTGACTCTATGGACCCTCTTTTACTTGAAACTGGGAGTGTTTCAGATCCAACTTTTCGACCCGTTCTGAGGCACTCTGCCTGCAAAAATCTCAGCGAGTCCGAATCATAGAAACATAGAAAATAGGAACAGGAAGAGGCCATTTGGCCCCTCAGGCCTGCTCCGTCATTCATGATGATCATGGCTGATCATCCAACTCAATAGCCTAATCCTGCTTTTTCCCCATAACCTTTGATCCCATTTGCCCCAAGTGCTATATCCAGCCGTCTCTTGAACACATTCAATGTTTTGGCATCAACAATTTCCTGTGGTAATGAATTCCATAGGCTCACCACTCTTTGTCTCCTCACCTCCCTCCTAAATGGTCTACCCTGAATCCTCAGACTGGGACCCCACCATCGGGAACATCCACCCTGCTTCTATCCTGTCTCGACCTGTTAGGATTTTATACATTCTATGAGATCCCCCCTCATTTGTCTGAACTCCAGCGAAAACAATCCTAACCTAGTCAATCTCTCCTCATACATCAGTCCCGCCATCCCTGGAATCAGCCTGGTAAACCTTCGCTACACTCACTCGAGAGCAAGACCATCCTTCCTCAGAAAGGGAGACCAAAACTGCACACAGTACTCTAGGTGTGGCCTCACCAAGGCCCTGTATAATTGCAATAACATATTCCTGCTCCTGTACTTGAAACCTCTCGCAATGAAGGCCAACATGCCATTTGCCGCCTTTACCACCTGTTGCACATGCATGCTTACCTTCAGTGACTGGTGCACAAGGACACCCAGGTCCCACTGAACACTCCCCACTCCCAATTTACAGCCATTCAGGTAGTAATCTGCCTTCTTGCTTTTGCTTCCAATGTGAATAACCTCACATTTATCCAAATATACTGCATCTGCCATTGATTAGCCCACTCATCCAACCTGTCCAGATCATTCTGAAGGATCTTTAGAAACATAGAAACCCTACAGTGCAGAAGGAGGCCATTCGGCCCATCGAGTCTGCACCGACCACAATCCCACCCAGGCCCTACCCCCACATATTTACCCACTAATCCCTCTAACCTACGCATCCCAGGACACTAAGGGGCAATTTTAGCATGGCCAATCAACCTAACCTGCACATCTTTGGACTGTGGGAGGAAACCGGAGCACCCGGAGGAAACCCACGCAGACACGAGGAGAATGTGCAAACTCCACACAGACAGTGACCCGAGCCGGGAATCGAACCCGGGACCCTGGAGCTGTGAAGCAGCAGTGCTAACCACTGTGCTACCGTGCATCCTCGTCACAGTTCACCCTCCCACCCAACTTGGTCGCATCTGCAAACTTTGAGATATTATATTTTGTTCCCTCATCCAAATCATTGATATATGTTGTGAATAGCTGGAGTCCCACCTTCGATCCCTGTGGCACCCCATTAATTACTGCCTGCCAATTTGAAAAGCACCAATTAATTCAGACTCTTTGTTTCCTCTCTGCCAACACGTTTTCTATCCATCTCAATACACTTCCATGCGCTTTAATCTTGCATGATAATTTCCTGTGCGGGACTTTGTCAAATGCTTTCTGAAAATGTTTGATGAATCGTGCTGCCTAAGCCTGTGGGCGGGGCTTAACGGACCCAAAACCCTGCAGCTCCCATCAGCGCCTCCAACTGCGCATGCACAGAAAAAAATGTTAGAATGCTGCTCCATGCTACATCCCTCCCAGGCCGGATAATGCTTTACCCTGGCCCCCACGGAATTGCCCCACCCCCGCAACATTACTGACCACCTTATTTCCCCCAACCCCTCCGCCACCCAGACCGATCGCGGGCCCCTCACCCCCCTACCCCCCCACCGATGTCAGGCAGAGTGGCAGCAGGCCCCCTTTCCCTCACCACCCACCCACCCAACCCCCCCCCCCCCCCTCCCTCCCCACCAATATCAGGCAGAGTGATCCCACACCCCGGACCCTCCTGCACAAGGCCCCCATCTCCTCCTGACTCTGATGGCTGTATGACACCTCCCTCTCTCTCCCCTGTCCCCAATCATTGAGATACTGATCCACCCGCCCTCCACCCCCACCCCATCAGCTCACTTGCCTTCCCCTCAATGCTAACAAGCAAACTGCACGTAACTTGCTGGAATGCTCTCCCAAATGGCCTGCAGTTGATCTGCCCTAATGAGGGGCAGCTCCATAAAAACTCAAGGATGGACAGGCAGGCAGACAGTACAGGAAAAAATGACCACACAACCAGCCCCCCGATTTTCTGAGGGCGACCTGGGAGGCTGCTGGATGCAGCAGAACTGAGGCGGGACACTCTCTTCCTCCTGCCGCCTCAGTCAGTGCCATGGCCCTAGCCCCCTGAACCGGGAAGCAGTGCCACAAGAAGATCAATGACCTCATACGGGCAGCAAGGGTGAGTGCAACCACATTTGATGATTGGGAGTTGACTGATGGGACAACAACTGGCCAGAATGAATTTGTCCTATTTTTGTCTGGACAGACCTGGAGAATTTTCCATATTGTCAGGTAGATGATAGTGTTGTAGCTGTACAGGAACAATTTGTGTGGGGTTGCAGTTAGTTCTGAAGCACAAGTCTTCAGTATTACTGTCACGATGCTGTAAAGGTCATAATCGTTGCAATACAGTGCCCAAAGCCTGCAACCTTGGGACTGAAATCATGTCGGAATTTGGATCTTGCCATGTTCCAGGTCGTGTGGTTGGAGCTGTGGGCGAATCAGGCATGGTCAGTCGGAGGACAGGAATGGATTGGGGAAGCAGATAAATTGTCTGGAGCTATGTCAATGCAGCCTCTAGCTAAATGGTCCAGAATGTGTTTTTTTACTTAGTTAAAATTGATGCTGGCATATCCAGTTTTTGATCAACTCCAGTTTCTGGACAGCCGGATTTGACAGCCTGCATTCATTTTTTGAGTAAGATATGAAACAAAGGTTTTGTGTCTTTACTCGTGGTTTCTGCAGACACTAAAGATCCTTTGGCAATGTTGATAGAGAAGCTAACAGTACTTCTGCTGGCCTAACCAACATAATTCCTTCAGGCAATTGTTATGATGGGTTATGAAGGACACGTGGATCATCGATAGGTCACTCGTTGGGCTTTGTGGAATACAAGTTTCGTTATTGAGTGAGTGGAGGCTTGCCCAATTAGAAGTGGACAATTGGGGCTTATGAACCTGTTGCTCATTCCAGACCGTCATTGTAGGTCCCAAGGTGTAGCTTGTCTAGCTGTAGGTTGCGGGTGTGGCCCTTCCCTTGGGTACATAGTGCAGGGTCCTTGATGATGGGAAATTGGCGTCTGGCTGAATTATTACATTGATGACGAGGAGAAATTTTTTTCCTCCATCTCTCCTTCTGGACAACCTCCATAAGAAGAATCTCCTCTGGGAAGGAAAAAACCATTGTGCCTCTTTTTGGGGAACTCAAACCCTATGGTTTCAATGAGGAAGATTGGGCCCAATATACAAAGTCCATGCATTACTTCTTCCATGCTAACAACATTGAAGGAGACAAAAAACAAATGTTGTTGATGGCATGATCAAAAGTCTGACCTGTCCTTTGCTCAAAAACTTTTAATGAGTTAGTAGACCTGGTGAAAAGTCACTGAGGCTCGAAGCCCTCCGTAATCCTCCAGAGATATTACTTCAATATGGGGCGGCACATTGGTTAGCACTGCTGCCTCACAGCACCAAGGACCTGGATTCGATTCCCGGCTTGGGTCACTGTCTGTGTGGAGTTTACACATTCTCCACGTGTTTGCTCCAAGTGTTCCGGTTTCCTCCCACAGTCCAAAGATGTACGGGTTCGGTGGATTGGCCATGCTAAATTGCCCCTTTGTGTGAGAGTGACTAGCTGGTGTAAATGCATGGGCTTCTGGGAATAGGGCCTGGGTAGGATTGTGGTCGGTGCAGATTCGATGGGCCGAATGGCTTCCTGCACTGTTGGATTCCATGATTCTAATATGGTTGGGAGAACTCCTTGGGAACCTGTCATTGAGTTCTTGGCTGGCTGTTGGAAATTGGCAGAACAGTGCAAATTTGGACCACCTCTTAATGAAACGTTGTGAGACAGATTGGTATGTGGCATAAATGACCTAACTACCTAAATGAAGATGTTGGCACAACATAATTTTAAAAATCCTTTGAAATAGCCTTATCATTTGAAAATGCAGGAGAAAGGGCTCAGGAACTACAGGGGGCATCAGGCAGCAATGTCCTCTAATTAAGGGGAGGGACCTTGTGTAATCAGTTCTCAATGGAGAGTGCTTGTGTAAATTTTAGAGGGTTCCTTTTGACCTCGAAACCCTAATCTCACCACCAGACAGTTAAGAAAAGGTAGTGATGGCCCCAAGAGTATTAGAGAACATAATGCAGAAAGGTGCAGTTGCCAGATGACAGATTATTGCAAGCTCTGTCAAAGGACAAAGCCAAGGTCAAGTTTCAGGAACAGGCTGAGAGTGACCTGGGAGGCTGCTGGAAAATTTATCCTGAACTTGACTTCCATGCTGGCCCCCTTGCATGCCCAGCTTCGAAAATACCAGAGATGGTCCTGGGAAGCTCCACAGGCAGAGACTTTTTCTGAAGTAAAACATCAGCTATTGTTATCTAACTTACTGGCCCATTTTGACCTGAAGAAAGAACTTATATTGACTTGTGACACTTCCCCATATGAGGCAGTCGCATTGCTGGAAAGATTGGATGGAAAATCCCATTGCAAATGCCTCAAGGACCCTTTGGGACATGGAGCAAAGTTATTCTCAGATTGAGAAAGGAGAGTTGGCAGTCGTACTGAAAGTTTCATCAATATGTGTATGGTAGATGCTTTTTCATTGTTGCTAACCATAAACCCTTATTGGGCCTTTTCAAAGGGGACAAGGCAATCCCCTCATCACTTCCGCTCAGATACAGCATTGTTATTGACAGCCTTCGAATATCTTCTGGAACAACACCCTGAAAGCTGGATAGCCAATGCTGATGCACTGAGTCACATCCCATTGCCCACAAGCCTGGTTCTTTTACCAGCATTGGAAGAGGTGTTGATGATTCCAAATGTTTTGGAGACTTTGCCAGTGTCTGCAAGGCAGATTAAGGCTAAAACCCAGAAAGATCCACACTTAATCTAAATAAGGCACGTGCTTCTACATGGATTCCAAGGACAACCCTCTGAAAAAATGAAACCGTACCTTATTACAAAGTGTAGTGGATGCTGGGACAGTGAGTAAACTTAAGGAGGAGTTAGGTAGATTTTTAATTGGTTATGGGGATGATGAGGACATCAGCTATGATTGAATGGCGGAGCAGACTCGATGGGCTGAATGGCTTAATTCTGCTCCTATATCTTATGAACTTATTGAAAAGACAAACTTAGTGTTGAGGATGAGATCATTCTTTGGGGGTCCCGCGTTCTGCCCCCAGGATGGTGTCCAATATCAATGTAACTACATAATGACCACCCTGGAGTATCAAAAATGAAGGTGTTGGCTAGGAGTTATGAATGGTCGCCCGGTCTCGACTCTGACATCACGGACTTGGTGCGATGTGACCTGTGCCAGGAAAATCAAAAATTTCCTCCCTCAGCCTCCTGACAATCCATGGGATTGACTTGGTAGGCCATGGGTGTGTATATGTGTGGGCTTTGCGGGGCACTTTATGGGTTCCGTGTTTTGAATCATGGTAGATGCACACTCCAAATGGTTGGAGGTGCACCACACGGGCTCCACGGTTTTTCCGGCTATGAATAAGAAATTGCAATAAAGCTTCAGGACATACGGAATACTTGAAGTTCTTGTTTTTGATAAGGGCACAGCCTTCACTAGCGATGATTTCCAGAACTTTGTGCTCTCTAATTATATCCGACGTGTCTGAACAGCAACTTATTACCTGTCATCAAATGGATTGGCAAAATGGATAGTTCAAACCTTCAAAAATGGCATGAAGAAACAACTAGTGGCATCAATGGAGAGCTAACTGGCACGATTTTTGTTTGATTATGGTACCACACTGAACACAGCAATGGGTCTTGCCCCAGTGGAGCTACTAATGGGATGAGACCTTCATACCAAATTCAGCCTACAATTCCCAAAGTTGGCGGGGAGGATGGAGATCAACAAGAAAACCAAAAAGAAATTACGAGTTTGCAAGGACAAAGAACTTTTGCAACATGTGATCTGGTTCATCTGAGAAACTTTAGGGAAACTTTAGGGAGGAAATTGCTGGGGCCTGGAGAGAAATCTTTGTATCCTTATTGGCTACAGGGGAGGTCCCAGAGGATTGGAGAATACCCAATGTTGTTCCTTTGTTTAAGAAGTGTAGCAAGAATAATCCAGGTAATTACAGGCCAGTGAGCCTTACGTCAGTGGAAGTGAAATTATTGGAGAGAATTCTTCGAGACAGGATTTACTCCCACTTGGAAATAAGTGGACGTATTAGTGAGAGGCAACATGGTTTTGTGAAGGGGAAGTCATGTCTCACGAACTTGATCGAGTTTATCGAGAAAGTGACGAAGATGATTGTTGAGGGTAGGGCAGTGAATGTTGTCCACATGGACTTCAGTAAGGCCTTTGACAAGGTCCCTCATGGCAGACTGGTGCAGAAGTTAAAGTTGCATGGGATCAGAGGCGAGCTGGCAAGGTGGATACAGAACTGGCTCAGTCGTAGAATAGTTTCCACTCCATCTGACGAAGGAGCAGTGCTCCGAAAGCTTATGGTATTTGCTACCAAATAAACCTGTTGTACTTTAACCTGGTGTTGTGAGACTTCTTACTGTGTTCACCCCAGTCCAACGCCGGCATCTCCACATCAGTCATAGAAGACCGAGGGTAGCAGTGGAAGGGTGTGTTTCTGAATGGAAGGCTGTGACAAGTGGCGTTCCTCAGGGATCAGTGCTGGGACTTTGCTATTCGTAGTATATATAAATGATTTGGAAGAAAATGTAACTGGTTTGATTAGTAAGTTTGTGGATGACACAAAGATTGGTGGATTTGTGGATAATACTGAGGAACATCAGAGGATACAGCAGGATATAGATAGGTTGGAGGCTTGGGCAGAGAGATGGCAGATGGAGCTTAATCCGGACAAATATGAAGTAATGCATTTTGGAAGGTCTAATAAAGATAGAAAATATACAGTGAATGGCAGAATCCTTAAGAGTATTGATAGGCAGAGAGATCTGGGTGTACAGGTACACAGGTCACTGAAAGTGGCATCGCAGGTGGAGAAGGTAGTCAAGAAGGCATACGGCATGCTTGCCTTCATCGGCCGGGGCATTGAGTTTAAAAATTGGCAAGTCATGTTACAGCTTTATAGAACCTTAGTTAGGCCGCACTTGGAATATAGTGTTCAATTCTGGTCACCACACTACCAGTCGGATGTGGAGGTTTTGGAGAGGGTACAGAAAAGATTTACCAGGATGTTGCCTGGCATGGAGGGCATTAGCTATGAGAAGAGGGTTGGAGAAACTTGGCTCGTTCTCACTGGAACGATGGAGCTTGAGGGGCGACCTGATAGAACTCTACAAGATTGAGGGGCATGGACAGAGTGGATAGTCAGAAGCTTTTTCCCAGGGTGAAAGAGTCAATTACTAGGGGGCACAGGTTTAAGGTGCGAGGGGCAAGGTTTAAAGGAGATGTATGAGGCAAGTTTTTTTACACAGAGGGTGGTGGGTGCCTGGAACTTGCTGCCGAGGGAGGTACTGGAAGCAGGTACGATAGTGACTTTTAAGGGGCGTCTGGACAAATACATGAATAGGATGGGAATAGAAGAGTAGGGGGTTTTAGTTCGGTCGGGCAGCATGGCCGGTACAGGCTTGGAGGGCTGAAGGGTCTAATCCTGTGCTGTAATTTTCTTTGTTCTTTGGATGTCCCACTTGGGTTCCTGGGATCGTTATGGAGAGACAAGGCTAGTATCCAACAGAGTTTTACCTGGAGGTAAAATCTTAAACATAGAACATAGAACAGTACAGCACAGAACAGGCCCTTTGGCCCACGATGTTGTGCCGAGCTTTATCTGAAAAAGAAGCACTTAAGGAAGCACTTGGACCATTTCCGAGTCAGGGAGCCCATACCTGAGCAGGCCTCACTTCTGGCCATGAAGATGGCCACTTCTAGTGTCAGCTCTCAGCTTGAAATTGACTGTTAGTGAAGATATGGACTTAGAGATGGAGATCGAAAAAAAGAAACTCCAGACTGAAACAGAACCTGAGGAGGAACCCGCATTGGTAACCCTGTGATGCTCCCACCAGAAACATGGTTTATACCACCTGACCCAGCCCCACCTTCAGTGGACCTCAGATCGACTGCTTAGCGGCGGAAAGGACCTTATAATAGGACTGCTGGGGGAGACAAGGACCTACAATGGGGAGTATATGGCCAAGGAGAACACAGGAGATCATCGATTGATCTCCCTGTGGGTTTTGTGGAACATGAGAAAAAAGAATATAATTGTTGCTACTCTCAAATATGAAGACATAAGGCAGCAAATTAGAGGAGTAAATTGGAAGGAGGTATTCTCGGGGAAATCTACTAAAGAGAGGTGGCAGTTTTTCAAGGAATGTCTAGGGTTCGAGAGTGGCATGCCTTATGAGGATAGGCTGAGGGAGCTCAGTCTTTTCTCCTTGGAGAGACGTAGGATGAGAGGAGACCTAATAGAGGTATATCAGATGTTGAGAGGCATAGATCGGGTGGACTCTCAGAGGCTTTTTCCCAGGGTGGAAATGGCTGCTACGAGAGGACACAGGTTTAAGGTGCTGGGGGGTAGGTACAGGGGAAATGTTAGGGGGAAGTTTTTCACACAGAGGGTGGTGGGCGAGTGTAATCGGCTGCCGTCAGTGGTGGTGGAGGCAAACGCAATAGGGTCTTTTAAGAGACTCCTGGATGTGTACGTGGGACTTAATAGGATGGAGGGTTATAGGTAGGCCTAAAAGGTAGGGATATGTTAAGTACGTTAAGTCCAGGCAACAGAAAACAGATGGAGCTCTGGAGGAATACAGAGAGAGTAGGAAAGAACTCAAACGGGGAGTTAGAAGGGCAAAAAGAGGTCACGAGATGTTCTTGGCAGGCAGGATTAAGGAGAATCCTAAGGCATTCTATTCATACGTTAGGAACAAAAGAGTTGTCAGGGAGAAAATCGGACCTCTCAGGGACAAAGGAGGGGAATTATGCTTAGAACCCAAGGGAATAGGGGAGATCCTAAATGAATACTTTGCATCGGTATTCACGAAGGAGAGGGGCGTGTTAACCGGGAGTGTCTCGGAGGGAGGTGTTGACCCGTTAGAGAAAATCTCCATTACAAGAGAGGAAGTGTTAGGTTTTTTTAGGGAACATTAAAACTGACAAAGCCCCAGGGCCTGATGGCATCTATCCTCGACTGCTCAGGGAGACGAGAGATGAAATTGCTGGGCCTCTGACGGAAATCTTTGTCGCTTCTTTGGACACGGGTGAGGTCCCTGAGGATTGGAGGATAGCGAATGTGGTCCCGTTGTTTAAGAAGGGTAGCAGGGATAACCCAGGAAATTATAGGCCGGTGAGCTTGACGTCCATGGTAGGGAAGTTGTTGGAGAGGATTCTTAGAAACAGGATGTATGTGCATTTAGAACGGAACAATCTCATTAGTGACAGACAGCATGGTTTTGTAAGAGGGAGGTCATGCCTTACAAATTTGGTGGAGTTTTTTGAGGAAGTGACAAAAACGGTTGATGAA
This sequence comes from Mustelus asterias, assembly GCF_964213995.1. Classification (NCBI taxonomy): domain Eukaryota; kingdom Metazoa; phylum Chordata; class Chondrichthyes; order Carcharhiniformes; family Triakidae; genus Mustelus; species Mustelus asterias. Next base: position 78,795,981 of record NC_135814.1, on the reverse strand, counting down.
GGAAGGGCCGTGGATGTCGTCTATATGGATTTCAGTAAGGCATTTGACAAAGTTCCACATGGCAGGTTGGTTAAGAAGGTTAAGGCTCATGGGATACAAGGAGAAGTGGCTAGATGGGTGGAGAACTGGCTTGGCCATAGGAGTCATGATGTGGAGATGCCGGCGTTGGACTGGGGTAAGCACAGTAAGAAATCTCACAACACCAGGTTGAAGTCCAACAGGTTTATTTGGTAGCAAATACCATAAGCTTTCGGAGCAATGCTCCTTCGTCAGATGGAGTGGAAACACTCCATCACTAATGAGATGGAGTGGACCACTCCATCTGACGAAGGAGCATTGCTCCGAAAGCTTATGGTATTTGCTACCAAATAAACCTGTTGGACTTTAACCTGGTGTTGTGAGACTTCTTGCTTGGCCATAGGAGACAGACGGTAGTGGTCGAAGGGTCTTTTTCCGGCTGGAGGTCTGTGACCAGTGGTGTTCCGCAGGGCTCTGTACTGGGACCTCTGCTATTTGTGATATATATATAAATGATTTGGAAGAAGGTGTAACTGGTGTAATCAGCAAGTTTGCGGATGACACGAAGATGGCTGGACTTGCGGATAGCGAAGAGCATTGTCGGGCAATACAGCAGGATATAGATAGGCTGGAAAATTAGGCGGAGAGGTGGCAGATGGAGTTTAATCCGGATAAATGCGAAGTGATGCATTTTGGAAGAAATAATGTAGGGAGGAGTTACACAATAAATGGCAGAGTCATCAGGAGTATAGAAACACAGAGGGACCTAGGTGTGCAAGTCCACAAATCCTTGAAGGTGGCAACACAGGTGGAGAAGGTGGTGAAGAAGGCATATGGTATGCTTGCTTTTATAGGACGGGGTATGGAGTATAAAAGCTGGAGTCTGATGATGCAGCTGTATAGAACGCTGGTTAGGCCACATTTGGAGTACTGCGTCCAGTTCTGGTCGCCGCACATCCAGAAGGACGTGGAGGCATTAGAGAGAGTGCAGAGAAGGTTTACCAGGATGTTGCCTGGTATGGAGGGTCTTAGCTATGAGGAGAGATTGGGTAGACTGGGGTTGTTCTCCTTGGAAAGACAGAGAATGAGGGGAGATCTAATAGAGGTGTACAAGATTATGAAGGGGATAGATAGGGTGAACGGTGGGAAGCTTTCTCCCAGATCAGAAGTGACGTTCACGAGGGGTCACGGGCTCAAGGTGAGAGGGGCGAAGTATAACTCAGATATCAGAGGGATGTTTTTTACACAGAGGGTGGTGGGGGCCTGGAATGCGCTGCCAAGTAGGGTGGTGGAGGCAGGCACGCTGACATCGTTTAAGACTTAGCTGGATAGTCACATGAGCAGCCTGGGAATGGAGGGATACAAACGATTGGTCTAGTTGGACCAAGGAGCGGCACAGGCTTGGAGGGCTGAAGGGCCTGTTTCCTGTGCTGTACTGTTCTTTGTTCTTTGTTCTTATGTTCGGCACAACTTGTGGGGCCGAAGGGCCTGTTTTGTGCTGTAGTTTTCTATGTTTCTATGAGCTTCCTTATTGAGCGAACGGAGGCATGCCGAATGAGAGGTGGTCAGTGGAGGCTTATCAATTTAATGTTCAGTCCGAAGTGGCATTATAGGTTTTGAAATGTAGACTCTGTAGCTGTGGTTGGGCCCTTTGGTACACAGTAAAGGGTCTTTGGCAGTGGGAAACTGATGCATGGCTGAATTAATCATAGAATCATAGAAACCCTACAGTGCAGAAGGAGGCCATTCGGCCCATCGAGTCTGCACCGACCACAATCCCACCCAGGCCCCACCCCCACATATTTACCTGCTAATCCCTCTAACCTACGCATCTCTGGACTCTAAGGGGCAATTTTTTTTTAACCTGGCCAATCAACCTAACCCGCACATCTTTGGACTGTGGGAGGAAACCGGAGCACCCGGAGGAAACCCACGCAGACACGAGAAGAATGTGCAAACTCCACACAGACAGTGACCCGAGCCGGAAATCGAACCCAGGACCCTGGAGCTGTGAAGCAGCAGTGCTAACCACTGTGCTACCGTGCTGCCCTGAATTAGGCAGGCATCATGATCGGCACAGGCTTGGAGGACCGAAGGGTCTGTTCGTATGCTGTACTGTTCTTCGTTTGTTCTTTATACGACAGTAATGTTACCAAAAAAAAGTCTTCTAATCCCTTATTTGCATTGTCGGTCGAGAGTAGCTACCAAATGTTCCTACTTTCTAATTGTTGCTACTCTCAAAGGACGTGTGAACTGATTTAAAACATTTCAAAATGGCAGGTTCCTATGCCATGCATTATTAATATTTATTTTTATTATAGCTACTTACTTATGGTACTTCAAATGAGACTGGTAACCGCCAAACAGAATCCTAAATGTTTTAGAGAGATTATGTATTTTTATATACTATATGGAGGACCACCCCAATTTTATGTGTATATGAACACAGGAATAGGCCATTTGGCCCCGAAAGCCTGTTTACCATAAAATGAGATCATCGCTGATCTGTAATCCACCTTTGCCCAATCTCCTTTTAGAAACATAGAAAATAGGAAACACATAGGAGCAGGAGTAGGCCATTTGGCCCTTCAAGCCTGCTCCACCATTCATTATGATCATTGCAAATCATCCAACTCCGGAACCTGTTCCCACTCTTCCCACCCCCCCGCCCCCCCCCATATCCTTTGATTCCTTTAGCCCCAAGAGCTATGTCTACCACCTTAAAAACATTCAATGTTTAGCTCTCAACTGCTTTCCCTGGTAGAGAATTCCACAGGCTCATCACTCGATGGGTGAAGAAATTACTACCACTCTCAGTCCTTAAATGGTCTACCCCACTTCTTCAGACTGTGACCCTCACCATTGGGCACATCATTCCTGAAACACCCTGTCCAGTCCTATTAAAATTTCATAGATTTCTATAGGATTCTTCCTTTCTAAACTCCAGCGAAAATAATCCGAACCTACTCAATTTCGCCTCATATGTCAGTCTGGCCATCCCAAGAATCAGTCCAGTGAACCTTTTCTGCACTTCCTCCATAGCAAGAGCATCCTTCCTCAGACAAGGAGACCTGAACTGTGCACAATGTTCCAGGTGTGGCCTCACCAAGACACTGCATAACTGCAGCATGACATCCCTGCTCCTGCACTTGATAGTCTAACGAGAGAGGGACCTGGTACGAGGGAATGAGCTCGGTCAAGTCTTAAAAGTGCAGTGGGGAAAACATGTGGTGAACAGTGACCACAATTCTGTACATTTTCGGATATCCGTGGAAAAGGACAAGGACAAGTGTTATCCTAGGGTTAGGGTGCTAAACTGGGGAAAGGTTACAGCCAGATTAGGCAGGGTTTAGAGGCTGTTGTTTGGGAGATGCTGTTTGAGGATAAATCCACATCTGGCATGTGAGAGACTTTTAAAGAGCAGTTGATCAAAGTGCAGGATATGCACGCGCCTGTGAAAAGGAAGGACAGGAAAGGCAGGATCCGGGAACCATGGATGACCAGGGAAATTGCAAGTCTAGTCAAAAAGAAAAAGGATGCATACATGAGGTCCAGGCAACTAAAGATGCCAAAAGACAGTACCAGACCAAGCTCGAGCCCCAGGCTAGCCACACCAACCCCCGCCGACAATGGCAAGGCCTGCAAGACATAACAAGCTGCAAGATGAAGGCATGTAAAATCACCGGCTCATCAGCCCTCCCTGATGAGCTCAATGCATTATATGCCTGTTTTGAGCAAGAGGTCAGCGAGAGCATGCCCTCCACCCTGGAAGCCCTGGATGAACCTGTACCTGGGGTCACCATTGCAGATGTCAGAGCAGCTTTCTTGAAGGTCAACCCACGGAAAGCGACTGGCCCGGGTGGGGTACCCGGATGAGCCCTCAGGTCCTGTGCGGATCAGCTGGCGGGAGTATTCGCAGACATCTTCAACCTCTCTTTACAACAATCTGAGGTCCCTATCCGCTTCAAGAAGATGACCATCATCCCGGTACCTAAGGAAAAGCAAAGCAGCATGGCTTAATGACTATCGGCCGGTGGCTCTGACATCATTATGAAGTGCTTCAAAAGTTAGTCATGGCACAAATCAATTCCAGCTTCCTGGACTACCTGGATCTACTGCAGTTTGCCTATCGCCGCAACAGGTCCACAGCAGACGCCATCTCCCTGGCCCTGCACTCAACCCTGGAACACCTAAATCACAAGGACACCGATGTCAGACTCCTATTTATTGACTACAGCTCAGCTTTCAACACCATAATTACCCGGGTTACCCCTTCTTCAATAACAGAACAACATTGGCTATCCTCCAATCCCCGGGACCTCACCAACGAGGAAACAAAGAATTCTGTTAGAGGCCCAGCAATTTTCTGACTTGTCTCCCTCAGTAATCTGAGGTAGATGCCATGTTGCCGTGGGGATTTGTCTACTTTAATTTTTTTTAATATACCAAACACTTCCTAGGCCTCCGAACCTCCCTCTGCGACTGGATCCTGAACTCCCTAACCCATAGACCACAATCAGTAAGGATAGGCAACAATACCTCCTCCACGATCATCCTCAACACCAATGCCTCTCAAGGCTGTTTTCTCAGCCCCCTACTATACTCCTTATACACCACTGACTGTGTGGCCAAATTCCCCTCCAATTCGATTTTCAAGTTTGCTGACAACACCATCGTCGTGGGTCGGATCTCAAACAATGACGAGACAGAGTACAGGAATGAGATAGAGAATCTGCTGAACTGGTGCAGCAACAATAATCTCTCCCTCAATGTCAACAAAACAAAGGAGAGTGTCATCGACTTCAGGAAGCATAAAGGTGAACATGCCCCATCTACATCAACGGGGATGCAGTAGAAAAGGTCGAGAGCTTCAAGTTTTTAGGTGTCCAGATCACCAACAGCCTGTCCTGATTCCCCCCCCCCGCCATGCCGACACAATAGTTAAGAAAGCCCACCAACGCCTCTATTTTCTCAGGAGGCTAAGGAAATTTGGCATGTCAGCTACGACTCTCTCCAACTTTTACAGATGCACCATAGAAAGCATTCTTTCTGGTTGTATCACAGCTTGGTATGGCTCCTGCTCTGCCCGAAACTGTAAGGAACTACAAAAGGTCATGAATGTAGCCCAATCCATCACGCAAACCAGCTTCCCATGCATTGACTCTGTCTACACTTCCCGCTGCCTCAGCAAAGCAGCCAGCATAATTAAGGACCCCACACACCCCGGAATTCTCTCTTCCACCTTCTTCAGTCAGGAAAAAGATACAAAAGTCTGAGGTCATGTCCCAACTGACTCCAGAACAGCTTCTTCCCTGTTGCCATCAGACTTTTCAATGGACCTTCCTCTCACTAAGTTGACCTTTCTCTACACCCTAGCTAGACTGTAACACTACATTCTGCACTCTCTCGTTTCCTTCTCTATAAACGGTATGCTTTGTCTGTATAGCACGCAGGAAACAATACTTTTCACTGTATGTTAATACATGTGACAATAATAAATCAAAGCAACTAAAAACAGATGAAGCACTTGAAGAATATAGGGAAAGTAGAAAAGAGCTCAAACAAGGAGTCAGGAGGGCAAAAAGGGGTCATGAAATGTCCTTGGCAGACAGGATTAAGGAGAATACCAAGGCATTTTATACATATATTAGGAATAAGAGGGTAGCTAGAGAAAGAGTTTGTCCATTCAAAGACAAGGGGGGAAATTATGTGTAGAACGAAAGGAAGTGGGTGAGATCCTTAATGAGTACTTTGCATCGGTATTTACAAAGGAGAGGGACACATTGGTGCATCTGCATCTCTGGTGCATCTGTCTCTCTCCCTGGAAAGACGGAGAATGAGGGGAGATCTAATAGAGGTCTACAAGATTATGAAGGGTATAGATAGGGTGAACAGTGGGAAGCTTTTTCCCAGGTTGGAGGTGACGATCACGAGGGGTCACGGGCTCAAGGTGAGAGGGGCGAAGTATAACTCAGATATCAGAGGGACGTTTTTTACACAGAGGGTGGTGGGGGCCTGGAATGCACTGCCAAGTAGGGTGGTGGAGGCAGGCACGCTGACATTGTTTAAGACTTACCTGGATAGTCACATGAGCAGCCTGGGAATGGAGGGATACAAACGATTAATTTAGTTGGACCAAGGAGCGGCACAGGCTTGGAGGGCCGAAGGGCCTGTTTCCTGTGCTGTACTGTTCTTCGTTCTTTGTTCATTGATTGATGGTGTCTCAGGTATGAAAACCCTCCAGAACAAGTCACCATTACGAGGGAGGAAGTGTTTGGTGTATTAAAAAACATTAAGGTAGACAACTCCCCAGGGCATCTATCCCAGATTACTGAGGGAGACAAGCGAGAAAATTGCTGGGCCTCTAACAGAAATCTTTGTTTCCTTGTTGGCCACAGGCGAGGTCCCGGGGAGTGGAGGATAGCCAATGCTGTCTTGTTATTTAAGAAGGGGTAACCTGAGTAATTATAGGCCAGTGAGCTTGACGCCAATGTTAGTGAAATTGTTGGAGAAGATTCTTAAGGATAGGATCTATACACATTTGGAACTGAATGGTCTTATTAGTGACAGACAGCATGGTTTTGTACAAGGTAGATCATATCTCACTAATTTGAGTTCTTTAAGGAGGTGACAAAAATGATTGATGAGGGAAAGGCTGTGGATGTTGTCGCATGGACTTTAGTAAAGCATTTGACAAGGTCCCTCATGGTAGGTTGGTACAAAAAATTAAATCACACGGGTTCAAGGGTGAACTAGCTAGATGGATTCAGAACTGGCTTGGCCATAGAAGACAGAGGGTAGCGGTGGAAAGGTGTTTTTCTGAATGGAGGTCTGTAACTCGTGGTGTTATCCGGCATCTCCACATCATGACAAGTGGTGTTCGACAGGGATCAGTGCTGGGACCTCTATTGTTTGTAATATATATAAATGACTTGGAAGAAAATGTAATTGGCCTGATTAGCAAGTTTGCAGATGATACTAAGATTGCTGGAATTGCAGATAGTGAGGAAAATTGTCAGAGAATACAACAGGATATAAATAGGCTGGAAAATTGGGTGGAGAAATGGCAGATGGAATTTAACCTGGACAAATGTGAGGTAATGCATTTTGGCAGATCCAATTCAGGTGAGAACTGTAAAATAAATGCAGAACCATCAGGAGCATAGAGACACAGAGAGATCTGGGAGTACAGGTTCACAGATCCTTAAAAGTGGCAGCACAGGTGGAAAAGGTAGTGATGAAAGCATATGACACATTTGCCTTCATCAGCCGGGGCATTGAGTATAAAAGTTGGCAAATTATGTTACAGTTATATAAAACGTTGGTTCGGCCACATTTGGAATACGGTGTCCAATTCTGGTTGCCACGCTACGAGAAGGACGTGGTGGCTTTGGAGGGAGTAAAGATAAGGTTTACCAAGATGTTGCCTGCTATATGGAGGTTATTAGCTATGAGGAGAGATTGAATAAACTGGGATTGTTCTCCCTGGAAAGACGGAGGCTGAGGGGTGACCTGATAGAAGTTTATAAATTTATGAGGGGCATAGATAAGGTGAACACTTGGAAGCTTTTTCCCAGGGCAGAATCACAAGGGAACACAAGTTCAAGGTAAGGGTGGAAAGGTTCAGTGGAGATGTGCGGGGGAAGTTTTTTACAAAGAGAGCTCACCCACCCGGCGTTGTGTCATCTGAAACTTTGGAGATATTTGGGGCGATTTTCCTAAAAAGAAACTAAATGCCCAACGGGAGATTTTCCCTGTTCATTGGGCCTACTTAGTCAGATGAATTTCCAGCACTGTGTGAATCAAAGAGTCCATCGGGGGATTCATGGCAGTAAAGTGGGAGCCTAATCCTGCCCGAGATGTTAGCATCAGCATGCTGAGTGGGCCATGCGCATGCGTCGATCTGACAGTCGACAGGAGATTGGCGCATGCACACTGGTGTCCTGTTCGCCCTCCCGCCCCCCCATCGCTGGCCTCCAATGTCTTCCCCATCCCCTTGGTGGTGCCTGGTGCAGCCCTCTACCCTCGACCTCCTGGGAGTGAACTAAATGTAATGGACATGATTTTCCTGGCCCGCTGTTCTCCTCAAGTTGGGGTTGGGGGTTTGCAGGGGGCGGCGGTGGGAGGGCTACAGTGGTATTTTCTAACGGTATCCAGCTGATCGTGATTTTCCCATGCCAATTTTTATGGCGTTATCAGCCTTGTGCCGGAAAACAGCATGAGGCTGATTACCATATTGAAATTGACATTTCAACATCATTAGCAAGCCCTGGATGGTATCGTCCAGGCTTGCTAATGTTTCTGCCCCTGCTGGGAGAGGTCTCCACCAGCGGGAATTAAAGCTCAATGACCTCCTTCCCACCAGTGAGGCCATCATGCTTGTCCCCGCTGGTGGGGACCTCTCCCAGCAGGGACAGAAACATTAGCAAGCCTGGACGATACCATCCAGGGCTTGCTAATGATGCTGAAGTGTTAATTTCAATATGGTAATCAGCCTCGTGCTGTTTTCTGGTGCAAGGCTGATTTACTCCCCCCCCCTCCCCCCGGCCCCCCAACTACTTGAGGAGCACAATGGGCCAGGAAAATCGTGCCCATTACATTTAGTTCACTCATCTAAATCATTAATGTACATTGTGAATAGCTGGGGTCCTAGCACTGATTCCTGTGGTAACCCAGTGGTCACTGGCTGCCACTTGGAAAAAGATCTGCTTATTTCTACTGTTAGTTTCGACTTTTCCATGTTAATGCACTATCGCGAATCCCACATACTTTAAGTTTACATGCTTATCTGTAATGTGGGACCTTGTTGAAATCCTTTTGAACGTCCAAATAAACCACATTCACTGCCGCTGCCGCCCCCCCCGCCCCCAACACACACACACACACACCCCACACGTCAAATTTCCTTGTTACATTCTCCATTCTCATGGAATTGCGGTAAATTTGTCACCCTTTTGTAAATCCATGCTGACTCTGTCTTATCTTGCTACTGTTTTCCACTGCCCTGTTATGGCACAGTTATGGCTCTGCTGCCTCACAGTGCCAGGGACCTGGCTTTGATTCCCGGTTTGGATCACTATCTGTGTGGAGTTTGCACGTCCTCTCCATGTCTGCGTGGGTTTCCTCTGGGTGCTCCGGTTTCCTCCCAGAGTCCAAAGACGTGCTGGTTAGGTGTATATTGGCCATGCTAAATTCTCCCTCAGTGTACCCGAACAGGTGCCGGAGTGTGGCGAGTAGGGGATTTTCACAGTAACTTCATTGCGGTGTTAATGTAAGCCTACTTGTGACAAATAAATAAACTTATTAAATCTTATATAATGGACTCTCTCAGTCTATTTGCAGAAGAGATGCGTAATTCTACCACTCTTGTGTGTAACAGTGTTTTCTATTTCACTCTTAAAAGGTTTGGCTTTAACTTTTAGATGATGACCACTGATGCTAGATTCCCCAATTAGCAGAAATAGTTTATCTCCATCCATCCTATTTGCTGCCATTAAGATATTGAAACCCACAATCAAATCACCCCTTATCCTTCTAAATTCCGGGGAATACAATCTTAGTTTGTGTAACCTCTCCTCATAACTTAACCCTTGTGAGTCCAGATATCAGTATCATGGGATGCAAATGTTCATTGTATATTAAACATTGTTTTTGATCCTTCTACAGGATTTTCTGAGAAGATTTCCATATTATTAAGGGTATCTGCTGAGCTTAAGTCAAAATTTAACCTGTTGGTATTATTTATGTTTTATGATCTGACAATAAATTTTTGATTTTGTAATATCTGATAACATGAAATTATTCATTGTTTTACCAAGTTGAGTACTTTCTCTCAAAAGAAAATATTCTTTTTATATTTTAGGAAAGAAGTATAAAATTATTGACGCTTGAAGAAGCGATTCAAATCATTCAGATTTCTGAGCGTGCTCGACAGGGACGGCTACGAGCCAAGTTTATGCTGGAAATCCGAATGGAAGAAGAAAAGGAGAGATTAGCTAAACATCGAGTAGCAAGTACATGGGCACCCGAAATGGCAGCTACCTGCATCCAAAAGGTTTTTAATCTCATACAGTTTTTACTTATGAAAGTAGGAAGGAACTTAAATGTGGAATTAGGAGGGCTAACAGAGGCCATGAAATGCCTTCAGAAAATAGGGTCACAGAGAATCCCAAGGCTTTTTATGCATAGTTTAAGAGCAAGAAGGTAGCAAGAGAAAGACTCAGCTCACTCGAGGACAGTGGAGGGAAGTTATGCATAGAACCATAGGAAGTGGGTGAAAGTACTTTGTATTGGTATTCACCAAAGAGAAGGACATGACGGCTGTTGAGCTCAGGGAAAGGTGTGTGAACATTCTTGACAATGCCAATATATCAAAGGAGAAAGGTTGAGTATCCTAAATTACATTAAGGTAGACAAGTCCTCGGGGCCTGATGGGATTTATCCTAGGTTACTGCGGCAGGCATGGGAGAAATAACTGGGGCCTTAACCGATATCTTCACATTCTCTTTGATCATTGGCGAGGTTCGAGATGACTGGGGAATAGCCAATGTTGTTCTCTTGGTTCAGGAAGGAAGCAAGGATAATCCAGCAAATTATAAGCCGGTGGGCCTGACATCAGTGGTGGAGAAGCTTTTGGAAAAGATACTGAGGGACAGGATGTATGCACATTTGGAGGAAAATGGACTAGTTAGTGACGGGCAGCATGGTTTTGTACGGGGAAGGCCATGTCTCAGCAATTTGAGTTTTTTGAAGAGGTGACAAAAGAAAATTGATGAGAGAAGGCCTGTGGGTGTTGTTTATATGGACTTTGACAAGTTCCCACATGGCAGACTGGTACAAAAACTGAAATCACATGGGATTCGGGGTGGGCTGGCTCGGTGGATACAGAGCTAGCTTGGTTATAGAAGATGGAGAGTAGAGGTGGAAGGTTTTTCAGAATGAAGATCTATAGCTAGTGGTTTTCTGCAGGGATCAGTGCTTGGACCTCTGTTGTTTGTAGTATATATAAATGATCTGGAGGAAAATGTGGGGGGGTTTGATCATTAAGTTGATGGATGACAGGAAGATTGGCAGAGTTGCTGATAGTGCCAAGGATTGTCAGAGGATACAACAGGATATAGAGAGATTGGAGACTTGGGAACAGATGGAGTTTAACCCAGACAAATGAGAGGTGATGCATTAAGGAGGATCAAATTTAGGTATGAATTATACTGTAGATGGCAGAACCCTTAGGAACATTAACATACAGAGGGATCTGGGCGTGCAGGTCCACAGTTCCCTAAAAGTGGCAACACAGGTGGCCAAGGTGATTAAGAAGGCATATGGCATGCTTAGAAACATAGAAAAACTACAGCACAAACAGGCCCTTCGGCCCACAAGTTGTGCCGAACACATCCCTACCTTCTAGACCTACCTATAACCCTCCATCCTATTAAGCTCCGTGTACTCATCCAGGAGTCTCTTAAAAGACCCTATTGAGTTCGCCTCCACTACCACTGACGGCAGCCGATTCCACTCGCCCACGACCCTCTGTGTGAAAAACTTACCCCTAACATCTCCCCTGTACCCCCCAGAACCTTAAACCTGTGTCCTCTCGTAGCAGAGATTTCCACCCTGGGAAAAAGCCTCTGAGAGTCCACCCGATCTATGCCTCTCAACATCTTATATACCTCCATTAGGTCTCCTCTCATCCTTCGTCTCTCCAAGGAGAAAAGACCGAGCTCCCTCAGCCTATCCTCATAAGGCATGCCACTCAATCCAGGCAACATCCTTGTAAATCTCCTCTGTACCCCTTCAATCTTTTCTACATCCTTCCTATAGTGAGGCGACCAGAACTGAGCACAGTACTCCAAGTGGGGTCTGACGAGGGTCTTATATAGCTGCATCATTATCCCCGGACTCCGAAACTCAATCCCTTGATTGATAAAGGCCAGCACACCATACGCCTTCTTAACCACCTCCTCCACCTGCCTTTGTCAGCCGGGCATTCAGTACAGGAGTTGGGAAATCATGTTGCAACTATATAAAACTTTGGTTAGGCCGCATTTGGAGCATTGCATGCAGTTCTGGTCACCACATTATCAGAAAAACGTGGAAGCTTTGGAGAGAATACAAAGGAGGTCCACCAGGACGTCTCGAGGGTGTTGACTATGAGGAGAGGTTGAATAAACCTCCAAGGGTAGAAGTGTGCAATGAGAAAAGAACCATTGCCAATCTAGCTGTGCGAGACCCCTTGGGGATGAGCGACCATAAAATGATAGAATTTTTTAACAAGATAGAGTCATAGTCACAGAGTCATGGAGGTTGTCCATGCTGCCCTTTTTTTTAAACCCCTAAGCTAGTCCCAATTGCCCACATTTGGCCCATATCCCTCTATACCCATCTCATCCATGTAACTGTCTAAATGCTTTTTAAAAGACAAAATTGTACCCGCCTCTACTACTACCTCTGGCAGCTTGTTCTGCTCACTCACCACCTTCTGTGTGACAAAATTGCGCCTCTGAACCCTTTTGTCTCTCTCCCCTCTCACCTTAAACCTATGCCCTTTAGTTTAAGATTCCCCTACCTTTGGGAAAAGATATTGACGATATAGCTGATCTATGCCCCTCATTATTTTATAGACCTCTATAAGATCACCCCTAAGCCTTCTACCCTCCAGAGGAAAAGAGCCCCAGTCTATCCAGCCTCTCCTTATAACTCAAACCATCAAGTCCCGGTAGCATCCTAGTAAATCTTTTCTGCACTCTTTCTAGTTTAATAATATCCTTTCTATAATAGGGTGACCAGAACTGTACACAGTATTCCAAGTGTGGCCTTACAAATATCTTGTACAACTTCAACAAGATGTCCCAACTCCTGTATTCAATGTTCTGACCAATGAAACCAAACATGCTGAATGCCTCCTTCACCACTCTGTCCACCTGTGACTCCACTTTCAAGGAGTATGAACCTGTACCCCTAGATCTCTTTGTTCTGTAACTCTCCTCAATGCCCTCCCATTAACTGAGTAAGTCCTGCCCTGGTTCAATCTACCAAAATGCATCACCTCACATTTATCCAAATTAAACTCCATCTGCCATTTGTCAGTCCACTGGCCCAATTGATCAAGATCCCGTTGCAATCCGAGATAACCTTCTTCACTGTCCACTATATCACCAATCTTGGTGTCATCTGCAAACTTACTGACCATGCCTTCTATATTCTCATCCAAATCATTAATATAAATTACAAATAACAGTGTACCCAGCACTGATCCCTGAGGCACACTGCTGGTCACAGGCCTCCAGTTGGAAAAACAACCCTCTACAACCACTCTTTGCCTTCTGTCATCAAGCCAATTTTGTATATAATCAAGATGGAGAGTGAAATAGTTGATTCAGAGACTAGGGTGCTGAATCTTAACAAAGGAAACTATGAAGATATGAGGTGTGAGTTGGCCTTGATAGATTGGGGAGAGTTACTTAAAGTGATGACAGTGAATAGGCAATGGGAAACATTCAAGGGCGGCATGGTAGCACAGTGGTTAGCACTGCTGCTTCACAGCTCCAGGGACCTGGGTTCGATTCCTGGCTTGGGTAACTTTCTGTGTGGAGTTTGCACATTCTCCTCGTGCCTGCGTGGGTTTCTTCCGGGTGCTCCAGTTTCCTCCCACAGTCCAAAGATGTGCGGGTTAGGTTGATTGGCCATGCTAAAAAATTGTCCCTTCGTGTCCTGAGATGCAATGGTTAGAGAGATTAGTGGGTAAATATGTGGGGATATGGGGGTAGGGCCTGGGTGGGATTGTGGTCGGTGCAGACTCGATGGGCCAAATGGCCTCTTTCTGCACTGTAGGGTTTCTATGATTCTATGACATGGAGGAACTGCAATAACTGTTTATTCCTGTCTGGCACAAAAGCAAAATGGGTAAGAGGGCCAATCCATGACTTTCAAAGGAAATTAGAGATAGTATCTGATCGAAGGAAGAAGCGTACAGATTGGCCAAGGAAAATAATAGGTGTGAGGATTGGGAGCAGTTTAGAATTCAGCAAAGGGGGAACCAAGGGATTGATTAAGAAGGGGAAAATACAGTACGAAAGTAAGCTTGCAGGGAACATAAAGAGGTAGGTAAAGAGAAAGAATCAGTGAAGACAAATGTAGGTCCCCTACAGACAGAAACGGGGGAATGTATAATAGGGGACAAAGAAATGGCTGAGCAACTGAATACATACTTTGGTTCTGTCTCCACAAAAGAGGACACAAATCAGATACCAGAAATGTTGGAGAATGCAAGATTTAGTGAGGGGGAAGAACTGTGGGTGATCAATATTAGTAGAGAAATGGTGCTGGGAAAATTGATGGGATTGAAGGCGGATAAATCCCCAGGGCCTGATAATCTACATACCAGAGTACTTAAGGAAGTGGCTCTAGAAATAGTGGATGCATTGGTGATCATCTTTCAAGATTCTATGGACACTGGAACAGTCCTTGCAGCTTGGGGGATAGCAAATGTCACTCCAATATTCAAAAAGGGAGGTAGAGAGAAAACAGGGAATTATAGACCAGTCAGTCTAACATCGGTAGTGGGGAAAATTCTTGAATCCATTATCGCGAGCATTTAGAAAGCAGTGGCAGGATCTGACAGAGAATGGATGGATTTATGAAGGGGAAATCATGCTTGACAAATCTGTTGGAATATTTTGAAGATGTAACTAGTGGAGTCGACAAAGGGGAGTCAGTCGATGTGGTATATTTGGACTTTCAGAAAGCGATTGACAAAGTCCTGTACAAGAGATTATCGTGCAAGATTAAAGCGCATGGGATTGGGGGAAGTGTATTGAAATGGATAGAAAACTGGTTGGCAGAGAGGAAACAAAGAGTCAGAATTAATGGGACCATTTCAAATTGGCAGGCAGTAAATGGTGGGATGCCACAGGGATCAGTGCTGGGACCCCAGCTATTCACAATATATATTCATGATTTGGATGAGGAATCAAAATGTAACATCTCAAAGTTTTCAGATGATACCAAGTTGGGTGGGAGGGTGAACTGCAATGAGGGTGCAGAGATCCTTCAGAATGATCTGAACAGGTTGGGTGAGTGGGCAAATCAATGGCAGATGCAGTATAATTTGGATAAATGTGAGGTTATTCACTGTGGAAGCAAAAACAAGAAGGCAGATTACTATCTGAATGAATGTAAATTGGGAGGGGGGAGTGTGCAGCGGGACCTGGGTGCCCTTGTGCACCAGTCGCTAAAGGTTAACATGCAGGTGCAACAGGCGGTAAAGAAGGGAATGTTGGCCTTCATTGCGAGAGGTTTCGAGTACAGGAGTAGGGACGTGTTGTTGCAATTATACAGTGCCTTGGTGAGGCCACACATAGAGAATTGTGTGCAGTTTTGGTCTCCTTTTCTGAGGAAGGATGTTTTTGCTCTCGGAGTGCAGCGAAGGTTTACCAGGCTGATTCCGGGGTTGGCAGGACTGATGTATGAAGGGAGGTTAGGATTGTTGTCATTGGAGTTCAGACGAATGAGGGGGGGGGGGGGAATCTCATAGAAACTTATAAAATTCTAACAGGACTCGACAGGGTAAATGCAAGTAGGATGTTCCTGATGGTGGGAGTGTTCAGAACCAAGGGTCACGGTCTTGAGAATTCAGGGTAGACCATTTAGGATGGAGATGAGGAGACATTTCTTCACCCAAAGAGTGGTGAACCTGAGGAATTCATTACCATAGGAAGTAGGTGATGCCAAAATATTGAATGTATTCAGGAGGTGGCTAGATGTAGCACTTGGGGTGAATGGGATCAAAAGCTATGGGAAGAAAGCAGGATTAGGCCATTGAGTTGAATGATTAGCCATGATTGTGATGAATGGCGGAGGAGGCTGAAGGGCCAAATGTTTTTTCTTAGGGTAATGATCGGCAGAGGCTTGAAAGATTGATGGACCAGCTACTGGGCCCGATTTTACCATTTGGAGCCTAAGAGCGGGATCTGAGCGTAACACAGATCCGTGCCTGGAATCCTCTTTCCAGCGCGCCCATGCGCGTTTTGCCGGCTCCGGCCCGATCCGCGCTGTGGGCGGGGCTTAGCACTGGCGGACCGATCGGAGCTCTGAACTGCGCATCTGCAGTTCGAAAAAAATCTGACAGAGCGCGCCCGGGCGCAAAAGAAAAAAAAGCAGAAAGAGCGGCTCTCTGACGGTCATAGGGATAGGACCTATAAAATGTGAAGGTGAGAAAGTCTGTACGGAACCGGAAGAAATAGCAGAGGTGCTCAATGAATACTTTACCTCGGTATTCACAGTGGAAAAAGATCTGGGTGATTGTACTACAGGATTGCGGCGGACTGAGAAGATTGAGTTTGTCGACATCAAGAAAGAACAAAGAACAATACAGCACAGGAACAGGCCCTTCGGCCCTCCAAGCCCGTGCCGCTCCCTGGTCCAAACTAGACCATTCTTTTGTATCCCTCCATTCCCACTCCGTTCATATGGCTATCTAGGTAAGTCTTAAACGTTCCCAGTGTGTCCGCCTCCACCACCTTGCCTGGCAGCGCATTCCAGGCCCCCACCACCCTCTGTGTAAAATATGTCCATCTGATATCTGTGTTAAACCTCCCCCCCTTCACCTTGAACCTGTGACCCCTCGTGAACGTCACCAACGACCCGGGGAAAAGCTTCCCACCGTTCACCCTATCTATGCCTTTCATAATTTTATACACCTCTATTAAGTCTCCCCTCATCCTCCGTCTTTCCAGGTAGAACAACCCCAGTTTACCCAATCTCTCCTCATAACTAAGCCCCTCCATACCAGGCAACATCCTGGTAAACCTCCTCTGTACTCTCTCCAAAGCCTCCACGTCCTTCTGGTAGTGTGGCGACCAGAACTGGACGCAGTATTCCAAATGCGGCCGAACCAACGTTCTATACATCTGCAACATCAGACCCCAACTTTTATACTCTATGCCCCGTCCTATAAAGGCAAGCATGCCATATGCCTTCTTCACCACCTTTTCCACCTGTGACGTCACCTTCAAGGATCTGTGGACTTGCACACCCAGGTCCCTCTGCGTATCTATACCCTTTATGGTTCTGCCATTTATCGTATAGCTCCTCCCTACATTATTTCTACCAAAATGCATCACTTCGCATTTATCAGGATTGAACTCCATCTGCCATTTCTTTGCCCAAATTTCCAGCCTATCTATATCCTTCTGTAGCTTCTGACAATGCTCCTCACTATCTGCAAGTCCTGCCAATTTTGTGTCGTCCGCAAACTTACTGATCACCCCAGTTACACCTTCTTCCAGATCGTTTATATAAATCACAAACAGCAGAGGTCCCAATACAGAGCCCTGCGGAACACCACTAGTCACAGGCCTCCAGCCGGAAAAAGACCCTTCCACTACCACCCTCTGTCTTCTGTGACCAAGCCAGTTCTCCACCCATCGAGCCACCTCACCCTTTATCCCATGAGATCCAACCTCATCCACATCCAAGAGGATGTGTCGGAAATTTTGAATAGCATCAAGATCGATAAGTCACCGGGACCGGATGGGATGTACCCCAGCTTACTGTGGGAGGCAAGGGAAGAGATTGCAGAGCCTCTGGCGATGATCTTTGCGTCGTCGATGGAGACGGAGAGGTTCCGGAGGATTGCGGATGTGTTTCCTATATTCAAGAAAGGGAATAGGGTTAGCCCAGGAAATTACCGACCGGTGAGTCTAACCTCAGTGGTTGGTAAGTTGATGGAGAAGATCCTGAGGGACAGGATTTATGAACATTTAGAGAAGTTTAGTATGCTCAAAAGTAGTCAGCATGGCTTTGTCAAAGGCAAATCGTGCCTTACGAGCCTGGTGGAGTTCTTTGAAATTGTGATGAAACACATTGACAAAGGAAAAGCGGTAGATGTGGTTTACATGGACTTCAGCAAGGCGTTCGATAAGGTCCCCCATGCAAGACTTCTCGAGAAAGTGGGAGGGCATGGGATCCAAGGGGCTGTTGCCTTGTGGATCCAGAACTGGCTTGCCTGCAGAAGGCAGAGAGTGGTTGTAGATGGGTCTTTTTCTGAATGGAGGTCGGTCACCAGTGGAGTGCCCCAGGGATTTGTTCTGGGACCCTTGCTGTTTGTCATTTTCATAAATGACCTGGATGAGGAATTGGAGGAATGGTTTGGTAAGTTTGCTGACGACACTAAGGTTGGTGGTGTTGTGGATAGTTTGGAGGGATGTCAGAAGCTGCCGCGTGACTTAGATAGGATGCAAGACTGGGCGGAGAAGTGGCAGATGGACTTCAACCTGGATAAATGGGTAGTGGTCCATTTTGGCAGGTCAAATGGGATGAAGGAGTATAATATCAAGGGTAAGACTCTTAGCAGTGTAGAGGATCAGAAGGACCTTGGAGTCCGGGTCCATAGGACTCTTAAATCGGCCTCGCAGGTAGAGGAGGTGGTTAAGAAGGCATATGGTGTGCAGGCCTTCATCAATCGAGGAATTGAGTTTAGGAGTGGGGAGATAATGATGCAGCTTTATAAGACCCTCGTCAGGCCCCACTTAGAGTACTGTGCTCAGTTCTGGTCGCCTCATTACAGGAGGGATGTGGAAATTATTGAAAGGGTGCAGAGAAGATTTGCAAGGATGTTGCCTGGATTGGTTGGCATGCCTTATGGGGATGTTGAGGGAGCTTGGTCTTTTCTCCTTGGAGAGACGAAGGATGAGAGGTGACCTGATAGAGGTGTACAAGATGTTGAGAGGTAGAGATCTGGTGGATTCTCAGAGGCTTTTTCCCAGGGCTGAAATGGCTGCTACGAGAGGACACAGGTTTAAGGTGCTGGGGAGTAGGTACAGAGGAGATGTAAGGGGTAAGTTTTCCACTGAGAGGGTGGTGGTGAGTGGAATTGGCTGCCATCGTGGTGGTGGAGGCAAACTCGATAGGGTCTTTTAAGAGACTTCTGGATGAGTACATGGAACTTAATAGGATTGAGGGTTATAGGTAAGCCTATATATAAGCCTAGGTAAGTAGGGACATGACCGGCGCAACTTGTGGGCTGAAGGGCCTGTTTGTGCTGTAGTTTTTCTATGTTCTATGTTCATCCCCTGATCGGGGAGGGAGGGGGGATGGTGGTGGGAGGAGGAGGGGGGTGGGACCCAGGTCATCCTCTGATCCGGCGGGAGGGTGGGTGGGAGGAGGGGTGGGGGGGAGGTGGCAGGAGGAGGGGGGTGGGACCCAGGTCATCCTCTGATCGGGGGCAGGAGGGGGACCCAGGTCATTCTCTGATCGGGGGGTGGAGCGGGTGTGAAGTATCATCCCCTGGGGGGGGGGGGGGGTGTGACGTCTCATCCTCTGTGGGGGGTGGGAGGGGAGGGGGTGCGACCGACCATCCCCTCGGGGGGTTCCCGCTGAACTTTAAAAAAAACAACTTTCTTAGGCACACAGCCAGCATTCAGACACACCTGTAAGGCTTTGTTTTCCAAGAGGGTGGCATTACAGAGAGTAGCATTTTCTTTAAAACATTGTAAAATGCAGATACAGTTTGAGAACAATATTCTGTTACATCAGTCGTAAAAAAGTGATTTTAAAAAGTCCCCCTCCCCAAATGCTGCACATTTATACATAGTAGCAGAAGTTTCAGAGTCCAACATTTTATACTTCATTATTTTACAATTGCATAGTAAAAGAAGCAAAGAGGAACAGACAATAGTCAAAACTACTTGTTGGGTCTCCACAGGTAAGCTCCTTCAATGAGACCAATTGGTGGAACTGATATTAGAACCATAGAACCATAGAAAATTACAGCTCAGAAACAGGCCTTTTGGCCCTTCTTGTCTGTGCCGAACCATTTTTTGCCTAGTCCCACTGACCTGCACTTGGACCATATCCCTCCACACCGCTCTGAACCCGTCCAAGTTTTTCTTAAATGTTAAAAGTGACCCCGCATTTACCACTTTATCCGGCAGCTCATTCCACACTCCCACCACTCTCTGCGTGAAGAAGCCCCCCCTAATATTCCCTTTAAACTTTTCTCCTTTCACCCTTAACCCATGCCCTCTGGTTTTTTTCTCCCCTAGCCTCAGCGGAAAAAGCCTGCTTGCATTCACTCTATCTATACCCATCAAAATCTTATACACCTCTATCAAATCTCCCCTCAATCTTCTACGCTCCAGGGAATAAAGTCCCAACCTATTCAATCTCTCTCTGTAACTCAGCTTCTCAAGTCCCGGCAACATCCTTGTGAACCTTCTGTGCACTCTTTCAACCTTATTTACATCCTTCCTGTAACTAGGTGACCAAAACTGTACACAATACTCCAAATTCGGCCTCACCAATGCCTTATATAACCTTACCATAACACTCCAACTTTTATACTCGATACTCCGATTTATAAAGGCCAATGTACCAAAGGCACTCTTTACGACTCTATCCACCTGTGACGTCACTTTTAGGGAATTCTGAACCTGTATTCCCAGATCCCTCTGTTCAACTGCACTCTTCAGAGTCCTACCATTTACCCTGTACGTTCTACTTTGGTTTGTCCTTCCAATGTGCAATATCTCACACTTGTCTGCGTTAAATTCCATTTGCCATTTTTCAGCCCATTTTTCCAGTTGGTCCAAATCCCTCTGCAAGCTTTGAAAACCTTCCTCACTGTCCACTACACCTCCAATCTTTGTATCATCAGCAAACTTGCTGATCCAATTGACCACATTATCATCCAGATCATTGATATCGATGACAAACAACAATGGACCCAACACCGATCCCTGCGGCACACCACTAGTCACAGGCCTCCACTCAGAGAAGCAATCCTCTACAACCACTCTCTGGCTTCTTCCATTGAGCCAGTGTCTAATCCAATTTACTACCTCCCCATGTATACCTAGCGACTGAACCTTCCTAACTAACCTCCCATGAGGTCCCATTCAGTTTCATTATTATTCACAACTGCTGCTGGTCATACAGGAAGTAGTGGTCTCAATGCAAGTGTCTGCTGGATGGAACATATTGTTACATCATTACCTGTTGCCTTGTTGTAAAACTTGGGCTGCAAACGGGGAAAGAGCTATTGATTTGTTCCATGACATCCATAAGGTCTGTACTCATGTCCTGGGGAGGAATCAATGAATCATCTGTCTGCGAGCTGAAGTCCACCTTACAGGTTTGACCATTTTCAGCAAGCTGAAAGGGAGCAGTTGGAGAAACCGAAGCAACTCCATTCAGCTTCGATTCTGTTAATGGCTCTTCCAGGAGTTTTCGCAGTCGGCACAACTATGACTCCAGTTGTCATAGAAATCATAGAAACTCTACAGTACAGAAAGAGGCTGTTTGGCCCATCGAGTCTGCACCGACCACAATCCCACCCAGGCCCTACCCCCATATCCCTACATATTTTACCCACTAATCCCTCTAATCTACATATCTCAGGACACTAAGGGGCAATTTAAGCATGGCCAATCAACCTAACCCGCACATCTTTGGAATGTGGGAGGAAACCGGAGTACCTGGAGGAAACCCACGCAGACACGAGGAGAATGTGCAAACTCCACACAGACAGTGACCTAAGCCGGGAATCGAACCCAGGTCCCTGGAGCTGTGAAGCAGCAGTGCTAACCACTGTGCTACTGTGTTGTGGTCCTCCAATATCTGCATTCTGGCCTCCAGTCGTCCCTTGTGTTGCCGTAGGAGGTTAGCCTCAGCCAGGAGCTCAGCATCATGATAGTTCTGCTGGTTTGCTGAGAAGGTTGGTGACGGCAGGGGTTTTATATCTCTCAGGGTCAGAAGACCTGTGTGCCTCAGAAAGTTGTTTATTTCAAAGTTCAGCGGGAACCCTCTCTCCCCCCGCCCCCCCCCCGTTGCAGTCTCTGACCCCGCTCTTCGGAGGCTGCAGCAGCGACTTCGGACTTTTATTCTTCAGGTAGATAACAGCGCGGACGCCGATCGGGCCAGAAGACGGTAAAGTGGGGTTTCATGGTAGAGTTGGGTGCGGTTCATTAAATCGGTGGACCGCCCGATTCGGGCGCGCGCCGGACCCGCGCCCGCGCCCGAATCGGGTGTCACTAAAATCGCGATCTGCTAGGAATCGGGTGCGGATCGCGGTTTAGGCCCGACGCCCAACTTTACCGTGATTTCACGCCCGAAAACGGGCGTCAAGGTTTGGCAAATTCGGGCCCACTGTGTTATACTTTTCTTTGTTCTTTATGATGCGAACATCACTGTGGGGAGGCGATAGAGTGGTAATGCCGCTCGACAATTAATCCAGAAACTCAGCTAATGTTCTGGCGACCTGGGTTCAAATCCCGCCATGGCAGATGGTGGAATTTGAATTCAATAAAAAAAATGTCTGGAATTAAGAATCTATTGCTGACCATGAAACGATTGTCGAAAAAACCCATCTGGTTCACTAATGCCCTTTAGGGAAGGAAATCTCCCATCCTTACCTGGTCTGGCCGACATGTAACTCCAGAGCCATAGCAATGTGTTTGACTCTCAACCACCCTCTGAACAAGGGCAACTAGGGATAGGCAATAAATGCTGATTAGCTAGCAACGCCCATGTCCCAGAAATAAAAAAACTAAAAAAGTTAAGGGTGGGAAAAGGCAATTTGTCTGATTGAAGTTCCATCCACTAGTTCCTTTACTCTTCTATCATAGCATGCAACTGTTGTTTGGACTTGTGCTGGATGAAAGCTCCCGGGAAGTCTGTTGTTATAACTCAGCAAGGTGGTGAATGACAGTCCAAAGATGTGCAGGTTAGGTTGATTGGCCATGCTAAATTAACCCTCGTGTCAGGGGGATTACCAGGGTAAATCTTTGGGGTTACGGGAATAGGGCCTGGGTGGGATTGTGGTCGGTGCAGACTCGCTGGATCGAATGGCTTCCTTCTGTACTGTAGAGATTCTATGATTCTATAGCGCTCGAGCCTAATCTTTGTACATTTACATGTTTTTAGTTATGCAGACACATATTGAGCAACTTCATTCTAGCCACCACAGATTCAGCCTGCTTTTATTCATAGGAATGTTGGTAAATCCCAGTTTAATCCCACTACTTGACAACAACTACACACCCAGTTAACAATTAACAAATATACATACGCTCGACAATTTAGGCAGGATTAGGCAGGAATTGGTGGATGTTGATTGGGAGAGGATGTTCGAGGGTAAGTCCGCGTCTGGCATGTGGGAGTCTTTTAAGGAACTATTGATAAGGCTGCAGGATAGGCATGTGCCTGTAAAAAGGAAAGATAGGATTCGAGAGCCGTGGATAACCAGGGAAATTGAGGATCTGATTAAAATGAAAAGGGAGGCGTACGTTAAGTCCAGGCAACAGAAAACAGATGGAGCTCTGGAGGAATACAGAGAGAGTAGGAAAGAACTCAAATGGGGAGTTAGAAGGGCAAAAAGTGGTCACGAGATGTTCTTGGCAGGCAGGATTAAGGAGAATCCTAAGGCATTCTATTCATACGTTAGGAACAAAAGAGTTGTCAGGGAGAAAATCGGACCTCTCAGGGACAAAGGAGGGGAATTATGCTTAGAACCCAAGGGAATAGGGGAGATCCTAAATGAATACTTTGCATCGGTATTCACGAAGGAGAGGGGCGTGTTAACCGGGAGTGTCTCGGAGGGAGGTGTTGACCCGTTAGAGAAAATCTCCATTACAAGAGAGGAAGTGTTAGGTTTTTTTAGGGAACATTAAAACTGACAAAGCCCCAGGGCCTGATGGCATCTATCCTCGACTGCTCAGGGAGACGAGAGATGAAATTGCTGGGCCTCTGACGGAAATCTTTGTCGCTTCTTTGGACACGGGTGAGGTCCCTGAGGATTGGAGGATAGCGAATGTGGTCCCGTTGTTTAAGAAGGGTAGCAGGGATAACCCAGGAAATTATAGGCCGGTGAGCTTGACGTCCGTGGTAGGGAAGTTGTTGGAGAGGATTCTTAGAGACAGGATGTATGTGCATTTAGAACGGAACAATCTCATTAGTGACAGACAACATGGTTTTGTAAGAGGGAGGTCATGCCTTACAAATTTGGTGGAGTTTTTTGAGGAAGTAACAAAAACGGTTGATGAAGGAAGGGCCGTGGATGTCGTCTATATGGATTTCAGTAAGGCATTTGACAAAGTCCCACATGGCAGGTTGGTTAAGAAGGTTAAGGCTCATGGTATACAAGGAGAAGTGGCTAGATGGGTGGAGAACTGGCTTGGCCATAGGAGACAGAGGGTAGTGGTCGAAGGGTCTTTTTCCGGCTGGAGGTCTGTGACCAGTGGTGTTCCGCGGGGCTCTGTACTGGGACCTCTGCTATTTGTGATATATATATAAATGATTTGGAAGAAGGTGTAACTGGTGTAATCAGCAAGTTTGCGGATGACACGAAGATGGCTGGACTTGCGGATAGCGAAGAGCATTGTCGGGCAATACAGCAGGATATCGATAGGCTGGAAAATTGGGCGGAGAGGTGGCAGATGGAGTTTAATCCGGATAAATGCGAAGTGATGCATTTTGGAAGAAATAATGTAGGGAGGAGTTATACAATAAATGGCAGAGTCATCAGGAGTATAGAAACACAGAGGGACCTAGGTGTGCAAGTCCACAAATCCTTGAAGGTGGCAACACAGGTGGAGAAGGTGGTGAAGAAGGCATATGGTATGCTTGCCTTTATAGGACGGGGTATAGAGTATAAAAGCTGGAGTCTGATGCTGCAGCTGTATAGAACGCTGGTTAGGCCACATTTGGAGTACTGCGTCCAGTTCTGGTCGCCACACTCCCAGAAGGACGTGGAGGCGTTAGAGAGAGTGCAGAGAAGGTTTACCAGGATGTTGCCTGGTATGGAGGGTCTTAGCTATGAGGAGAGATTGGGTAAACTGGGGTTGTTCTCCCTGGAAAGACGGAGAATGAGGGGAGATCTAATAGAGGTGTACAAGATTATGAAGGGGATAGATAGGGTGAACGGTGGGAAGCTTTTTCCCAGATCAGAAGTGACGTTCACGAGGGGTCACGGGCTCAAGGTGAGAGGGGCGAAGTATAACTCAGATATTAGAGGGATGTTTTTTACACAGAGGGTGGTGGGGGCCTGGAATGCGCTGCCAAGTAGGGTGGTGGAGGCAGGCACGCTGACATCGTTTAAGACTTACCTGGATAATCACATGAGCAGCCTAGGAATGGAGGGATACAAACGATTGGTCTAGTTGGACCAAGGAGTGGCACAGGCTTGGAGGGCCGAAGGGCCTGTTTCCTGTGCTGTACTGTTCTTTGTTCTTTGTACGCCTTTCCTTTTGAATGCACACAAGCTGCATGTTGATGAAGTGGATTCCCTTGTGGTTTACAAGTACATTGGGTTGATCTGTTGGTGCATAGATTGTCACATATGCAGTCAGTAGCACCTTGAATCTGTGGAAGCCTACCAGATAGGCAAATTTGAGGCCCCACTCATTCTGACTCGTATCACCATTGGTGACATTGGCAAAATGCCAGCACCTTCAATGTCGCTTTCCCTGCCCAGTGTCTCACTCTGCAAGAAAATAGTAAAATTCCACCCCAGGTGTTGCAACGTGTACAGCGCGTTCTTACCCAAGCAACAGTGTTAAATGTTAAAAGTGTTAACAGTGTTAAAGGGAATGGCTGGGATTTTCTGGTCTCGCCATGGCAGGACCTGGCGGCACGGTAGCACAGTGGTTAGCAGGGCGGCACGGTAGCACAGTGGTTAGCATTGCTGCTTCACAGCTCCAGGGTCTCGGGTTCGATTCCCGGCTCGGGTCACTGTCTGTGTGGAGTTTGCACATTCTCCTCGTGTCTGCGTGGGTTTCCTCCGGGTGCTCCGGTTTCCTCCCACAGTCCAAAGATGTACGGGTTAGGTTGATTGGCCAGGTTAAAAATTGCCCCTTAGAGTCCTGGGATGTGTAGGTTAGAGGGATTAGCGGGTAAATATGTGGGGGTAGGGCCTGGGTGGGATTGTGGTCGGTGCAGACTCGATGGGCCGAATGGCCTCCTTCTGCACTGTAGGGTTTCTATGATTCTATGATTCTAGGACCTACTGCAAGCAATGGAGCAGGCCATCCAAAAGTCCATTGATTTTCAGCAGAACCAGAAGATCCTGGTGGCGGGCGGAAACAGGAAATCCCAGCCACTCTAGTTCCACTAGTTAGTGAGCAAGTAACTTGATGACACAAAATCAAAATTAAAAGAACAAAG
Source organism: Mustelus asterias (assembly GCF_964213995.1). Lineage (NCBI taxonomy): Eukaryota > Metazoa > Chordata > Chondrichthyes > Carcharhiniformes > Triakidae > Mustelus > Mustelus asterias. The sequence continues at coordinate 78,769,806 of NC_135814.1, read as the reverse complement.
GACAGGTTAAAAATGTCTTAAGTGATGGTTCTGCTCTCAACTGCTTCTTTTTGAAAGAGAAACAAGACACCTTTTAAATTAGGAAGTAGGAGAATCAACATCACTGAACATTCGACCTGGTCTGAAAGGAGAACGTGCTATTAATTTCAGGAATTATGGTGAATGAGGGGAAAAACTGTTAATCTCCTCAGCAAGAACCAAAATGGGTGTGCTGCCTCAGATCTGAGACAATGTAAACATTACGTACATTATGATAATTTTGTTGAAATTAATGTCATCCCCATCTAATGCAAATTGCAGATCTTTGTATATTTTTGTAATTTGTAATATTTGGGTTTATTATCCTGGAAAATTGGGACTGGATCCCTCAAGTTTGAGCAATAAATTAAATCAATATGGGTTAAGTAAAACACTTCCATTTGTATGTCACTACCTTATGTTGAACAAATCTATAGCACAGATCATAGTTTGGTAGAAGTTTTGTTTCTCAGCAAGAATTTTCAGTTAGCAGAATGTCACTAATGTAGAACAATAAAATGTAAGTTTACTTTGCGTATCTTTAGAATATGCATTTATCTTTTATGCAGGAATTTAAATATTTAAAAGGTTACACTCAGCCAGATCTGATATGATCAGATTTGTATTTTTATAATGTGAGAAAATCACCTTAAAAATCTTACCTTTTCTGCACAGAAGCTAATCACAGTAGCTGCATTTGGTTTTGCAGATTTGGCGTGGATATTCTCAAAGGAAACTTACCAAGAAGGAACGGGCTGAAGAAATGATATTTCTTGAAATGGTGAGTCCAAGTGATGCAATTAGAAGATAGCCATTGTCAAGCTAGATGAACTGTTAGTCAGCTGATTAACTGTGCAGTGATTTGGTCGAAGAGGAAGATTAAGGCCTGTAACTTCTGGTGCAGTGGCAGTTAAATTGCCACCCCTCTCATAGTTGCTTACCTTGAAATCCAGCCACTTCTATCTGGCCTGACCTTCCAATTCAGGCTGGACGATGTCTGTGCAGTGCAGCGAGTTCTTGAGGCTGACAGTCAAGAGCAACTAAGTCAAAGGAAAGTTAGCCACAATCCCTTTTACAACACTAGCTGCTATAAAGCTGGTAAGTTTGAAGTCCAGCCATTTTGACAAGCCAGGGAGAAGGAAAGTGTATAAAGTAAGTGGGTAGGATTTGAGGCAGGGGGTGGGGCGATTTGGGTTGGATCTAGGATCGGGGTGGAGTTGGGTGGGTGAGGATGATTGAGGGTCTGGTGCAGTAATAACTCAGAAGCTAGAAATGGTTTTAATTCTTCTGTCTTTTTCTGGGTAACTATTACTGTAATTTGGAACTATCCTAAATTTGCGATTTAAATTGTATTTTTGGATGGATCTCAGTGCAGGGCAATTGCCAAAAGGAAGTTTGAACTGCCCAGGCAATTGCAATCTTTAGCTTGGAAAATTTGAAGAGGTTCCCCAGTGCACCCCCCCCAGATGCACTGACACGGAGCTTGGAAGTTATATCCCTTAGGTCACCCCCACCCCCACCCCACACACGTCTCCTCCGCTATTTCTCACTTTTAACTACTGATGTTTTTAACTGGACTAAAGTCAATATTAGCAATGTATTGCTGTATGGATATAATTTTAATGGCACAATTTAACTGCACCATGTGAACATAGAAACATAGAAACATAGAACAGTACAGCATAGGGTGACTATCTGTGTGGAGTTTGCACGTTCTCCCCGTGTCTGCGTGGGTTTCCTCCAGGTGCTCCGGTTTCCTCCCACAGTCCAAAGATGTGCGGATTAGGTTGATTGACCATGTTAAATTACCCCTTAGTGTCAGGGGGATTAACAGGGTAAATACTTGGGGTTATGGAGATAGGGGCTGGGTGGAATTGTGGTCGGGGAAGGCTCAATGGGCCAAATGGCCTCCTTCTGCATTGTAGGGATTCTATGACGATCACATTCAAAATTTAAGAACAATCACCATTGCAATAAACATTACACAATGACTGACGCTAATAAAATAATCATATTTAAAAATTAAGAGCAACAACTGTCTTACAAAAACCATCACACAACAATTACAACAACAAGTTATTTGAGGGTCAAAATTTCCATGTACTGTTGTAAGTAACAAGCATTGCATTGTACTCAACTTCACAATTAAATTGCTACAGCCTCAAGTCTTGTTTGCATGCCTGCCCAGCTGACCAATATTTCAACAAAGGGGCTAGATAGAGATCTAGTGACTTGGTGCTCAGTTCATATGAGAGCCAGATGTCTTTCCTGGCCCATAATAGACCACTTAATCAGTTTTAATCAGTTTTAGTTTGCTGAATGATCTCTCCATAGTTGCCACTGTAACTGGTATGGTGAAAGACTATTATAACGACTACCAAGTTTGGGAAGACTGATGTTGATGTTACATACGCGAGTGTCTCAAAACTCCAGAGAATAACTTGAAACACTAGTTCTTTGTGGTGTATATTTGTTTGGAATAATTTGAGGAACAGATACAGTTAGGATATTGCAAAAAGAAAATTGGCAGAGAGTCAGAACTTTGTTTCATTAAGAACATCCAGAAAAGATCCGAAGTAGAAGAAAAAACATTATGGGACCTCACACTTTGAATATGAGAAGGTTTTGGAAAATCAACAACAGGATTAAAGATTAAAGGTCAAATAAGAAAAAAAAGGGGAAGCTCGTTGTGTGATTTTGAAAGGGGGAATTTTTCTGATCAGAGAAGGGTAAGATTCCAGACAATATCTGGCACGTTTGAAAAGGAGGAATGCTTTGCTGTATGACTGGGACTTTTGAAAAAAAAACAAAAAGTCGATGATCTCCAGGGTAAAAAGGGGAGGACTGGGAAGACAGTAAAAAAAATATACTGTGCAGTCTCGAGTCACTTATGCTTGCAAGATAAATGGTTGGTCAATTAGGATCCATGGGTCCTTTCACTTCATGGGTCCTTTCAATGAAGAAAATGAATCATGGAGTTACTGTGCAGAGGTCTCCAGTACTTTGTATAAGGGAATAAAATTGTAAGCGAGTTGCTCGTAGCAGTTTTTCTTAGTACAATAGGAAGTAAAACCTTCAATTTGCTCTGGAACTTCATTCATCCAGCAAAGCTAGAAGCCAAAACCTATGATGACTTGACAAAGATCCTTGAAGAGCATTACTCTCCAAAGCCATTGATCATTGCAAAATGGTTAAGATTCCACTGATGGAATCGAGTGGAAAGTGAAAGCATTGCTCAGTTTGTGGTAACCTTAAAAAGTCTGGCATTGTTTGTTTGATGAGTTATTAGAAGGTATTCTTCAAAATCGTCTAGTTTGTGGTTTCAAAATGAGGCCATCCAAATAAGATTGCTTACTGTACATGATTTGACTTAAAACAGTAGTAGAAATCACAGTATTGATGGAACAGGCTGCTAAAGACGTTTCGCAGTTTAGTGCAGGAGTGATGACCCACAAGTTAGGGACTGCCCATAAGAAGTTAAAACAACAACAAGCATGTCACAGATGTGCCAAAATGGGACATTCAGCAAGTGAATGCTGGAGCTATGATAATAAATGCGGGAATTGTGGCAAAATGGGTCACATTGCAAAAGCTTTTATGGTCAGACCAGCTTTACCTGAGAAGAATATTCAGACGAAGATTCTGGGTACCTTCAAGGAAAAAAACAAGTTGCATTCTACAAAAACAATTTAAAACATGGAAGAAAAGAATTACAACTGTGGCACGCCGGCACAGTGATTAGCACTGCTGCCTCACAGCTCCAGGGACCCAGGCTGAATTCCAGCCTTGGATGACTGTCTGTGTGGGGTTTGCATAGAGGGTGGTGGGCGAGTGTAATCGGCTGCCGTCAGTGGTGGTGGAGGCAAACTCAGTAGGGTTTTTTAAGAGACTCCTGGATGTGTCCATGGGGCTTAATAGGACGGAGGGTTATAGGTAGGTCTAAAAGGTTGAGATATGTTCGGCACAACTTGTGGGGCCGAAGGGCCTGTTTTGTGCTGTAGTTTTTCTATGTTTCTAAACCGGAGCACCTGGAGGAAACCCACGCAGACACGAGGAGAATGTGCAAACTCCTCACAGACAGTGACCCAAGCCGGGAATCGAACCCAGGTCCATTCAAATAATAATGTCTTCCTATTATTGCTACCACATTTATCCACAATGTACTGCATCTGACATCGTGACTTTTAAGGGTCTTGACAAATACATGAATAGGATGGGAGTGGAGGGATATGGTCCCCAGAAGGGAAGAGGGTTTTAGTTCAGTCGGGCAGCATGGTCAGTGCAGGCTTGGAGGGCCGAAGGGCCTGTTCTGTGCTGTAATTTTCTTTGTTCTTTGCCATGCAGATGCCCACTCACTCAGCCTGTCCAAATCATGCTGAAGCTTCTCTGCATCCTCTTCACAGTTCACCCTCCCACCCAACTTTGTATCATCTGCAAATTTGGGGATAATACATTCAGTTCCCACTTCCAAATCATTAATATAAAATGTGAACAGTTAGGGTCCTTGCACAGATCCCTGCAGAACCCGACTAGTCACTGACTGCCAATCAGAAAAAGATCCATGTCTGTCAACTCTTTGCCTCCTATCTGCTAACCAGCTTTCTATCCGTCTCAAGATATTACCTGCAATCCCATGCGACTTAATTTTACATAGTTGTCTGTTATATGAGACCTTGTTGAAAGCCTTCTGAAAGTCTAAATAAACCACATCCACTGGTTCTCCTCGGTCAACTCTATTAGTTACATCCTCAAAGAATTCCAATAGATTCTTCAAGCATGATTTCCCTTTTGTAAATCCATGCTGACTTTGTCTGATTATACCACTGCCTTCCAAATGCCGAGTTATGAAATCCTTGATAATGCACTCCAGCAACTTCCCCAGTACCAACGTTATGCTCACCAATCTATAGTTCCCTGTTTTCTCTCCACCTTCCTTTTTGAATAGCGGGCATTAGCTATCCTCCAATCTGCAGGAACTATTCCAGAGTCCAAAGAATTTTGGAAAATAACCACCAATGGATCTACTATTTCCAGGGCCACTTCGTGAACTACTCTGGGATGAAGATTATCAGGACCTGGAGATCTATTCACCTTCAATCCCATCAAATTTCCCAAAACCATTCCTCTTCCAATGCTGATTTCCTTCAGCTCCTCATTAAAACATGATGAACTAGTTTGGTGGTACCATGCTGACCAACTGTTGTCATTTCCAAATTAATTCTCTGAATCATCTCCAGAAGTGCTGACTTCTTTAATGCCTAGTGTTGTGAATACTACTCCGAAAGATATATTTGAATCTGAGTTGCCTGATGATTGTGTCTTTGCTATTATACCACATGAGAATGATGCAAAAGTCGCTCCAGCAGAAGTGTCCAGTAGTTCTAAATTTTACTTCTAGGGTGAACATAGAAAAAATACAGCACAAACAGGCCCTTCGGCCCACAAGTTGCGCCGGTCATGTCCCTACCTACCTAGGCTTATATATAGGCTTACCTATAACCCTCAATCCTATTTAGTTCCATGTATTCATCCAGAAGTCTCTTAAAAGACCCTATCGGGTTTGCCTCCACCACCACTGACGGCAGCCAATTCCACTCACCCACCACCCTCACAGTGAAAAACTTACTCCTTACATCTCCTCTGTACCTACTCCCCAGCACCTTAAACCTGTGTCCTCTCGTAGCAGCCATTTCAGCCCTGGGAAAAAGCCTCCGAGAATCCACCCGATCTATACCTCTCAACATCTTGTACACCTCTATCAGGTCACCTCTCATCCTTCGTCTCTCCAAGGAGAAAAGACCGAGCTCCCTCAATCTATCCTCATAAGGCATGCCAACCAATCCAGGCAACATCTTTGTAAATCTTCTCTGCACCCTTTCAATAATTTCCACATCCCTCCTGTAATGAGGCGACCAGAACTGAGCACAGTACTCCAAGTGGGGTCTGACGAGGGTCTTATAAAGCTGCATCATTATCTCCCCACTCCTAAACTCAATCCCTCGATTGATGAAGGCCAGCACACCATACGCCTTCTTAACCACCTCCTCTACCTGCAAGGCCGATTTAAGAGTCCTATGGACCCGGACCCCAAGGTCCTTCTGATCCTCTACACTGCTAAGAGTCTTACCCTTGATATTATACTCCTTTATCCCATTTGACCTGCCAAAATGGACCACTACACATTTATCCGGGTTGAAGTCCATCTGCCACTTCTCCGCCCAGTCTTGCATCCTATCTATGATACACTGCAGCTTCTGACATCCCTCCAAACTATCCACAACACCACCAACCTTAGTGTCGTCGGCAAACTTACCAACCCATCCCTCCAATTCCTCATCCAGGTCATTTATGAAAATGACAAACAGCAAGGGTCCCAGAACAGATCCCTGGGGCATTCATAGAATCATAGGAACCCTACAGTGCAGAAGGAGGCCATTCGGCCCATCGAGTCTGCACCGACCACAATCCCACCCAGGCCCTACCCCCACATATTTACACGCCAATCCCTCTAACCGACACATCCCAGGACTCTAAGGGGCAATTTTTTTTTTAACCTGGCCAATCAACCTAACCCGCACATCTTTGGAATGTGGGAGGAAACCGGAGCACCCGGAGGAAACCCACGCAGACACGAGGAGAATGTGCAAACTCCACACAGACAGTGACCCGAGCCGGGAATCAAACCCAGGACCCTGGAGCTATGAAGCAGCAGTGCTAACCACTGTGCTACCGTGCCGCCCTTTCCACTGGTGACCGACCTCCATTCAGAAAAAGACCCATCTACAACCACTCTCTGCCTCCTTTGGGCAAACACAGTAAGAAGTTTAACAACACCAGGTTAAAGTCCAACAGGTTTATTTGGTAGCAAAAGCCACACAAGCTTTCGAAGCTCTAAGCCCCTTCTTCAGGTGAGTGGGAATTCTGTTCACAAACAGAGTTTATAAAGACACAGACTCAATTTACATGAATAATGGTTGGAATGCGAATACTTACAACTAATCCAGTCTTTAAGAAACAAAACAATGGGAGTGGAGAGAGCATCAAGACAGGCTAAAAAGATGTGTATTGTCTCCAGACAAGACAGCCAGTGAAACTCTGCAGGTCCACGCAACTGTGGGCGTTACAAATAGTGTGACATGAACCCAATATCTCGGTTGAGGCCGTCCGTGTGTGTGCGGAACTTGGCTATCAGTTTCTGCTCAGCGACTCTGCGCTGTCGTGTGTCGCGAAGGCCGCCTTGGAGAACGCTTACCCGAATATCAGAGGCCGAATGCCCGTGACCGCTGAAGTGCTCCCCAACAGGAAGAGAACAGTCTTGCCTGGTGATTGTCGAGCGGTGTTCATTCATCCATTGTCGCAGCGTCTGCATAGTTTCCCCAATGTACCATGCCTCGGGACATCCTTTCTTGCAGCGTATCAGGTAGACAACGTTGGCTGAGTTGCAAGAGTATGTACCGTGTACCTGGTGGATGGTGTTCTCACGTGAGATGATGGCATCTGTGTCGATGATCCGGCACGTCTTGCAGAGGTTGCTGTGGCAGGGTTGTGTGGTGTCTTGGTCACTGTTCTCCTGAAGGCTGGGTAGTTTGCTGCGGACAATGGTCTGTTTGAGGTTGTGCGGTTGTTTGAAGGCAAGAAGTGGGGGTGTGGGGATGGCCTTGGCGAGATGTTCGTCTTCATCAATGACATGTTGAAGGCTCCGGAGGAGATGCCGTAGCTTCTCCGCTCCGGGGAAGTACTGGACAACGAAGGGTACTCTGTCCACTGTGTCCCGTGTTTGTCTTCTGAGGAGGTCGGTGCGGTTTTTCGCTGTGGCGCGTTGGAACTGTTGATCAATGAGTCCAGCGCCATATCCTGTTCTTATGAGGGCACCTTTCAGCGTCTGGAGGTGTCTGTTGCGATCCTCCTCATCCGAGCAGATCCTGTGTATACGGAGGGCTTGTCCGTGGGGGATGGCTTCTTTAACGTGTTTAGGGTGGAAGCTGGAGCTTGTGGTGAAGCTTGTGTGGCTTTTGCTACCAAATAAACCTGTTGGACTTTAACCTGGTGTTGTTAAACTTCTTACTGTGTTTACCCCAGTCCAACGCCGGCATCTCCACATCCTTTGGGCAAGCCAGTTCTGGATCCACAAGGCAACAGCTCCTTGGATCCCATGCCCTCTCACCTTCTCGAGAAGTCTTGCATGGGGGACCTTATCGAACGCCTTGCTGAAGTCCATGTAAACCACATCTGCCGCTTTTCCTTTGTCAATGTGTTTCGTCACATTTTCAAAGAACTCCACCAGGCTCGTAAAGCACGATTTGCCTTTGACAAAGCCGTGCTGACTACTTTTGAGCATACTAAACTTCTCTAAATGTTCATAAATCCTGTCCCTCAGGATCTTCTCCATCAACTTACCAACCACTGAGGTTAGACTCACCGGTCGGTAATTTCCTGGGCTATCCCTATTCCCTTTCTTGAATATAGGAACCACATCCGCAATCCTCCAATCCTCCGGAACCTCTCCCGTCTCCATCGACGACGCAAAGATCATCACCAGAGACTCTGCAATCTCTTTCCTCGTCTCCCACAGTAACCTGGGGTACATCCCATCCGGTCCCGGCCACTTTTCTATCTTGATGCTATTCAGATTTCCAACACATCCTTTTTCTTAATGTCCACGTACTCAATCTTTTCAGTCCACCTCAATCCTGTAGTACAACCACCCAGGTCTTTTTCCACCGTGAATACCGAGGTAAAATATTCATTAAGCCACCTCTGCTATTTCTTCCGGTTCTGTACAGACTTTCTCACCTTCACATCTTATAGGTCCTATTCCTTCACATCTCATCCTTTTACTCTTCTTTTTGACTAGGTTCAGCGCAGCTTTCGTGCACCACGGTTCCCGTAACCTACCAAAACCTCCGTCTCATCGGAACGTTGTCATGCAGAACTCCAGACAAACATTCCTTGAAAATCTGCCACCTTACTTCGGTACTTTTCCTCGAGAATACCTCCTTCCAATTTACACCTCTAATCTCCTGCCTGATGGCTTCATATTTCCCCTTACTCCAGATAAACACTTTCCTAGCTTGCCTGATCCTATCTCTTTCCAATGCTAGCGTAAAGGAGATAGAGTTATGATCACTATCCCCAAGATGCTCCCCCACTTCTTGCATTGAAGCAAATGCACTCCAGACCTCCAGTCCCGCCAAGCCCCGCGACTTCCCTCTGCCTGTACTTACTCTGCATTCTGTTTACCTCAGTCTCACTTTCTTCCCCAGTCCCTACACTTACTGGCCTGCTGTTCCATCTCCCACCCCAATGGCCAATCCATCTAATCTGCACACCTTTGGACTGTGGGAGGAAACTGGAGCACCCAGAGGAAACGCACACAGACACAGGGAAAACGTGCAAGTGCCATACAGACAGTCATCCAAGGCAGGAACCCAGTGCCTGATGCTATGAGGCAGCAGTGCTAACCACTGTGCCACCATGCCGTCATGCTGTATGTCTGTATTGGCATAGACAATCTGTTGACAGCACTTTATCTTCTCCAACTATGACCTGCCAAAGAGTGCTGAAAAATTACCACGGACCATTTGGAGAGATAACTCCTCTGTTTGCCCACTCAACACTTGGTTGACCATGATGTAACCTTTTAACAGCAGGAACAGCACAATGTGTGTCTTTAAAATCACACAAACTGGTTTTAAAGGAAGATGCTTCGGCTTTTACTGATATGTAATCTTAGGAATTAAAGATACAGCAACACCAGGATCAACCTCCATCCTAATAGGTTGTCCATTTAACTTCCTAAAAGGAGGCCATTTGGCCCATTGTGCATGCATCGACAACAATTGCGCCCAGGTCCTATCCCCTTAACCCTATGTGTTACCCTGCTAATCACCATGACACTAAGGGACAATTCAGCATGGCTAATCCACCCAACCTGCATATCTTTGGACTATGGGAGGAAACCGAAGCACCCGGAGGAAACCCACGCAGACACGGGAGAATATGCAAACCCCACACAGACAGTCATCCAAGGCTGGAATTCAGCCTGGGTCCCTGGAGCTGTGAGGCAGCAGTGCTAATCACTGTGCCGATGTGCCACAGTTGTAATTCTTTTCTTCCATGTTTTAAATTGTTTTTGTAGAATGCAACTTGTTTTTTTTCTTGAAGGTACCCAGATTCTTCGTCTGAATATTCTTCTCAGGTAAAGCTGGTCTGGCCATAAAAGCTTTTGCAATGTGACCCATTTTGCCACAATTCCCGCATTTATTATCATAGCTCCAGCATTCACTTGCTGAATGTCCCATTTTGGCACATCTGTGACATGCTTGTTGTTGTTTTAACTTCTTATGGGCAGTCCCTAACTTGTGGGTCATCATTCCTGCACTAAACTGTGAAACGTCTTTAGCAGCCTGTTCCATCAATACTGTGATTTCTACTGCTGTTTTAAGTCAAATCATGTACAGTAAGCAATCTTCTTTGGATGGCCTCATTTTGAAACCACAAACTAGACGATTTTGAAGAATACCTTCTAATAACTCATCAAACAAACAATGCCAGACTTTTTAAGGTTACCACAAACTGAGCAATGCTTTCACTTTCCACTCGATTCCATCAGTGGAATCTTAACCATTTTGCAATGATCAATGGCTTTGGAGAGTAATGCTCTTCAAGGATCTTTGTCAAGTCATCATAGGTTTTGGCTTCTAGCTTTGCTGGATGAATGAAGTTCCAGAGCAAATTGATCCCATCCGGTCCCGGCGACTGATCTATCTTGATGCTATTCAAAATTTTCAATACATCCTCTTTCTTAATGTCCATCCAAAGGACATCCAAATTCCAGAATGTGTATACAGCCCAAGAGTAATCAAGATTGAATACTGACAACAGGTGCTCGACAACCACACGAGTCAGAAATTCCATAACCTGTATTTTGTTTGACAGGGCATGTGCCTTTGAACAAATTTTGCCATCTTTTGATTCGAGCTCAAGCTTTTCTAGAGTGTTAATCACCCAATGAAGCTTTTATCGAGAGCTTAAATTGAATCCAACTTTGTTTCCCATCTCGCATCGCTCAGTGGTTTCAATGTAATTTGAGCAAAATATTTTAAAATGTTCCAATGCTTCGCTGATGAGGAAAACATTCTGTAGAATTTTTATATTACGCTGTGGTATCTGGCCCCTTTAAGGATTGATTTTCCGAAAGGGTCACATGACCTGCGAGTCCAAAAAGGAACCCGGTTGGGGGATTGCCCCAATTTGATCCAGAAGGCAGGCTGGGACAGCGCAGCTGCACTACGTTGTAAATGGCATGTTGTGTAAATAAACATTAATTGTTTGTACTTAACTGGTGGAGGAAAGTTATTACATTGGTGACAAAGTAAAAAGGAGCAAGTGTCATCCCAAGATTGAGTACAGAACCCTGTCAGCCGCCGCGCCTTGAGCCGCCGCGGGCCTTTTCCGCAGGCCCTTCCACCACTGCGCCTTCCCCCAGAGACCCTTCAGCACCTGCGCTTTCCGCCAGAGACCCTTCAGCACCTGCGCTTTCCGCCAGAGACCCTTCCACCACTGCGCCTTCCCCCAGAGACCCTTCAGCACCTGCACCTTCCGCCAGAGACCCTTCAGCACCTGCACCTTCCCCCAGAGACCCTTCAGCACCTGCACCTTCCCCCAGAGACCCTTCAGCACCTGCGCCTTCCCCCAGAGACCCTTCAGCACCTGCGCTTTCCGCCAGAGACCCTTCAGCACTGCGCCTTCCCCCAGAGACCCTTCAGCACCTGCGCTTTCCGCCAGAGACCCTTCAGCACCTGCACCTTCCGCCAGAGACCCTTCAGCACCTGCGCTTTCCGCCAGAGACCCTTCAGCACCTGCACCTTCCCCCAGAGACCCTTCAGCACCTGCGCCTTCCCCCAGAGACCCTTCAGCACCTGCGCTTTCCGCCAGAGACCCTTCAGCACTGCGCCTTCCCCCAGAGACCCTTCAGCACCTGCGCTTTCCGCCAGAGACCCTTCAGCACCTGCACCTTCCGCCAGAGACCCTTCAGCACCTGCGCTTTCCGCCAGAGACCCTTCAGCACCTGCACCTTCCGCCAGAGACCCTTCAGCACCTGCACCTTCCGCCAGAGACCCTTCAACACCTGCACCTTCCGCCAGAGACCCTTCAGCACCTGCACCTTCCGCTAGAGACCCTTCAGCATCTGTGTCCAATGTGTGCAGGAGGGTTTCCTGACACAGTATGTAGATAGGCCAACAAGAGGCAAGGCCACATTGGATTTGGTACTGGGTAATGAACCAGGCCAGGTGTTAGATTTAGAGGTAGGTGAGCACTTTGGTGACAGTGACCACAATTCGGTTACGTTTACTGAAGCGATGGAAAGGGATAGGTATATACCGCAGAACAAGTGTTATAGCTGGTGGAAAGGAAATTATGATGCGATTAGGCGAGATTTAGGATGCATAGGATGGGGAAGAAATCTGCAGGGGATGGGCACAATTGAAATGTGGAGCTTGTTCAAGGAACAGCTACTGCGTGTCCTTGATAAGTATGTACCTGTCTGGCAGGGAGGAAGTGGTCGAGCGAGGGAATCGTGGTTTACTAAAGAATTTGAATCTCTCGTGAAGAGGAAGAAGGAGACTTATGTAACGATGAGACATGAAGGCTCAGTTAGGCTGCTTGAGAGTTACAAGTTAGCCAGGAAGGACCTGAAATCATAGAAACCCTACAGTACAGAAAGAGGCCATTCGGCCCATCGAGTCTGCACCGACCACAATCCCACCCAGGCCCGACCTCCATATCCCTACATATTTACCCACTAATCCCTCTAACTTACGCATCTCAGGACACTAAGGGCAATTTTAACATGGCCAATCAACCTAACCAGCACATCTTTGGACTGTGGGAGGAAACTGGAGCACCCGGAGGAAACCCACGCAGACACGAGGAGAATGTGCAAACTCCACACAGACAGTGACCCAAGCCGGGAATCGAACCCAGGTCCCTGGAGCTGTGAAGCAGCAGTGCTAACCACTGTGCTACCGTGTCGCCCCGAAAGGAGAGCTAAGAAGAGCCAGGAGGGACATGAGAAGTCTTTGGCAGGAAGGATCAAGGAAAACCCTAAAGCTTTCTATAGGTATGTCAGGAATAAAAGAATGACTCGGGTAAGATTAGGGCCAGTCAAGGACAGAAGTGGGAAGTTGTGCGTGGAGTCCGAAGAGATAGGAGAGGCGCTAAATGAATATTTTTTGTCAGTATTCACGCAGGAAAAAGACAATGTTGTCGAAGAGAATACTGAGATACAGGCTATTAGACTAGACGGGATTGAGGTTCATAAGGAGGAGGTGTTAGCAATTCTGGAAAGTGTGAAAATAGATAAGTCCCCTGAGCTGGATGGGATTTATCCTAGGATTCTCTGGGAAGCTAGGGAGGAGATTGCAGAGCCTTTGGCTTTGATCTTTATGTCGTCATTGTCGACAGGAATAGTGCCAGAAGACTGTGGTCCTCATTGTTCCACTGAAGCAAGCTGAGAGGGAGTGATTAGAGGCAGCAGTGCTGGTGAGAGATTAATTGAATTGTTTATTTATTTAATTAGTCAGCTAGTGTGTGTTTTTCTTTGGTCTTTACTTTTGCAGTTGTATTTTAAGTTTAAAGTGAAAACTGGAAATGGGCTGCTAAGGAGTCTGGGAAGGGTTTTTTAAGCGCATGAAGTATAAAAGGTAGGCTGCAGTATACAGCGGGCAGCGTCGGGAGCAGGCAGTGGAGTGAGTGGGAAGCAGAGTGTGAGCTGTAAGGCTTTGGCTCACAGGGCTTAGGCAGTAAGGGCGAGCAGGGGTGAGTTTAAATTCATTTTTGCTGTTTCTACCTGGTACTGGCAAGGTATCTAGAGGGGATGGGTGTGCAGGCAGTGCTGTGTTCCTCTTGCACTATGTTTGAGGTGAGGGACGACTATGCTGATTACATATGTGGGAAGTGCACCCATCTGCAGCTCCTCCAAAACCATGTTAGGGAACTGGAGCTGGAGTTGGATGAACTTAGGATCATTAGGGACGCAGAGGTGGCCATAGACAGAAGCTTTAGGGATACAGTTACTCCGAGGAATGAAAACAGATGGGTGATGGTGAGAGGGGCTGGGAGAAAGCAGTCCGTGCAGGGATCCCCAGTGGTCGTTCCCCTTAGCAACAAGTATTCCGCTTTGGATACGGTTGAGGGGGATGACATACCAGTGGTGAGCCGCAGTGAGAGGATCTCCAGCACTGTGTCCGTCTCTGTGGCTCGGGAGGGTAAGGGGCAGAGCGGGAGGGCAATAGTAATTGGGGACTCGTTAGTTAGAGGGATAGATAGGAGGTTCTGTGGCAGCAAAAGAAACTCACGGATGGTATGTTGCCTACCGGATGCCAAGGTCCGTGACGTCTCAGACCGTGTTTTCCGGATTCTGAAGGGGGAGGGGAAACGGTCACAAGTCGTGGTACACATTGGTACCAATGACATAGGTAAGAGAAGGGACGGGGATTTAAATCAGGAATTTCTGGAGCTGGGCTGGAAGCTGAGAGCCAAGACAAAACATGTGGTCATCTCTGGTACGTTGCCGGTGCCACGTGATAGCGAGTTGAGGAACAGGGAGAGAGTGCAGTTAAACATGTGGTTGCAGGGATGGTGTAGGAGGGAGTGTTTCAGATACGTGGATAATTGGAACACATTCTGGGGAAGGTGGGACCTGTACAAACAGGACGGGGTGCACCTGAACCAGAGGGGCACCAATATCCTAGGAGGGAAATTTGTTACGGCTCTTCAGGGGGGTTTAAACTAATTTGTCAGGGGAGTGGGAAGAAGAGTTATAGTCCAGAAGTCAGTGAGGGTGGTGAGGTATTGGGGAAGGTATCAGGGTCAAGGGTGGGTACCGGTAGACAGGAAGGTGGGTTGAAGTGTGTCTATCTCAATGCAAGGAGCATCCGGAACAAGGTAGATGAACCTGGGGCGTGGATTGGTACTTGGGACTACGATGTTGTGGCCATTACGGAGACGTGGGTAGAACAAGGACAGGAATGGTTGTTGGACGTTCCGGGGTATAGATGTTTCAGTAAGTGTAGGGAAGCTGGTAAAAGAGGTGGAGGAGTGGCATTGTTAATCAAGGATAGTTTAATGGCTGCGGAAAGGCACTTCGAGGGGGATCTGCACACTGAGGTACTATGGGCTGAGGTTGGAAATAGGAAAGGAGCGGTCACGTTGTTAGGAGTTTACTATAGGGTCCCAAATAGTAATAGAGATGTGGAGGAAGAAATTGCTAAGCAGATTATGGATATGTGTGGGGGTCACAGGGTAGTTGTCATGGGGGACTTTAACTTTCCAAATATTGATTGGAACCTTTGTAGGTCAAATAGTTCGGATGGGGCAGTTTTTGTGCAGTGTGTACAGGAGGGTTTCCTGACACAATATGTGGATAGGCCGACAAGAGGTGAGGCCACATTGGATTTGGTACTGGGAAATGAACCGGGCCAAGTGTTAGATTTGGTTGTGGGAGAGCACTTTGGAGATAGTGACCACAATTCGGTGTCTTTTGTTATTGCAATGGAGAGGGATAGGGCTGTACGGCAGGGCAAGGTTTACAATTGGGGGAGAGGTAATTATAATGCGATTAGGCAAGAATTAGGGGGCATAAGTTGGGAACAGAAACTGTCAGGGAAAGGAACTAATGAAAAGTGGAACTTTTTCAAGGAACAAATACTGGATGTCCTTGATAGATATGTCCCTGTCAGGCAGGGAGGAAATGGCCGAGTGAGGGAACCATGGTTCACGAAAGAGGTGGAATGTCTTGTGAAAAGGAAGAGGGAAGCTTATGAATGGATGAGGAAACAAGGTTCAGATGGCTCGATTGAGGGTTACAAGTTAGCAAGGAATGAGCTGTAAAAGGGGCTTAGGAGAGCTAGGAGGGGACATGAGAAGTCCTTGGTGGGTCGGATCAAGGAAAACCCCAAGGCTTTTTACTCTTATGTGAGGAATAAAAGAATGACCAGGGTGAGGTTAGGGCCGGTCAAGGACAGTAATGGGAACTTGTGTATGGAGTCAGTAGAGATAGGCGAGGTGATGAATGAATACTTTTCTTCAGTGTTCACCAAGGAGAGGGGCCATGTTTTTGAGGAAGAGAAGGTGTTACAGGCTAAAAGGCTGGAGGAAATAGTTGTTTGGAGGGAGGATGTCCTGGCAGTTTTGAATAAACTGAAGGTTGATAAGTCTCCTGGGCCTGATGAAATATGTCCTAGGATTCTTTGGGAGGCAAGGGATGAGATTGCAGAGCCTTTGGCTTTGATCTTTGGGTCCTCGATGTCCACGGGGATGGTACCAGAGGACTGGAGAGTGGCGAATGTTGTTCCTCTGTTTAAGAAAGGGAATAGAAATGACCCTGGTAATTATAGACTGGTTAGTCCTACTTTGGTTGGTTGGTAAATTGATGGAAAAGGTCCTTAGGGATGGGATTTATGACCATTTAGAAAGATGCGGATTAATCCGGGATAGTCAGCACGGATTCGTGAAGGGCAAGTCGTGCCTCACAAATTTGATAGAATTTTTTGAGGAGGTAACTAAGTGTGTTGATGAAGGTAGGGCAGTTGATGTCATATACATGGATTTTAGTAAGGCGTTTGATAAGGTCCCCCATGGTTGGCTTATGATGAAAGTAAGGAGGTGTGGGATAGAGGGAAAGTTGGCCGATTGGATAGGTAACTGGCTATCTGATCGAAGACAGAGGGTGGTGGTGGATGGAAAATTTTCGGTCTGGAGGCAGGTTGCTCGCGGTGTGCCACAGGGATCAGTGCTTGGTCCTCTGCTCTTTGTGATTTTTATTAATGACTTAGAGGAGGGGGCTGAAGGGTGGATCAGTAAATTTGCTGATGACACCAAGATTGGTGGGGTAGTGGATGAGGTGGAAGGCTGTTGTAGGCTGCAAAGAGACATAGATAGGATGCAAAGCTGGGCTGAAAAATGGCAAATGGAGTTTAACCCTGATAAATGTGAGGTGATTCATTTTGGTAGGACAAATTTAAATGTAGATTACAGGGTCAAAGGTAGGGTTCTGAAGACTGTGGAGGAACAGAGAGATCTTGGGGTCCATATCCGCAGATCTCTAAAGGTTGCCACTCAAGTGGATAGAGCTGTGAAGAAGGCCTATAGTGTGTTAGCTTTTATTAACAGGGGGTTGGAGTTTAAGAGCCGTGGAGTTATGCTGCAACTGTACAGGACCTTGGTGAGACCAAATTTGGAATATTGTGTGCAGTTCTGGTCACCTCACTATCAGAAGGATGTGGAAGCGCTGGAAAGAGTACAGAGGAGATTTACCAGGATGTTGTGTGGTTTGGAGGGTAGGTCTTATGAGGAAAGGCTGAGGGAGCGAGAGCTGTTCTCTCTGGAGCGGAGGAGGCTGAGGGGTGACTTAATAGAGGTTTATAAAATGATGAAGGGGATAGATAGAGTGAACGTTCAAAGACTATTTCCTCGGGTGGATGGAGCTATTACAAAGGGGCATAACTATAGGGTTCATGGTGGGAGATATAGGAAGGATATCAGAGGTAGGTTCTTTACGCAGAGAGTGGTTGGGGTGTGGAATGGACTGCCTGCAGTGATAGTGGAGTCAGACACTTTAGGAACATTTAAGCGGTTATTGGATAGGCACATGGAGCACACCAGGATGATAAGCAGTGGGATAGCTTGATCTGGTTTCAGATAAAGCTCGGCACAACATCGTGGGCCGAAGGGCCTGTTCTGTGCTGTACTGTTCTATGTTCTATGTTATATGTACACTACTTAAGATATCACTATTTATTTCCCCAAGTTCCCTAACATTCATGTTTTTCTCAACAGTGAATACTGATGAGAAATATTAATTTAGTATCTCTCACATCTCTTGTAGATTCACACATAGATGACCTTGTTGATCCTTAAGAGGTCCTACTCTCTCCCCAGTTACTCTTTTGCCGTTTATGTATTTGTACATATATATTAGTATACAGTGAAAAGTATTGTTTCTTGTGTGCTATACAAAGCATATCGTTCATAGAAAAGGAAAGGCGAGAGTGCAGGATGTAGTGTACAGTCATAGCTAGGGTGTCGAGAAAGATCCAACTAGTGTAAGATAGGTCTATTCAAAAGTCTGATGGCAGCAGGGAAGAAGTTGTTCTTGAGTCGTTTGGTACATGACCTCAGGTTTTTGTATCTTTTTCCAGACGGTAGAAGGTGGAAGAGAGTATGCCTGGGGTGCGTGGGGTCCTTAATTATGCTGGCTGCTTTTCCGAGGCAGCGAGAACCCCATTCTCCTGCCTTTTCTTATAACCTTTCATCCCTTTACCAATCAAGAACCTATCTATCTCTGCCTTAAATATACTTGATGACTTCTATAGCAATGAATTCCATAGATTCACCACCCACTCGCTGAAGATATTCTTCCTCATCTCAGTTCTAAAGGGCCAGCCCTTTATTCTGAGGCTGTGCCCTCAGATCCTAATCTCTCCTACTCATGCAAACATCTTCCCCACGTCCACTCTATCTCGGCCTTTCAGTATTCCGCAATTTTCAATAAAATCCCCCCTCATCCCCCTAAACCCCACCGAGTACAGACCTCGAGACTTCAAACTTTACTGATACATCAAGATTTTCATTCCTGGGATCCATCCTTGTGAACCTCCTCTGGACCCTCTCCAGGGCCAGCACATCCTTCCTTAGATAGGGGGCCCAAAATTGCTCACAATCCTCCAAATGTGATCTGAACAGACCCTTATATACTGAGGAAGTATTGCACTGTTGGACACATCAGAAATGTTAAGCTATCGCCTGTTTTAGTGGATGTAAACAATCCAGTAACAATTTATTTGAAGAGTGGTTTGTTTGTCTGGTAGTTTGGCCAAATGAACTGGTTATTGATCTTGCTAGTTACTGTGTTTCCTTCTATAACAATGACTGATAATCTATTGACTGTTCAGTGCTTTGGAACATCCTGAAGATATGAAAGGTATTAATGTAAATGCAGTCTGTCTTTCCATATTCTTTGAAATTGATTATTGTTATATAAAGAGAAGGAAACTATAGGAGATGCACCCACTGCTGAAAATGTTTTGTATGTAATGATTGCTCTATTATCTACGCAGCAGGCTAACGGAGGTTCTCGTTCAGATGCAAACGATGGTTATTTCCTACAGGAAAGAAAGACAATATCAGTGAAGGATCTGCATGGAGCAAATGCATGATTCCATAGTGACTTTTATATTTGCTCTGCTTTCAGACTGATCAGAACCAATTTCAAAATATTTGACCAAATCCTTACAAATTTGCTGGGTTTAAATCATTTCTAGAAATTGGTTAGTTTGAAAGATAATTTTAACCAAAGCATATCCTTCATTCCTTGCACTCCAAATCTCGTAACGTTTAGGTTTAAAAATAATGTCCATGGTGTTTTTCAAAGGCAACATTTCACTCCTTGCAGATTTGTACTGTGATTGCTGCATACTGGGTGTAACCATGTTTCCTTCTGTTCCTAAGGGACTGTAGCGTTATGCTAAATTGGTACTTGAAATGGATTACAGGATCGGCGACACGATAGCATAGTGGTTCCAGGGACCTGGGTTCAATTCCTGGCTTGGGTCACCGTCTGTGTGGAGTTTGCACATTCTCCTAGTGTCTGCGTGGGTTTCCTCCGGGTGCTCCGGTTTCCTCCCATAGTCCAAAGATGTGCGGGTTAGGTTGATTGGCCATGCTAAAATTGCCCTTAATGTCCAGAAATGCGGAGGTTAGAGGGATTAGTGGGTAAATATGGGGGTAGGGTCTGGGTGGGATTGTAGTTGGTGCAGACTCGATGGGATGAATGGCCTCTTTCTGTACTGTAGGGTTTCTATGATTTATGAAGCTTCAACACTACATCCTGCTTTTGTATTCTAATCCTCTCGAAATGAATGCGAACATTGCATTTGCCTTCCTAACTGCCAAGCCAACCTGCAAGTTAGCCTTAAGAAAATCCTGAACTAGGACTCCCAAGTTCCTTTGCGCTTCCGATTTCTCAATTCTTTCCCCATTTAGAAAATAGTCTATGCCTCTATCTTGCGACCAAAGTGTAGAACCTCACACTTTCCCATCTTGTATTCCATCTGCCACTTCATTGCCTACTCTCCTAACCCGTCTAAGTCGTTTTGAAGCCTCTCCGCTTCCTCAAAATGACATGTCCCTCCACCTATCTTTGTATCATCTACAAACTTAGCCATAATGTCTTCAGTTCCTTCATCTAGATTACTGATGTATAAAGTGGAAAGTTGTGGTCCCAATACTGACCCCTGTTGAACTCCACGGGTCACTGGCTGCCATCCAGAAAGGACCCTTTTATCCTCACTCTTTGCCTTCTGTCAGTCAGCCAATCTTCTGTCCATGCTGGTACCTTGCCTCTAACACCATGGGCTCTTATGTTACTCAGCAACTGCCTTGATAAAGAAGGGCAGGAGATGGCTTAGTGGTATTATCACTAGACTATTAACCCAGAAGCTCAGCTAATGTTCTGGGGACCTAGATGCGAATCCCACCATGGCAGCTGGTGCAATTTGAATTCAATAAAAATATATGGAATTATGAATCTACTGATGACCACGAAATCATTGTTGGTTGTCGGAAAAATTCATCTGGTTCACTAATGTCCTTTATGGAAGGAAATTACCATCCTTACCTAGTCTGGCCTAGAAAGCCGCTCAGATGTATCAATCACGAAAAAGTCTCAACTTGGACCACCTGGCATCAACCTAGGCACTGGAAAAGACAAACAGGCAAAACAGACAGTCCTGTCGACCCTGCAAAGTCCACCTTACTAACATCTGGGATATAGTGCCAAAATTGAAAGAACTGTCTCACAGACTAGTCAAACAACAGCCTGACACAGTCATTCTCATGGAATCATACCTCATAGATAATGTTCCAGACATCACCATTACCATCCCTGAAAATTTCCTGTCCCAACGGCAGGACAGACCAGCAGAAATGGCGCGGCACAGTGGCATACAGTCGGGAGGGATTTGCCCTAGGAGTCGTCAACACTGAAGTCTCATGGGCAAGAAAACCTCTTAATGATTGCCACGTACCACCCTTCTTCGGCTGATGAGTCAGCCCTGCTCCATGTTGCACAACACTTGGATGAAGCACTGAGGGTGGGAAGAGTGCAAGATGTACTCTGGTTAAGAGATTTCAATGTCAGTAGCTGGTCGGGTTCTAAACGATATAACTGCTAGTCTAGGTCTACAGCAGGTGGTGAGAAAAACATACGTGACCTCATCATTACCAATCTGCTGGCTGCAGATGCATCTCTCCATGATAGTATTGGTAAGAGTGACCATCTCACAGTCCTTGTGGAGACAAAGGGCCCAATTTTACCATTTTAATTCTAAATGCTGGGTGGATTTGAATCTGGGAGTGTTTCAAATCCGACTTTTAGACCCGTTCTCGGGTGTCCCCATACGCACTCTGCCTGAAAAAGAATCAGTGATTCTGAATTGCGCTGCAGAAGCCTGTGGGCAAGACTTATCACATGCGCAGTGAAAAGAATTTGAAAAATGCTCCCCTGCCACATCGCTCCCTGGCTGGATAATGCCTTCCCTGGCCCCCACAGACATTGCCCCGCTCCACAACATTACTGACCCCTTTATTCCGCACCCCCCCCCCCCCCAGTACCCAGACCGATTGCGACCCCCTTCCTCCCCACTGATTGCACGCAGAGTGGCAGTGGACCCCCCCCCCCCACCGATCACACGCAGAGCTGCAGCGAATCCCCCCCCTTCTCCCCCACCGATTGCACGCGGAGTGAATCTGGACAGGTGAACGTGGTGGTAAAGGGGGAAGTGCCAGTAAGTTTGGGTGTGCAGCCGCAAATGCATTTAAATTGACGTCGCGCCCATTTTGGGCACGGTCCAGACGGTGGCCATTTTCAGCCATTGGTAAAGGGGGAACAGGCGTAGAGGCGGGCGCAGATCGCGCTACTTGCCTCATGCCCGACTTTACCAAGTTTTCGTGCCCGAAAACGGGCGCAACTTGATGGTCAAATTGGGCCAAAGTTCTGCCTCCACATTGAGAATAACCTCCATTGTGTTATGTGGCACCTTTCTAAATGGGACAGACTTCGAACAGTCTTTAGGAACTCAAGACTGGGCATCCATGAGTTGTTGTGGGCTATCAGCAGCAACAGATCTGCACTCCAGCACAATCTGCAACCTCATGGCCCAGCATATTACCCCATTACCGTCAAGCCAGGGGATCCTTGGTTCAATGGAAAGTGCAGGAGGGCATGTCAGGAGCAGCACTAGGCATAGGCATCCCTAAATATTTGTCGTCAACCTACCAAACAGGACTATTTGCATGCCAAACAGCATAATCAGTGAGTGATAGACAGAGCTAAGCGATCCCACAACCAATGGACCAGATCCAAGCTCTCCAGTCCTGCCACTTCCAGTCGTGACAGGAGGCTCCATAAATCTGCTCAGCAAATCCTGCTTAGTAATACCCAGTTTGGGTTTCGCCAGGGTCACTCAACTCCTGACCTCATTACAGCCATTCAAACATAGACAAAAGAGCTGAATTCCAGAGGTGAAATGAGAGTGACAGCCATTGACATCAAGGCCGCATTCAACCGAGTGTGGCATCAAGTAGTCGTTGCAAAACTGGAATCAATGGGTATCAGGGGGGCAAACTCTCCACTGCTTGGAGTCATACCTGGAACACAGGAAGATGGTTGTGGGGGTTCAGCCATCTCAGCTCCAGGACATCACTGCAGGAGTCTTTCAGGCTAGTGTCCTCGGCCCAACCATCTTCAGCTGCTTAATCAATTACCTTCCCATAATGTCAGAAGTGGGGATGTTCGCTGATTGCACAATATTCAGCAATATTCGAGACTCTTCGGATCCTGAAGCAGTCAATGTTCCAATGCAACAAAATCTGGACAATATGCAGGCTTGGGCTGACGAGTGGCAAGTAACAAATGCCAGGCAATGACCATCACCAATAAGGGACAATCTGACCACAGCCCCATGACATTCAATGCTGTCACCATCACTGAATCCCCCACTGTCAACATCCTTGGGGTTACCATTGACCAGAAATTCAACTGGACTTACCACATAAACACAGTGGCCACAAGAGCATGTCAGAGGCTAGGAATACTGCGGCGAGTAACTCACCTCTCGACTCCCCAAAGCCTATCCACCATCTATAAGGCACAAGTCAGGAGTGTGATGGATGGATGGATGCAGCTCTAACAACACTCAAAAAGCTTGACACCATCCAGGACAAAGCACCACATCCACTCCATTCACCACCGACGCTCAGTAGCAGCAGTGTACTTTCTACAAGATGCACTGCAAAAATTCACCAAAGATCCTCAGAAACTTCAAACCTACGACCACTTCCATCGAGATGGACAAGGGCAGCAGATACCTGGGAAACCATCACGTGCAAGTTCCCCTCCAAACCACTCACCATCCTGACTTGGAAATATGTCGCCGTTCCTTCGCAGTCACTGGGTCAAAATCCTGGACGTGGACTACAGCGTTTCAAGAAGGCAGTTCATCACCACCTTCTCAAGGGCATCTAGAGATCAGCAATAAATGCTGGCCTGCAGTAAATGATGCCCATGTCCCCCAGATGAATTAAAAAATCATTTAGAACATAGAACATAGAAAAGCTACAGCACAAACAGGCCCTTTGGCCCACAAGTTGTGCCGAACATGTCCCTACCTACTAGGCTTACCTATAACCCTCTATCTTACTAACTTCCATGAACTTATCCAAACGTCTCTTAAAAGACCCTATCGAATCCGCCTCCACCACCTCTACCGGCAGCCGATTCCACGTACCCACCACCCTCTGAGTGAAAAACTTACCCCTAAAATCTCCTCTGTACCTACTCCCCAGCACCCTAAACCTGTGACCTCTTGTGGCAACCATTTCAGCCCTGGGTAAAAGCCTCTGAGAATCCACTCTATCAATACCTCTCAACATGGTCACTCATTCCCAAGGTTTGTCTCATAACTAGATTGCCAACTAATCCTTTCTCATTGCACGATACCCAGTCCAAAATGGCCTGTTTCCTGGACTTAAAATGTCAACTCTTTTCTCTCCTCACAGATGCTGCCAGACCTGCTGAGATTTTCCAGCATTTTCTCTTTTGGCCTGTTTCCTTTTTGGTTCCTCAATGTATTGGTTCAGCAAATTATCCCTTATACACTCCAGAAATAGCTCTTCTATTGTACTGTGACTAATTTGACTCACCCAAACTATATGCAGATTAAAATCACCCATAATCATAGATGTTCCTTTATCAGGTGCATCTCTGATTTCCTGTCTAATGTTGTTCACAACATTACCACTACAGTTTGATGGTCTGAATACCACTTCCATAAA
The DNA here is from genome assembly GCF_964213995.1 of Mustelus asterias. Lineage (NCBI taxonomy): Eukaryota > Metazoa > Chordata > Chondrichthyes > Carcharhiniformes > Triakidae > Mustelus > Mustelus asterias. The sequence goes on along the minus strand of NC_135814.1, from coordinate 78,745,392 downwards.
TGTTTTGTGCCCTTTGGTGTTTCTTAACTTGACCCATACAGATTCCACATTGCCTGTGCTATTATCTCTCCTCCTGGACAGGATGGATAAGGAGACACCTTAGTTGAAGGGACACAAGTTCAAGATGAGGGGCAGTAGGTTTAGGGGGATGTGAGGAAAAGCTGATTTACCCAGAGGTTGGTGACAGTCTGTAATGTGCTGCCTGGGAGGGTGGTAGAGGTGGGATGCCTCACATCCTTGAAAAAGTACCTGGATGAGCAGCTGGCACATCATAACATTGAAGACTATGGGCTATATGCTAGTAAATGGGATTAGGTAGTCATGTGTTTCTCACATGTTGGTGCAGACTTGATGAGCCAAATGGCCTCTCCTGCACTATGTAACACTGATTATGTGAAATGATGGCTAGGTTGCTTTTGAGTGCAGTTGATGTCATATAATTTGATTTGATTTATTATTGTCACATGTATTGGGATACAATGAAAAGTACTGTTTCTTGAGTGCGATATAGACAAAACATACCATTCATTGAGTACATAGGGGAGAAAGAAAGGAGAGAGTACAGAATATAGTATTACAGTCACAGCTGGGGTGTAGAAACATTATTAGAAAGTTTAAAGGTGTTAGAGTTAAGTTTTAATAGCATAGAATGAGAGTTAAAAGATGGAATTAGAGGGTATGCTGAGGACAGCTGGCAAGAAGTTGCCATGCTCCATTTTTTTTAAATGAATACTTTTGGGGCCCAAATGATGGCAACTGATGTGAATTTTCCCCAGTAGGGGCTATGCCTCATTAAAAAAAGTAAACTGCTTTGCAGGGAGTAATCTAAATTGTGGATATTACTCTTTAAGTTTAAAAAAAAATTGTCACACAACTTAATTTTGTAAATTGTTCAACAAAATCTATTGCTACATTGTTTGTATTTACCACATACAATGATGCAAATACAATTATAAATCTGTGTGACAATGAAATGGCTAAATTACGTGTTATGCAGAATTAGAATTTTCTTTGTGTGAAATTTTTTATGCCAATCTTTTTCAGCTATATCTAGTGACTTTTGTATTTTTGGCAGAGTGTCTCACTAAAGAGATTTTAAGCATAAAATGATGGTTCTCATGAATCTGCCCTGACAGTTGCTTTAGTTGAGTGACATGGGTACCTTGTGTTTGGTTGTCTGCCATACACAGCAATTAGAATACTGTAATTTTACTACAAACATTATTGTTATAGACGTTTGTTTTTTCAGGTGCAGCCACCCAATTTCCAAAAGCTTAGCCCTGCTCAGTTGCAAGCTCAGAAAATAGCTCTGCAACGGAATGTGGTGCAGGAAGTACATGAGGTGGAATACCAGGAAGCCTTACTTACTATAAAAGAGCAAGTGCGAGCAGTGGAAGGACTGGATATTCAAGAAACCCTGCAGGAACAGATCCGACAATGGTTTATTGAATGTCGGTAAGGGAAACCGATCAATGAGTTTTCAATATCTACCTTTGTTCCTCCTCGTTTTAAAACATTGCTGCAACTATTATGTTAAAATTCTCAGTAATTAATGAGAATATTTTTGGCTGTTACTTTTGGAATTCCTAATCATGAAAATGATACCAAATCTGAAGCATGAAGTGCACATTATTCGGTTTCACATGTATACAGGTGACACCTAGCTCTACCTCATCACCATATCTTTCACTTTTGATAAATTATCAGAATACTTCTCGGTATTGAATGGACAAAATATCCTCCAAATATCATAGAATTATAGAACGCCTACAGTGCAGAAGGAGGCCATTCAGCCCATTGAGCCTACACCAAAAACAATTCCACCCAGGCCCTATCCCCGTAATTCCATTCATTTGCCCTGCTCATCCCCTAAAGAGAAATTTAGCATGGCTAATCCACTTAACCCGCACATCTTTGGACTGTGGGAGGAAACTGGAGCACCCAGAGGAAACTCTCTCAGACACAGGGAGAACATGCAAACTCCACACAGTCACCCAAGCCAGAATTGAAGCAGGGTCCCTGGTGCTGTGAGGCAGCAGTGCTAACTATTGTGCCACCGACTGAAGCCATTGTTTTCGGTCCCCACTCCAAACTATGTTCCCTAGCAACAGGCTCCAATCTCTTCCGATCAACAGTCTGAGACTAAACCAACTTGTTTGCAGCCTTGGTGTCATATCTAACAGAGAATTTCAAACTCATATTCACACTATTACTAAAACCACCTACTTCTATCTCACAAATATCATAAAATCATAATGTTGCTAGGTAAAGCTGGCAGAATTAGTAAAAAACTGAGGGTAATGTGAAGTATTTGGATATTATTGCTGGAATTCTATCGCCCTGCCCGCTACGGGAATCTGAGCGGTTGGGGAGCGGACAATGAGAAGGTCCGTTGAACTTGGGTGGGATTTTCCGGTCTCAGGTCGAATGAGGCCGTAAAATTCCTCCCAGAATGTGGGTGATGGGGGTGTGATGTATTGAGAAGCATGGACCTTGACCACTCACGAGGACCTCATGTAGTACTGCTATTAGGTTCCAGAAATGGACCCTTTGGTGACCTATTTCCAATTCCTTCTGAGGGTTATCCATGAAGGCCTAACGCAGAACATTAGGGCAGAATTCTCCATTGTTATTGTCTAAGTGGTGGTGGCAGTCCAGCAATACTGTTCCTACTGGCCGGAATGGTGTGAACTCATGCTTCATCCCATGCTTGGAGCTTAATTAATTTTGTATGAAAAGGTATCTCTCCAAATCACCTGGCTGATTTGCTACCCATCGTCAGCTTGTGGGTGCGAAGATTTGATCATCGCATTTATGTGCAACTGCAACGCACCCAAATCATCTCTCCTGTCCACCTGTCTTCACAAAGCCATGCAGGATGTCTGGAATGCAGAAGCATAAGGCTAGCTGTCTCAAGAACAGTTTGCACCCCCATTCAACCACCATGCCCTTGAGGCCTTGATTCAAGGAGTCTGGGCACAAAGACATGTCTTCTACCCAAGCGATGGATCCAGCAAGCACACCAACTTCACCTCGCCAGTCTGGGAGACTGATGCCCAGGAGGCCAGGATGGGTGGCAACTGCATCAGAAGCATCACACAGTACAGGAAGCAGATGAATGATCGCATCCACTCCACCAGTGCAAGTCCTCTCTCAGCTCCCTCCAATATCAAACTCTCATCATGGCATCATGTATTCAAAGGGCGACTCTCTTCACAGAGCTCACACAATGATTAGCGGAGAACACTCATTCTCTCATGGACGTTTTCACATCACCATTATCTCTTCTATCATGTTACTCACATTACGTCCTCTGGCCTTGCTGGGGAGGGCTCACCAAACATACTGGTCATGCATTTCACCCAATTTCTTCTTCACCCCTCTGATCAAATGCATTTGTTTCATCTTTAGATAGGGAAAGCTGGCACACAAACAAAACAACAACACAACAAACTAGAGAGAGCCTAGACCAGAGGAGGGATGGCTGAAATAATTGCCGTCACCGAATTCGAGAAGGCTGCGGCGAACCTTGCTGGAGAGCTCCCAGCAACCTAGTATGAATCTCAGTTCCATCACTTGCATTCAGCCCTGCACTCCATGGCCCCACACCTTGATGGGCACCGTTAGTATGAAGGTGATCTGGGGGTGAGAAGTACCTTTTCCTACATCCAAGTGCCCCATCCCTTGCAGAAGTCATGCTGGCATGAGGGAGGATGAGTGTCAGCTGGATACAGTGCTTGCATCCACTCCAACAACACAGGACACTGAGGGTTCTTCTACCCCTAAGCAGCAGGCCCTCATCAGGCTGGGACCCTGCAGGCCTCTGAACATCAGAGGACCTCCACCAATGTCATTACAGGCATCAGGACATTCCAGACAGGTAGCTGCCTTCACCTTTGCTGTGGCTGTCAGGGCTGCACCAAGACTTTAGCAGTAAGGTTAGGAAAGTTGAGAAACATTGATGTCATGCCTGGTTCACGGAGGTGCTATCACTCTGACTAAATTGCACTTATTGAAACTCATTGGACAGAGATGTCAATGTACTGATCAACTGCAAGCATTTTGATTTTGTAATATGAAATACTTTTACCTGGAAGTTCAGCCATGCTCTCACTCAGTGGTAGTGTTCTATTATAAGATGAGTTACATGCGATGGCAGCCTCAGTGCAACTAGTCTCTGGACCCTTGAGTGTTGCCAGGGAGATGTGTTGAAATCTTTATTGGAAGTGTATGATGGGAAAGGTATGAATCCTTATTCTTCAATGGACAGCAATGGCTGAGGGCAGGTCATCAGCAATGATACTCCAGTGGGTATCCTCAGTTTTAGTGTCTGAACCAAGACATGAACAAAGAACAAAGAAAATAACAGCACAGGAACAGGCCCTTTGGCCCTCCAAGCCTGCACTGACCATGCTGCCCGATTGAACTAAAATCCCTACCCTTCCGTGGACCATATCCCTCTATTCCCATCCTATTCATGTATTTGTCAAGACGCCCCTTAAAAGTCACTACCGTATCCGCTTCCACTACCTCCCCTGGTAACGAGTTCCAGGCACCCATTATTCTCTGTAAAAAATGAACTTTAGGATGAGAGCCCTAGGCTGGTCTACATCAGGCAGAACGGTGGTTAGCATTGCTGCCTCACAGCGCCAGGGACCTGGGTTCGATTCCTGGCCTGGGTCACTGTCTGTGTGGAGTTAGCACATTTTCCCCGTGTCTGTGTGGGTTTCCTCTGGGTGCTCCGGTTTCCTCCCAGTCCAAAGATGTGTGGGTTGGGTGGATTGGCTATGCTAAAATTGCTCCTTAGTGTCAGGGGGACTAGCTAGTGTATATGCATGGGGTTTTGGGAATAGGGCCTGGGTGAGATTGTGGTCGGTGCAGACTTGATGGGCTGAATGGCCTCCTTCTGCATTGTAGGATTCTATAATTCTATGATCTCATTCGTGGCAGTGTTTGCATCATGAGATGGCGTTGCAAGTGTCAAGCCTTGTCTTGCATCACTTGTTCCTCGCTGGACTTTAAATGAATGCATTAGCAGGTCACCACTGACTGCAGCTAATATCATATCCTAATGAGTTGTGAAATCAGAACATGCAAGTGTGAATGCAGGACTTTCTTGCAGCGATGGTTCGGCTTTCCCCTCAGGGAAAGATGACGGGATGGTTTGGAGCGTAAAGGAGATGTTTCCAAATGACCTCACTTAATTTTGCTCCTTATGGAACCCATCAGCTACTATTGTATCATAGGCAGGTCTCCCACATCCTTCCATTGATAGGCTCTTGACAGAAATCTTTGTCTCCTCATTGGCTACAGGTGAAATTCCAGAGGACTGGAGAATAGCCGATGTTGTTCCATTGTTTAAGAAGTGCAGCAGGGATAATCCAGGAAATTACAGGCCGGTGAGCCTTACGTCAGTGGTAGGGAAATTATTGGAAAAGATTTTTAGCGACAGGATTTACTCACTAACTTGATTGATTTTATCGAGGAAGTGACGATGATGATAGATGAGGGAAAGGCAGTGGATGTTGTATATATGGACTTCATTAAAGCCTTTGGCAAAGTACTACAACCCCCATGCAGGGCCCTGGGGCGCATGGGGTAGGGTGGAGAGGGAATCTCTCACGGGTTCTGGGAATGCCATGGCAGATTCTGTAAGTTGCTGCCAATGCATGCCACCTGCTGTAGCCAGTGAATTATTTTAGCGCTTTGATTTTCTCAGTAGCAGTGCATTAAGGGGCCTCCCCCACTGACATCAACTTGCAAGGTCCTTCCGGCGACCGTTGGGGTAAGCACATTCCTGTTAGAAGCTAATCAGAAACAAGTTAGTCACAGGTGTGGGGTAAAATAACATTTAATGTTGCCAATATAGTGCTTTCAAAATAAGTGATAATGTAAAAACACTTTTAACATTTAAGAAAAACTTGGACGGGTTCATGGATGAGAGGGGTGTGGAGGGATATGGTCCAAGTGCAGGTCAGTGGGACTAGGCAAAAAATGGTTCGGCACAGACAAGAAGGGCCAAATGGCCTCTTTCTGAGCTGTAATTTTCTATGGTTCTATGTGAATGTGAGTCTTTAAAGTGCCTAAATATTCTATCTACCTAGTGATGCCCTTCACCTGTGCCATCTTAGTGCCACTACAACTTCTTAACCTTACGTAGCCTCCCACTATGTCTCAGTGTCTTTCCATGATGTACATCGGAGGTGGAGGTGGAGGTGGCCAGACCGCACCCATACATCAGAGATTGTATCACAGTGTCAGAGAGGAGGTTTGATGAGGACTTATCTGTTGAGGTAGTATGGGCGGAGATTAGAAATAGGAGAGGAGAGGTCACCCTGTTGGGAGTCTTTTATAGACCTCCTAAAAGTTCTAGAGAGGTTGAGGAAAGGATTGCGGAGTCAATCCTGCTTAGGAGTGAAAGTAATAGGGCAATTGTTATGGGGGATTTTAACTTGACTAATATTGACTGGAATTGTTATAGCTCTAGCTCGTTAGAGGGGTCAGTTTTTGTTCAAAGCGTGCAGGAAGGTTTTTTGACTCAGTATGTAGACAGGCCAACTAGAGGTGAGGCTATATTGGATCTGGTGCTGGGAAATGAGCCAGACCAGGTGCTAGACTTGGAAGTTGGTGTGCATTTAGGTGATAGTGACCACAATTCGGTTACGTTCACCTTAGTGATGGAAAGGGATAGGCATGAACCTCGGGCCAATGGTTTTAGCTGGGGGAAGGGTAATTATGAGGCTATTAGGAGAGAATTAGGAAACATAGGTTGGACTAGGAGATTACAGGGACTGGGAACGTCCGACATGTGGAGTTTTTTCAAGGAGCAGCTACTGCGAGTCTGTGATAGGTATGTCCCTGTCAGGCAAGGAGGAATTGGTAGGGCTAGGGAACCGTGGTGCACCAAAAAAGTTTCTTTGTTGGTTAAAAAGAAAAAGGAGGCTTATGTTCGGATGAGACGTGAGCACTCGGGTAGTGCACTAGAAAGCTTTAGATTGGCTAAGAGGGAGTTGAAGAGCGAGCTTAGAAGGGCTAAAAGGGGACATGAGAAGACTTTGGCGGATAGGGTTAAAGAGAATCCTAAGGCGTTCTATAGGTATGTCAAGAACAGAAGGTTGGTTAGGGCAAGTTTAGGGCCAGTTATAGATGGCAGAGGGAAGTTATGTGTGGAACCGGAGGAGATTGGTGAAGCATTGAACCAATATTTCTCTTCGGTGTTCACGCAAGGGGACATGAATATAGCTGAGGAGGACACTGGGTTGCAAGGGAGTAGAATAGACAGTGTTACAGTTGATAAGGAGGATGTGCAGGATATTCTGGAGGGTCTGAAAATAGATAAATCCCCTGGTCCGGATGGGATTTATCCAAGGATTCTCTGGGAGGCAAGAGAAGTGATTGCAGAGCCTCTGGCTCTGATCTTCAGGTCGTCGTTGGCCTCTGGTATAGTACCAGAAGATTGGAGGTTAGCGAATGTTGTCCCATTGTTTAAGAAGGGGAACAGAGACTTCCCCGGGAATTATAGACCGGTGAGTCTCACTTCTGTTGTCGGCAAGATGTTGGAAAAAATTATAAGGGATAGGATTTATAGTTATTTGGAGAGTAATGAATTGATAGGTGATAGTCAGCATGGTTTTGTGGCAGGTAGGTCGTGCCTTACTAACCTTATTGAGTTTTTTGAGAAAGTGACCAAGGAGGTGGATGGGGGCAAGGCAGTGGACGTGGTATATATGGATTTTAGTAAGGCGTTTGATAAGGTACACCATGGTAGGCTTCTGCAGAAAATGCAGATGTATGGGATTGGGGGTGATCTAGGAAATTGGATCAGGAATTGGCTAGCGGATAGGAAACAGAGGGTGGTGGTTGATAGTAAATATTCATCATGGAGTGCGGTTACAAGTGGTGTACCTCAGGGATCTGTTTTGGGGCCACTGCTGTTTGTAATATTTATTAATGATCTGGATGAGGGTATAGTTGGGTGGATTAGCAAATTTGCTGATGACACCAAAGTCGGTGGTGTGGTAGACAGTGAGGAAGGGTGTCGTAGTTTGCAGGAAGACTTAGACAGGTTGCAAAGTTGGGCCGAGAGGTGGCGGATGGAGTTTAATGCGGAGAAGTGTGAGGTAATTCACTTTGGTAGGAATAACAGATGTGTTGAGTATAGGGCTAACGGGAGGACTTTGAATAGTGTGGAGGAGCAGAGGGATCTAGGTGTATGTGTGCATAGATCCCTGAAAGTTGGGAATCAAGTAGATAAGGTTGTTAAGAAGGCATATGGTGTCTTGGCGTTTATTGGTAGGGGGATTGAATTTAGGAGTCGTAGCGTTATGTTGCAACTGTACACAACTCTGGTGCGGCCGCACTTGGAGTACTGTGTGCAGTTCTGGTCCCCACATTACAGGAAGGATGTGGAGGCTTTGGAGAGGGTGCAGAGGAGGTTTACCAGGATGTTGCCTGGTATGGAGGGGAGATCCTATGAGGAGAGGCTGAGGGATTTGGGATTGTTTTCGCTGGAAAGGCGGCGGCTAAGAGGGGATCTTATTGAAACATATAAGATGATTAGAGGTTTAGATAGGGTGGATAGTGATAGCCTTTTTCCTCTGATGGAGAAATCCAGCACGAGGGGGCATGGCTTTAAATTGAGGGGGGGTAGTTATAGAACCGATGTCAGGGGTAGGTTCTTTACCCAGAGGGTGGTGAGGGATTGGAATGCCCTGCCAGCATCAGTAGTAAATGCGCCTAGTTTGGGGGCGTTTAAGAGATCCGTAGATAGGTTCATGGACGAAAAGAAATTGGTTTAGGTTGGAGGGTCACAGTTTTTTTTTAACTGGTCGGTGCAACATCGTGGGCCGAAGGGCCTGTTCTGCGCTGTAATGTTCTATGTTCTATGTTCTATAGCCTGTGATGTGACACCCTCTTCATTCTGCTGCCCCTGAGAGCCCCGGTGTCAGGAAGGGGGGCGTCAGAAGGTGTAGGCACAGCCTCATTCTCCTGGGTGGAAGGCCCTGACATGGGCTTGAGCCTTTCCTATGGACCCCTGGGTAACTCCACGCAACGGTGCTGCTTCTGCAGTGAGCTCCAGAAGCTCCAGTGTCACCTGGCCCTGCTAGTCCTGGAGGACCACCTGCATTCTTGCCATTGTGGTCGAGCTCTCTGCGATGGTCTTCTGAGTTGGGGGCCACCTGTCAATGGCAGCAGCAAGTGCGCACTGAGACTGGGCCACTCTCTGCAGCCCCTCAGCCATGGGATCAGCGGAGAGCTGGCAAGATGGATACAGAACTGGCTTGGCCATAGAAGACAGAGCTTAGCAGTAGAGGGGTGCTTTTTTGAATGGAAGAAAATGGTGACTAGCAGTATTCCGCAGGGATCAGTTCTGGGACCTTTGTTGTTCGTCGTATATATAAATAATTTGGAGGAAAATGTAGCTGGTTTGATTAGTAAGTTCACAGACGACACAAAAATTGGTGGAGTTGAGGATAGTGAAGAGGATTGTCAGAGGATACAGCAAGATAGAGACCAGTTGGAGACTTGGGTGGAGAAATGGCAGATGAAGTTTAATCCGGACAGATGTGAGGTAATGCATTTTGGAATTATGCAATAAATGGTAGAATCCTTAGGAGTATTGACAGGCAGAGAGATCTGGGCGTACATATCCACCAATCACTGAAAGTGGCAACGCAGGTGGATAAGGTAGTTAAGAAGGCTTGCCTTCATCGGTTGGGGCATTGAGTATAAAAATTGTCAGGTCATGCTGCAGCTGTACAGAACCTTAGTTAGGCGTCATTTAGAATATTGTGTACAATTCTGGTCGCCACACTACCAGAAGGACGTGGATGCTTTGGAGAGGGTACAGAAGAGTTTGACCAGGATGTTGCCTGGGCTGGAGGGCATTAGCTATGAGGAGAGGTTTGGTAAACTCAGTTTGTCCTCACTGGAATGACAGAGGTGAGGGGCGACTTGATAGAGGTTTACAAGATTGAGTGGCATGGACAACGTGCATAGTCAGATGCTCTTTCCTAGGGGAGAAAAGTCAAGTACGAGGGGACATCGGTTTAAGGTGGGTGGGGAAAAGTTTACAGCAGATGTACGAGGCACGTTATTTACACGGAGGGTGGTGAATGTCTGGAATGCACTGCCCAGGGAGGTGGTGGGAGCAGGTACAATAGCGGCATCTAAGGGGCAACTAGACGAATACATGAATAGGATGGGAATGGAAGGATACAGATTCCGTAAGTGTATATGGTTTTAGTTTAGGCAGGCATCATGATCAGCGCAGGCTTGGAGGGCCAAAGGGCCTGTTCCTGTGCTGTACTTTTCTTTGTTTTTTGTTCCTCCTTCATGGCATCAGCCCACTCATACTGTCCCTCAGCGGAGCTCTGGGCTTCCTGCATCTTCTTCTTCCAATAAACTCTCATCCACTCTAGTTCACTCTCTGGCAAAGGCTCACCTTTTTGCATAGTCAGATTGTGAAGGAAACAGCACACACTGATTATGGAGGAAACCTTCTCCAGTGTGTATTGCAGAGAGATCTGTAGTTGCTCTATGAGGGTGTGTGGAGGTGTGAGCAGTGTTGTCTTCTGCTGGGCACAAATCTGAGTGTGACACACTGGACTCATGAGCCCCTATTTAAGTGATGAGCTCTTATCCCTCAGCAGGCAGCCCTGCAGACATTCTAGCCCCTCGAAAATCCCAGGTACCTGGGAGTGACTGAGAATGTGGGAATCATCACACCCAGGGTCATGTGCACACATATGCAGGATGTGCTTTCAATGGTCACACAATAGTTGCACGTTGATAGAATGATAACCCTTGCAGTTTATAAATATTTGGGCAGCTGTCAGGGAGCTTGTATAGCCACATGGGTGCAGTTTATATCAAGGTCATTAGCAGGGAAAAGTCTCCCACTCCAGATGGAGTCAGGTCTTCATGAAGAATGTGAAATATGTGATGTACAAGGTCTGATCCCTTATCCACTAGTAACAGTTTTAACAACACCAGGTTAAAGTCCAACAGGTTTATTTGGTAGCAAATACCATTAGCTTTCGGAGTGCTGCTCCTTCGTCAGATGGAGTGGAAATCTGTGACTCCTCATGAAGCTAATGGTATTTGCTACCAAATAAACCTGTTGGACTTTAACCTGGTGTTGTTAAAACTGTTACTGTGTTTACCCCAGTCCAACGCCGTCATCTCCACATCATGACCTTTATCCACTACCCAGAAGTGGGCGCAGGTGCCAGTGTGCCTAGGACGCACAGGTAGGAGTCATAGTTCCCATCCTTGCACCCTCAAAGATCTTCGGGATATCCGAGCTGCTCAAGCTGAAGCTGTCATGCAAGCTGCCAGGGTGTCTGGCGCAGATGTGCATAATGTTGAGCTGATGGTCACACACCAGCTGCGAATCTTGCTGGATTCTTGACTGGGGCCTTGAGGGCAACATGGGTGATGTCTATAGCCCCCTGCACATTTGGCATCCCCGCGATGGCTGCGAATCCCGCAGCCCGGGCTTGCTGCTGAGCCTGCTCCAGGTCAAATTTGATATACTGGCCAGCCTGGGCATACAGGGCATCCGTGACCTCCCTCAGACACTTGTGGATGTATGCTTGTGAGATGCCACAAAGGTCTCCACTGGTGGTTTGGAAAGATCCCGGTTTAAGGTGGCCGTCAGTTTCACAGCCACCAGGAGTGGGTGCACCCCTGTGCCCTGAGGTGCCAGGTCCCACACAAATGGCACAGGTGTTGCTCTGTCTCCTTTCGGAGCCAGAGCCTTCATCGGCATGCGATGTTCGACAGCTGCTCGAAGGACACCCATGTGCAGGACTGCTGGGGTCTCTGCTCCCTTCTCCTCCTGCCCCCCACCCCCGCCCCCTGGGGCGAATGGCAGCCACATTCTGCCTCTAATAACTCTCTCCTCTTGCGAGTGGTAAGCCCTGGGCCTCCTCTACCTGCAATTCATCCTTCTGCTCCTCCTCCTCAGCTCCAGCAGCAACCAAAAGATCAGCGAGGTCAATTGGTTGCATCGCAAAAGCCATCTCATCAGTCTGGATGGTGGTGGTGGTGATGGTGGGCAGGGGGGTTGGGGTGGGGGGGGGAACAGATGGAAAGATTAAAGAATGCTGCTCACCCCCCAGCTCAGCAACATACCCCACCAACCCCCCCACAGCCCCCTAGCAACAGATACTCAACACCCAACCCCCCCACAGCACCCCAGCAACACATACCGTCCATCCCCCACACCCCCCCCGCAACACATGTTTTTGCATTCATCAGACCTTCACACCCAATCATCCCAGCTCACTGTCCATAACCACCCACAGGTTCCAGAATAGTAACACAGCACCACCCCCCCCCCCCCCCACTTCCCCCACACTCACAGGCAGAGACCCAGAACCTGTTCAGTAATGGCCACAGACAGTGCTGCTTTAAAAACCCTGAGACTGCATCACTGTCAGTTTTCAGCAAACCCTCACCTACAACAGTGCTTCCAGCTGCGTGCACTAGGACCATTAGTATCTAGGACCTGTGATCCATGCTGAAAGTTCGAGGTTGGATCTCGTGAACAACTAGAACCCCTTGCAGCTCCCCCCGCCCAAAATGCAACATGGCCGCGACAAAATAACCTCCTCTGAGCAGCACGGAACAGTTTGAACGCAGAGACTTACCTCCTCGCTCACCCACACTAATTCAGCGCCAGATTCCGACTGATAGAGAGGTGGTGTTTTCCAGACCAAATCTGTTGTGGCAAGCGAGGTGGAAAAGCTGAGATGATTGGGTGTGAAGGTCTGTTAATGACACGATGAATACAAAAACATGTAATTTGATGTCTGCTCGGTTCGGACGGGCTCCCGATCGTGCCGATTTTCTTACCGTGGTAAATGGGAACCACCGCCAAAACAGGTGCCATTCCCGCTAGACACTTCATGTCTGATTTTATGACATTTTCACACCCAAAAGTGGGCAGGACGAGATTGTAAAATCCCGCCCTATGATTTTGTTAGCCAGTCTGCTCCAGCTAACTGCAGAGAATGCACCCATTTGCAAGTCCTAATCTCCAATAATGGTGCCGATGGCTTCAGGCAGGGTTTCCCAAACATTTCAAGCCGTGGGATCCCTAGTGACCTCCCAAGTGTGTCAGGGAACCCCAAGCATTGTCATTGTGCCAACACTCCTATTTTGCCACAAACTATGTGTGAACATATATATGGAATTGGGAAGAGGCACACAGTCAGAAATATATTCGTCAGCGATATGGCCCCCTTATAGAACAACAAAGAACAATACAGCACAGGAACAGGCCCTTCGGCCTTCCAAGCCCGCGCCACTCCCTGGTCCAAACTGGACCATTCTTTCGTATTCCTCCATTCCCACTCTGTTCATGTGGCTATCTAGATAAGTCTTAAACGTTCCCAGTGTGTCCGCTTCCACCACCTTGCCTGGCAGCGCATTCCAGGCCCCCACCACCCTCTGTGTAAAATACGTCCTTCTGATATCCGTGTTAAACCTCCCTCCCCCCCCTCACCTTGAACCTATGACCCCTCGTGAACGCCACCACCGACTGGGAAAAAGCTTCCCACCGTTCACCCTATCTATGCCTTTCATAATTTTATACACCTCTATTAGGTCACCCCTCATCCTCCGTCTTTCCAGTGAGAACAATTCCAGTTTACCCAATCTCTCCTCATAACTAAGCCCTTCCATACCAGGCAACATCCTGGTAAACCTCCTCTGCACTCTCTCTAAAGCCTCCACGTCCTTCTGGTAGTGTGGCGACCAGAACTGGGCGCAGTATTCCAAATGCGGCCGAACCAACGTTCTATACAACTGCAACATCAGACCCCAACTTTTATACTCTATGCCCCGTCCTATAAAGGCAAGCATGCCATATGCCTTATTCACTACCTTCTCCACCTGTGACGTCACCTTCAAGGATCTGTGGACTTGCACACCCGGGTCCCTCTGCGTATCTACATCCTTTATGGTTCTGCCATTTATCGTATAGCTCCCCCCTACGTTAGTTCTACCAAAATGCATCACTTCACATTTATCTGGATTGAACTCCATCTGCCATTTCTTTGCCCAAATTTCCAGCCTATCTATATCCATCTGTAGCCTCTGACAATGTTCCTCACTATCTGCAAGTCCAGCCATTTTTGTGTCATCCGCAAACTTACTGATCACCCCAGTTATACCTTCTTCCAGATCGTTTATATAAATCACAAACAGCAGAGGTCCTAATACAGAGCCCTGCGGAACACCACTAGTCACAGGCATCCAGCCGGAAAAAGACCCTTCCACTACCACCCTCTGTCTTCTGTGACCAAGCCAGTTCTCCACCCATCGAGCCACCTCCTCCTTTATCCCATGAGATCCAACCTTTTGCACCAACCTACCATGAGGGACTTTGTCAAACGCTTTACTAAAGTCCATATAGACTACATCCACGGCCCTTCCCTCGTCAACCATTCCAGCCACTTCTTCAAAAAACTCCTCCAGGTTAGTGAGGCATGACCTCCCTCTCACAAAACCATGCTGACTCTCGTTAATGAGTTTATTCCTTTCTAAATGCGCATACATCCTATCTCTAAGAATCATCTCCAACAACTTCCCTACCACTGACGTCAAGTTCACCGGCCTATAATTTCCCGGGTTATCCTTCCTACCCTTCTTAAATAACGGGACCGCATTAGCTATCCTCCAATCCTCTGGGATCTCACCTGTGTCCTTGCATCAGAGGCCCAGCGATTTCATCTCTCGTCTCCCTGAGCAGCCTTGGATAGATTCCATCAGGCCCTGGGGATTTGTCAGTCTTTATATTCCCTAAAAAACCTAATACTTCCTCCCTTGTAATGGAGATTTTCTCTAATGGGTCAACTCCGAGACACTCCCAGTCAACAGATCCCTCTCCTTTGTGAATACCGACGCAAAGTATTCATTTAGGATCTCCCCTACTTCTTGGGGCCCTAAGCATAATTCCCCACTTTTGTCCCTGAGAGGTCCGATTTTTTCCCTGACAACCCTTTTGTTCCTAACGTATGAATAAAATGCCTTGGGATTCTCCTTAATCCTGTCTGCCAAGGACATTTCGTGACCCCTTTTTGCCCTTCTATTTCCTCGTTTGAGTTCTTTCCTACTTTGTATTCCTCCAGAGCTCACTCCGTTTTTAGCTGCCTGGACCTAACGTACGCCTCTCTTTTCTTTTTGACCAATCCCTCAATTTCCTTGGTTATCCACGGTTATCGAATCCTACCCTTCCTATCCTTTTTTACAGGCACATGCCTATCCTGCAGCCCTAACAACTGTTCCTTAAAAGACTCCCACATGCCAGATGTGGATTTACCCTCAAACAGCCTCTCCCAATCAACAGCTGCCAATTTCTGCCTAATCCCACTAAAGTTAGCCTTCCCCCAATCCAACACCTTACCCTTGGGACATCACTCATCCTTTTCCATCACTATCCTGAAGCTAACAGAATTGTGGTCACTATTTGCCACATGTTCCCCTACCGAAACTTTATATTTAGTCTTGGCCAGGCCACTCCCTCCCATGGCCCCTTAACATGACCCACTTTAGGTGTGGTTAATCTAAAATGTTCCCTCATTAAAGGGAGCACACAAGCGCTCCCTTGTCACTCTGCATTTATCTCACTCACTCTCACCCCCACCCCCTTCCCCCGCATTCTCTCACACAGTTCATCCGCCTGAACTCTCACAAACAGGTGCTCATGCACCTCCTCCACCCCGCGCTCTCACACATGCGACTCGCCCCCCCCAACCCTCTCACACAGCCAGCTACAGAGAAGGCACCTGTTTGTAAGTCCTAATTTCAAATAATGCTGCTTGTGGCGGAAAAACTTACTCTTCTAACATGATGGTTTTGAGCAGTTCGAAAAAAAAGGAATGGAAGCCACAGACCGAGAGAACATGAGGTGATAAAGTGGGTGAAGACTCCGATAACATGAAGACGAAAGCGGTTTTCCGCAAATAGTGAGTTGTGCTGCAGTTACCGGTCAGTCGCATCCACCAGCAAGTCAAGAACCACCAGCCATGGCCAGATGGGTGCCTTGGCGGCCGTTTACAACGTAGCCATTCTGGAGCACCTGACTGCAAAGGAGATTCATAAAGTTCCTACAGTGCAGAAGGAGGCTGTTTGGCCTATCGAGCTTTCATTGACAACAAGCCAACCCAAGTCCTATCCCCATAACCCTACTAATCCCCCGACACTAAGGGGCAGTTTAACATGACCAATCAACCTAACTTGAAGTGTGGGAGTAAATCGGTACACCTGGTGGAAAACCACGCAGATATGGGAGAACTTGTAAACTCTGCACAGACAGTCACCCGAGGCTGGAATTGAGCCTGGGTCCCTGGCACTGTGAGGCAGCAGTGTTAACTACTGTGCCACTGTGCCACCCTAAATGCTTCCAAAGACTTGAAGATGAAGCGCATTACCACTTGCAGCTTGCCATTCAAGGAGATGAAGAATTGGATTCCTTAATCAAAGTTACAATTGCTGGTGGTGGTGTCATTCCTCAGATTCACATATCGCTGATTGACAAAAAGGGGCAACAGAAGACCGCTTGAGGATGGCTGCTCCCCACTTTTACGTTTGTTATCTCAGAACTCCATTTCCAATTAATCAACTGTAGAATGTTTGGAGGATGTGGGGGGTAAGATATTGGACTTCTGAAAATGTGATTGCAGAGAGAAACATTTTTTATCTCAGTAGTATTCAGGGGAAAGCATTTAAATTCAATAATCTCACTTCCATGTGCACTGGTCTGGGAAAGCCAAAACTGGAACCATATCTTCTGTGGTGGAACTATATCCAGTGAGCTGGAGACATTTCTTTTTCATGCTTTTAACTGTTGCAATGTTTTAAATGCAGGATAAACTCATTGCTTGTACAGCTTTATTTTTGGAGTGGATTTAAATCTAAATGGTTGTTCTGACTGGTATATGAAGTTTTCAATAACATGCGTATTTAAAAAAACAAGGCAGCCTTTATCCTTTATTTCTACAGTTAAATGGATGTTAAACAGTTACTGACCCTATGGTCAGTTATGCTGAACATTTATGAAGCTCTGGTTTGACAACAATTAGAATATTGCATCCAGTTCTGGAAGGTTGTGAGAGTTCTTGAAATGGTGCAGAGGAGATTTACCAGAATTATTTCAGGGATGAGGGAATTTATTTTCAAGTTAGATTGGAGAAGCTATGGCAGTTCTCCTTGGAGCAAAGGAAGTTGATGGAAGATTTGAGAGGTATATCAGTAAATGGTTTTTTTATTAAGTGTTGACATTTTACTCTCTGATCCAGAAACACAACTGGGAAGTTTCCTGACTACCCTGATGTAGAAAAAGGCGGCTCTGCAGTTATTTTTGCTTCAAAAACTCCACAAGAGGTAAATTTCAAAATTTACTGTATTAAGGCACTTGTTATGACACACATCGAGCTAAAAGCTGGGATTGTTTAAGGGGCAGTTTGTTAACTTTTCTGATTTATAGTACCATATTATTGACTATCTGAATACATGTTGAATTGAATTTTATCAGCAGCAGCAATAGGGAAACTACAGTTTCCCTTAAGGACACTAATCTAAGGCGAGGAAAAAACATTAAGGTTTCTTGCTACTTGTATTATCCTGTAAACTTTGTTGATGACAGGATGAAGCAGTGTCGCAAAATTTGTGTGTGATGCTGACAGAGCTTCATTGTGCTTCATGCTATTCTCATTTCTGTTTTGTATCTTTTCACCTGATTCTGAGGGACAGGATCTACCAACATCTCAATAGTCAAGGTCTGATTAGGGGTAGTCAGCATGGCTTTGTGCATGGGAAGTCATGTCGGACCAATCTTTGAGTTTTTCGAAGAGGTAACCAAGAGGATGGATAAGGGTAGATGTCTATATGGACTTGAGCAAGGCCTTTGACAAGATCCCGCATGGCAGGCTAATCTGTAAGGTTAAGTCCCTTGGAATCCAGGGAGAGCTAGCTAATTGGTTTCAAAATTGGCTCGATGGTAGCAAGCAGAGGGTGATGGTCGATGGTTGTTTCTCGAACTGGAGTCCTGTGACTAGTGGTGTGCCTCAGGGGTCAGTATTGGGACCATTATTATTCATTATTTATACAAATGATTTGGATGCGAATGTACAAGGCATGGTTAGTAAGTTTGCAAAGGATGCTAAATTAGGAGATGCCGTTGATAGTGGAAGAAGGTTATCAAAAATTACAGGGAGATCTTGATCAGTTAGGGAAGTGGGCTGAGGATTGGCAAATGGATTTCAATACATATAAGTGTTGAGTTGTTGCATTTTGGAAAGTCAAACAGGGTAGGACTTATACAATGAATGGTTGGGCCCTGGGGAGTGATGAGGAGAGGTACCTAGGAGTACAGTACATAGTTGGTTGAAAGCGGCATCACGGGTAACAGAGTAGTAAAGAAAGCGTTTAGCACACTAGCCTTCATCAGTCAGGGCATTGGTGAGGAGGCCGCCCAGTAGGAGGAGGAAGAAGAGGAGGAAGAGGAGGAGGACAATGACGAGCAACATCACCCAGGCGCTGGAGGGCTGGCGACAGCAAGGATCAGGCATGTGAGGGCGGCCCTGAACACCCCACGCTTTAGTCACTAGGGCCTGTGTTGCTGCACCTGGGTTCCATTGCCCCCTCTTGGAGCCCTACAATCTCTTGAAACATTGTAACACCAGAGTGGTGGGCCTGGGTACTCTGTGTGAGCGAGTTTCTGTGGCAGGCAGGAGGGCGATGACGACTTGCTATGCGTCATTGTAATGATGCCGTGGTGCAAACTAGTCTGATTCCTACTTGAACTTTGCATACATGCTGGCACCTGGGCCCATGTCTGGGGCCTCCCTTACCCACCACCCAGACATGTCTGGGGCAAAGTACCTCATGGTAGACTGGTAATTCCCCATACCCCTGCACGCTCCCCCCCATTTAATAGTTTAAAGCCCTGTCATCGATATGGACTGAGTAAGGGCAGAAGGTTTTTTGTTAGTTCGGGTATCGTGATCGGCATAGGCTTGGAGGTTGAATGGCCTGTTCCTGTGCTGTACCTTTCTTTGTTCTTTGTTAGAATAGAATTAAATAGAATTTCTACAGTGCAGAAGGAGGCCATTCGGCCCATCAAGTCTGCACCAACCACAATCCCATCGAGGCCCTATTCCTGTAACCCCATATATTTACCCTCCTAATCCCCCAGACACTAGGATCAATTTAGCATGACCAATCAATCTAACCTGCACATCTTTGGACTTTGACATGCATAGTAGAGGGGTAGACAGTGAGGTCAGACGACTCACTCTGTTGTCCACTGCCTTGACCTAGGGCAGGTTTACAAGGACACCCCCCCTCCCCCTTGTAAGTCTGCACCCCCCCCTTCCACAGTGGGTGCCCGTAGATCAGGAGCATAAGGCTGAAGTACAGGGCCAATGTTTCCAGTTCTTTTGAGTTTAAAACAATTAAACAAAATTGATGATAAAGCAAAAAGATAGCAGATGGGCAAAAAACAAATAATCAAAATGGGGGATAGAGTTCATGGTCTGAAATTGTTGAATTCAATTTGGAGTCCAGAGGGCTGTACCTCACCAGAAGAGCCTGTTTTGATCTTACCTGGAAAACTGGAGCAGGCCAGGGACAGAAATGTCAGTGTGAGAGCATTGTGAATTAAGTTAGCAGGCAACCGAAAACTCAGGGTCATGGGTGCAATCTGCAGGGCATTTACCCAATCTTTGTTTGGTCTCCCCAGTGTACAGGAGACTGCAGTGTGAACTGTGAACATAGTATACTACATGAAAAGATGTACAAGGTAAAAACAAATTACAGTGGGTGCTGGAATCTGAACTAAGAACAGAAAATGCTGAGAAATTTCGGCAGATCTGATAGCATTTGTGGAGAGAGAACAGGTACAAGGAATGTTAGATCATGAGATATAGGCGCAGAATTAGGCCACTCGGTCCATTGAGTCTGCTCCGCCATTCAATCATGGCTGATATTTTTCTCATCCCCATTCTCCTGCCTTTTCCCCATAACCCCTGATCCCCTTATTAATCAAGAACCTATCTATCTCTGTCTTAAAGCCACTCAATGACCTGGCCTCCACAGATTCACCACTCTCTGGCTGAAGAAATTTCTCCTCATCTCTGTTTTAAAGGATCGTCCCTTTAGCCTGAGGTTGTGCCCTCTGGTTCTAGTTTTTCCTACTAGTGGAAACATTCCCTCCGCGTCCACTCTATCCAGGCCTCGCAGTATCCTGTAAGTTTCAATAAGATCCCCCCCCCCATCCTTCTAAACTTCAACGAGTACAGACCCAGAGTCCTCAACTGTTCCTCATACAGCAAGCTCTTCATTCCAGGGATCATTTTTGTGAACCTCCTCTGGACCCTTTCCAAGATCAGCACATCCTTCCTTAGATACAGGGTCCAAAATTGCTCACAAAACTCCAAATGGGGTCTGACAGAGCCTTATACAGCCTCGGAAGTATATTCCTGCTCTTGTATTCTAGCCCTCTCGACATGAATGCTAACATTGCATTTGACTTCTTAACTGCTGACTGAACCTGCACGTTAACCTTATGAGAATCTTGAACAAGGACTCCCAAGTCCTTTTATGCTTCTGATTTCCGAAGCATTTCCCCACTTAGAAAATAGTCTGTGCCTCCATTCCTCCTTCCAAAGTGCATAACCTCACACTTTTCCACATTGTATTTCATCTGCCACTTCTTTGCCCACTCTCCTAACCTGTCCAAGTCCTTCTGCAGCCCTCCTGCTTCCTCAATACTACCTGTCTCTCTGCATATCTTTGTGTCATCTGCAAACTTAGCGACAGTGCCTTCAGTTCCTTCTTCCAAATCGTTAATGTATATTGTGAAAAGTTGTGGTCCCAGCACTGACCCCTGAGGCACAACACTAGTCACCGGCTGCCATCCTGAAAAAGACCCCTTTATCCCCATTCCCTGCTTTCTCCCAGACAGGGTCTTGAATGATGTGAAGAGAGAGAGGTAAAAGGGCAGGTGTTACAACTCCTGCAATTGCATGGGAAGATGCTGAGGGAAGGGGATGAGGCGCTAGGGATGATTGAAGAGTGCATTAAGGTGTCACGGAGGGAAAAGTCCCTTCTGAATGACGGGAGAGGGAGATGTGTTTGGTGATGACACCATGTTGGAGGTGGCAGAAATGACAGAGGATAATCCTTTAAAGGTGGAGGCTCGTGAGGTAGCATGTGAGGACAAGAGGGATTCAGTTTTAGGAGGGAAATGGTTAAGAGCAGAAGTTTGGAAATGGGTCTGACACTGTTAAATTGGCAACCACAGTTGGGGGCCCATCCTTGATGGACAAGAAAGATTCACCAGATGCACTACGGTGGAGGGTAGCATCATTAGAACAGATACAATGGCACCTTCTTCTTAGTAAGCAAGCCCGGACCCTCTTTCATTCCTCCAGCTTTCCTAGAATTAAAAAGACAGTCCCAAAACATAATAATATAACCTTCATATATGTTGCAATATATTTTGGGATATACCTTATCCACCTGTGATTGAATGGAGGATTTTGCCGAACCATACACATTGACAAAGAGGGATCTGGGCATTTCGGTCCACAGACCCCTGCAAGTGGCAACACAGGTGGATAAGGTGGTTAAGAAGGCATACAGCATGCTTGCCTTCATCGGCTGGGGCACAGAGCATAAAAATTGGCAAATTATGTTACTTATGAAACTTTAGTTAGGCCGCATTTGGAATATTGTGTGCAGTTCTTAATTTGATTTATTACTGTCACATGTATTAACATAGTGAAAAGTATTGTTTCTTGCATGCTATACAGACAAAAACATACCATTCATAGAGAAGGAAACAAGAGAGTGCAGAATGTAATGTTAGTCATAGCTAGGGTGTAGAGAAAGATCAACTTAATGCAAGGTAAGTCCATTCAAAGTCCATTCATGGAGTGCGGTTACAAGTGGTGTACCTCAGGGATCTGTTTTGGGGCCACTGCTGTTTGTAATATTTATTAATGATCTGGATGAGGGTATAGTTGGGTGGATTAGCAAATTTGCTGATGACACCAAAGTCGGTGGTGTGGTAGACAGTGAGGAAGGGTGTTGTAGTTTGCAGGAAGACTTAGACAGGTTGCAAAGTTGGGCCGAGAGGTGGCGGATGGAGTTTAATGCGGAGAAGTGTGAGGTAATTCACTTTGGTAGGAATAACAGATGTGTTGAGTATAGGGCTAACGGGAGGACTTTGAATAGTGTGGAGGAGCAGAGGGATCTAGGTGTATGTGTGCATAGATCCCTGAAAGTTGGGAATCAAGTAGATAAGGTTGTTAAGAAGGCATATGGTGTCTTGGCGTTTATTGGTAGGGGGATTGAATTTAGGAGTCGTAGCGTTATGTTGCAACTGTACACAACTCTGGTGCGGCCGCACTTGGAGTACTGTGTGCAGTTCTGGTCCCCACATTACAGGAAGGATGTGGAGGCTTTGGAGAGGGTGCAGAGGAGGTTTACCAGGATGTTGCCTGGTATGGAGGGGAGATCCTATGAGGAGAGGCTGAGGGATTTGGGATTGTTTTCGCTGGAAAGGCGGCGGCTAAGAGGGGATCTTATTGAAACATATAAGATGATTAGAGGTTTAGATAGGGTGGATAGTGATAGCCTTTTTCCTCTGATGGAGAAATCCAGCACGAGGGGGCATGGCTTTAAATTGAGGGGGGGTAGTTATAGAACCGATGTCAGGGGTAGGTTCTTTACCCAGAGGGTGGTGAGGGATTGGAATGCCCTGCCAGCATCAGTAGTAAATGCGCCTAGTTTGGGGGCGTTTAAGAGATCCGTAGATAGGTTCATGGACGAAAAGAAATTGGTTTAGGTTGGAGGGTCACAGTTTTTTTTTTACTGGTCGGTGCAACATCGTGGGCCGAAGGGCCTGTTCTGCGCTGTAATGTTCTATGTTCTATGTTCTAAGTCTGACAGCAGCGGGGAAGAAGCTGTTCTTGAATCGTTTTGTATGTGACCTCAGTTCTGGTCACCATATTACCAGAAAGACGTGGATGCTTTGGAGAAGGTGCAAAGAAGGTTTACCAGGATGTTGCCTGGTCTGGTGGGTTTTAGATATGAAGAGAATTTGAATAAACTCGGATTGCTTTTATTGGAACGCTGGAAGCTGAGGGGCAACCTGATAGAAGCCGACAAAATTATGAGAGGCATAGATAGGGTGGATAGTCGGAGGCTTTTTCCCAGGGTGGAAGGATTGACTACAAGAGGACACAGCTTTAAGGTGAGAGGTGGTAAGTTTAGGGGAGATGTGCGGGGAAAGTTTTGCACACACAGGGTGGTGGGTGCCTGGAACACCCTGCCAGTGAAGATGGTGGAAGCAGGCATTTAGCAATGTTCAAGATGTACCTTGATATGTACATGAACGCGAGGCGAACAGAGGGATAGAAACCGCGTTTCGGCACAGGCTTGGTGAGCCAAAGGGCCTGTTCCTGTGCTGTATTGTTCTTTGTATCTGTTAATATGCCTTCATGCTTCCAAATTGTTGCGTTGTATCTAATGGAGGACAGAATGCTCATCTTTAAATTTTTCCTTTATTTCTGCACTGTCTTTAACTTTTTAAAAGGTCAGGGCTTTCTGTCAAAAGGGTTTGCCAGTGCACTAATCGCTTATTTACAATTCTCAGGTCCTTCAAGAACTTGCTGCACAACAAGAAAAGAAAAAGGCAAAAAAAGAGAAAAAGGGCAAAGATGAGAAGAAGAAACAGAAGAAGAAGAAGAAGAAGAAGGGAAAAGCAAATAAAGAGGTATGGTTGCAAATGTTGGGTTTTGTTTTAAACTTCTCTTATTTTAATTTGTTCATTAAACATGGTGGCCAGACCAGTATTAATTACCCATCCCTAATTTCTGTTGCGAGGGTGGTGCTGAGCTGCCTTCTTGAACACATCAAGTCTGTGTGTTATAGGAACACCCAGAGTGCTGTTAGCAAGGAAGTTCCAGAATTTTATCTGTGAAGGAATGGCAATATAATTTTAGGTCAAGATGATGCATGATTTGGAGAGAATCTTGCAGCTGGCGGTGTTCCCATACATCTATTGCCCTTGCCCTTCTAGGTGATAGAAGTTGTGGGCCTGGAAAGTGCTGTTTAAAGAGCCTTGGTGAGTTGATGCGGTGCATTGTAATGATAATGCACATCAGTGGTGGAGGGAGTGAGTGATTAAAGTGGTGGATATGGTCCCAATCAAACAGTCTGTTTTGTATCAATGTTGAGGTAAGGACATCATTAAAGTTTACCAGCAATCACATCATTAAGGTTAATGCCAATCACTGTTTTCTTCGGAAGGACCTCTTCAAAAGCAGACAATAAAAATATAACAAAACTTACTCCAACTTATAAATCAAAGAAAGGGTTTAATAAAGAAACTTCATTACTCCAAACTTGGAGCCACGCTCTGGGCCACTCCAAGCTTCCCACAATTCCCAACAGGTTCTTAATTATAGTGAGCCAGCTGGTCAACTGACCATCACATCATTCTGTAGGTGGTTCCATGGTTTACTGGGTCAGCTAACCCTTACAGCTTGTTACCATTGGTTACATTACATCCAATACAAAGTTGTCACCAAATACATTCTAACAATCACATTATTAATATTTAATGAAAATTACATTGTTAAACAGGTACACCTAATTTGTACAGCTAATGGAGGTGTACGATGTCGAATTCTTTGGAAAACTGGAGTAATTCAAGCTGTTTTTTTCAGTGGAGTTCACACTCGAATCTCCCATACCCTGTGCAAGCAGCATGAATATCATTATAAATCAGTGGGCCGGGCCTATTCATGCTGGAGGGGCTGAAACCAGCAGGTCTTTGCGCATGCACAGTGGCCCTGAACTGTCAGCCTCTGGTTTGCTGGCCAGCTCGATCCACACAGTGCTGACCCCAACCCCGCTACAGCTCGATCATGGTCCCCCATCCATTCATGGGCCAGTCCCAAACCCCACCACCGCCCTGGAGCCCTCCCAATTTTCAACCCCCCGCCCCCCCCAGCCCCAAATTGCTGGCCTCCCACCAGCCCTGATGGGATCCTAATGCAGAGTGGCAGCAGGCCCCCCCACCCCCACCAATCGCCCTCCAGGCCCCGCTCCCAGCAGGCCCAGTCCCCTAGGCCCTGTCCCCCAATACCTCCTTGGCCCCCCCCAGTGCCCCCTTGGCACTGCCCCATGCCCAGTGGTCAATGCCTAGCATCTCCCACCTCTGGGCATGGGCATTTTGCCCCTTGGGCAGTGCCAGGGGGCACAGGCTGGCACTGCCAGGGTACCCATGCCCAAGGGGTACCACCCACTCATCGCCTGACCTCCTGGGGGGCCCCAATTGCCCGCCCTTCACTCCAGCGGGCTTGTCCCGCTAGTTCCCTGAAAGTGGAGAGCTAGTCTAAACCCCGCGAGAGTGAAATACTCTTGACTGGGTGGGAGATGCGAGCGGGCCTGGAGAATTCAGTCCCAGGCCCGCTAATAGTATTTAAATAGTATGTAAAATATATTTAAATACTAACCCCGCCTCCCAGCCTATTTCCAGCGCTGCGCAGCCACTGCCGGAAATCTGGGCCTGAGACACCAGGTACGGCGTGAACGCTCACATGAATCCTACGAATCGGCCAGCACGTTATTCTCCTGCCTGCTGCACTAAAAAATTAGCGCAGTGGGATGGGAGAACCTCCCCCATAAATAGGGATAACTAAGACACTGGTGGGTGGGAGTAATATTGAATGTGAACCTCAGTTAATAAACTCTTTCCTGCAAAGAAAGCTGCTGTGTCTTAGTTTTAACTTCACCAATGGCATGAATCCAACTGTGGCATAGTGGTTAGGACTGCTGCCACCAGGAACTCCGGTTCAATTCCAATTTGGGTCACTGTCTGCGGAGTCTGCACGTTCTCTCCATGTCTGTGGGATTCCTCCAGGTGCTCTGGTTTCCTCCCACAGTCCGAAATGCGTGCTGGTTAGATGCATTGGCCATGCTAAATTCTCCCTCGGTGTACCCAAATAGGCACCGGAGTGTGGCGACTGGGGGATTTTCACAGTAACTTAGAATCATAGAATCCCTACAGTGCAGAAGGAGGCCATTTGGCCCATCGAGTCTGCACTGACCACAATCCCACCCAGCCCCTATTCCCGTAACCCCAAATATTTACCCTTCTAATCCCCCTGACACGAGTGTGAATTTAATATGACCTATGTGCTGCTCGGGCTGCAGTAGAGTGTGACAGTTGGTGTCTCAGTGAGGGAGTGCTGCTCGGGCTGCAGTAGAGTGTGACAGTTGGTGTCTCAGTGAGGGAGTGCTGCTCGGGCTGCAGTAGAGAGTGACAGTTGGTGTCTCAGTGAGGGAGTGCTGCTCGGGCTGCAGTAGAGTGTGACAGTTGGTGTCTCAGTGAGGGAGTGCTGCTCGGGCTGCAGTAGAGTGTGACAGTTGGTGTCTCAGTGAGGGAGTGCTGCTCGGGCTGCAGTAGAGTGTGACAGTTGGTGTCTCAGTGAGGGAGTGCTGCTCGGGCTGCAGTAGAGTGTGACAGTTGGTGTCTCAGTGAGGGAGTGCTGCTCGGGCTGCAGTAGAGTGTGACAGTTGGTGTCTCAGTGAGGGAGTGCTGCTCGGGCTGCAGTAGAGTGTGACAGTTGGTGTCTCAGTGAGGGAGTGCTGCTCGGGCTGCAGTAGAGTGTGACAGTTGCTGTCTCAGTGAGGGAGTGCTGCTCGGGCTGCAGTAGAGTGTGACAGTTGGTGTCTCAGTGAGGGAGTGCTGCTCGGGCTGCAGTAGAGTGTGACAGTTGGTGTCTCACTGTGGGAGTGCTGCTCGGGCTGCAGTAGAGTGTGACAGTTGGTGTCTCACTGTGGGAGTGCTGCTCGGGCTGCAGTAGAGTGTGACAGTTGCTGTCTCAGTGAGGGAGTGCTGCTCGGGCTGCAGTAGAGTGTGACAGTTGGTGTCTCAGTGAGGGAGTGTTGCTCGGGCTGCAGTGGAGAGTGACAGTTGGGGAAGTGTGGGGAAGTTTTTTGTTTTCTTTTTTTCTTGCTGGTAATGGCTTCAGGGATGGCAGTTCAGGCAGTATGCTGCATCTCCTGTGGGATGTATGTGGTGAGGAAATCCAGTAGTGTTTCAGGAGATTTTAGTTGTAAGAAGTGCATTAGATTGCAGCTTCTGGAGGAGCGTGTAAAGGAGCTGGAGGGGGAGGTAGAGGAACTCCGCATAATTCGGGAGGCGGAGGTGGAAGTTGATAGGAGTTATAGAGAAATAGTAACTCCTAGAAATGAGGCTTGGGTCAATGCCAGGAGGAGGGGTAAGAAGCAATCGGGAAGACAATCCCCTGGGGCGGTTCCCCTCCATAATAGGTTTTCGGTGCTGGAGGCTACAGTTGAGGAGGAATCAACTGAGCATAGAGAGCAGATCTCTGGGGGTGAGCCGAGTGAGAAAGCTCAGGTGGTTAGGGGCTGTAAAAGACTGGGCCTTGTGATTGGGGACTCCACAATTAAGGGGACAGATAGGAGGGTCGGAACTAAAGGTAGGGACTCAGGGTTGGTGTGTTGCCTACCAGGGGCTGGGGTCCGGGATGTGTCTGACAGGGTATTCAGGACTCTTAGGGGGGAGGGAGATAAACCACAAGTTATTGTACATGTGGGGACACACGACATAGGGAGGATAGGGGAAGGGGATATTAGGCAGGGATTTATGGAGTTGGGGTGGAAACTAAAGGCCAAGACTGACAGAGTGGTTATCTCTGGACTCTTGCCTGTACCACGGGATAGTTTAGAGAGGAATAGGGAGAGGGAAGGTTTGAATTCATGGCTGAGGGGATGGTGCAGGAGGGAGGGGTTCAGGTACTTAAGCAATTGGGGCTCGTACTGGGGAAGGTGTGACCTCTATGAGAAGGATGGTCTACACCTTAATCAGAAGGGGACCAATATCCTGGGGGGTAAATTTGCTAAGGCCATGCAGGGAGGTTTAAACTGATTCGGGGGGGGGGAGGGATCCTGAGTAGTGGGGCTGAAAGTGAGGGATGCATGGATGGGGACTGCAATGCACGGCATTGCAGAGGTGGGGTGGAGCAGGGTTTGAAATGTGTATACTTCAATGCCAGGAGTATTCGCAATAAAGTGGGTGAACTTGCAGCGTGGATCAGTACCTGGGACTTCGATGTTGTGGCTATTTCAGAGACATGGATAGAGCAGGGGCAGGAATGGATGCTGCAGGTCCCGGGGTTCAAATGTTTTAGTCGAAGTAGGGAAGGAGGTAGAAGAGGGGGAGGGGTAGCATTATTGGTCAGAGATTGTATCACAGTGTCAGAGAGGAGGTTTGATGAGGACTTATCTGTTGAGGTAGTATGGGCGGAGATTAGAAATAGGAGAGGAGAGGTCACCCTGTTGGGAGTCTTTTATAGACCTCCTAAAAGTTCTAGAGAGGTTGAGGAAAGGATTGCGGAGTCAATCCTGCTTAGGAGTGAAAGTAATAGGGCAATTGTTATGGGGGATTTTAACTTGACTAATATTGACTGGAATTGTTATAGCTCTAGCTCGTTAGAGGGGTCAGTTTTTGTTCAAAGCGTGCAGGAAGGTTTTTTGACTCAGTATGTAGACAGGCCAACTAGAGGTGAGGCTATATTGGATCTGGTGCTGGGAAATGAGCCAGACCAGGTGCTAGACTTGGAAGTTGGTGTGCATTTTGGTGATAGTGACCACAATTCGGTTACGTTCACCTTAGTGATGGAAAGGGATAGGCATGAACCTCGGGCCAGTGGTTTTAGCTGGGGGAAGGGTAATTATGAGGCTATTAGGAGAGAATTAG
Source organism: Mustelus asterias (assembly GCF_964213995.1). Classification (NCBI taxonomy): domain Eukaryota; kingdom Metazoa; phylum Chordata; class Chondrichthyes; order Carcharhiniformes; family Triakidae; genus Mustelus; species Mustelus asterias. Next base: position 78,716,579 of record NC_135814.1, on the reverse strand, counting down.
GAAACATAGGTTGGACTAGGAGATTACAGGGACTGGGAACGTCCGACATGTGGAGTTTTTTCAAGGAGCAGCTACTGCGAGTCTGTGATAGGTATGTCCCTGTCAGGCAAGGAGGAATTGGTAGGGCTAGGGAACCGTGGTGCACCAAAAAAGTTTCTTTGTTGGTTAAAAAGAAAAAGGAGGCTTATGTTCGGATGAGACGTGAGCACTCGGGTAGTGCACTAGAAAGCTTTAGATTGGCTAAGAGGGAGTTGAAGAGCGAGCTTAGAAGGGCTAAAAGGGGACATGAGAAGACTTTGGCGGATAGGGTTAAAGAGAATCCTAAGGCGTTCTATAGGTATGTCAAGAACAGAAGGTTGGTTAGGGCAAGTTTAGGGCCAGTTATAGATGGCAGAGGGAAGTTATGTGTGGAACCGGAGGAGATTGGTGAAGCATTGAACCAATATTTCTCTTCGGTGTTCACGCAAGGGGACATGAATATAGCTGAGGAGGACACTGGGTTGCAAGGGAGTAGAATAGACAGTATTACAGTTGATAAGGAGGATGTGCAGGATATTCTGGAGGGTCTGAAAATAGATAAATCCCCTGGTCCGGATGGGATTTATCCAAGGATTCTCTGGGAGGCAAGAGAAGTGATTGCAGAGCCTCTGGCTCTGATCTTCAGGTCGTCGTTGGCCTCTGGTATAGTACCAGAAGATTGGAGGTTAGCGAATGTTGTCCCATTGTTTAAGAAGGGGAACAGAGACTTCCCCGGGAATTATAGACCGGTGAGTCTCACTTCTGTTGTCGGCAAGATGTTGGAAAAAATTATAAGGGATAGGATTTATAGTTATTTGGAGAGTAATGAATTGATAGGTGATAGTCAGCATGGTTTTGTGGCAGGTAGGTCGTGCCTTACTAACCTTATTGAGTTTTTTGAGAAAGTGACCAAGGAGGTGGATGGGGGCAAGGCAGTGGACGTGGTATATATGGATTTTAGTAAGGCGTTTGATAAGGTTCACCATGGTAGGCTTCTGCAGAAAATGCAGATGTATGGGATTGGGGGTGATCTAGGAAATTGGATCAGGAATTGGCTAGCGGATAGGAAACAGAGGGTGGTGGTTGATAGTAAATATTCATCATGGAGTGCGGTTACAAGTGGTGTACCTCAGGGATCTGTTTTGGGGCCACTGCTGTTTGTAATATTTATTAATGATCTGGATGAGGGTATAGTTGGGTGGATTAGCAAATTTGCTGATGACACCAAAGTCGGTGGTGTGGTAGACAGTGAGGAAGGGTGTCGTAGTCTGCAGGAAGACTTAGACAGGTTGCAAAGTTGGGCCGAGAGGTGGCGGATGGAGTTTAATGCGGAGAAGTGTGAGGTAATTCACTTTGGTAGGAATAACAGATGTGTTGAGTATAGGGCTAACGGGAGGACTTTGAATAGTGTGGAGGAGCAGAGGGATCTAGGTGTATGTGTGCATAGATCCCTGAAAGTTGGGAATCAAGTAGATAAGGTTGTTAAGAAGGCATATGGTGTCTTGGCGTTTATTGGTAGGGGGATTGAATTTAGGAGTCGTAGCGTTATGTTGCAACTGTACACAACTCTGGTGCGGCCGCACTTGGAGTACTGTGTGCAGTTCTGGTCCCCACATTACAGGAAGGATGTGGAGGCTTTGGAGAGGGTGCAGAGGAGGTTTACCAGGATGTTGCCTGGTATGGAGGGGAGATCCTATGAGGAGAGGCTGAGGGATTTGGGATTGTTTTCGCTGGAAAGGCGGCGGCTAAGAGGGGATCTTATTGAAACATATAAGATGATTAGAGGTTTAGATAGGGTGGATAGTGATAGCCTTTTTCCTCTGATGGAGAAATCCAGCACGAGGGGGCATGGCTTTAAATTGAGGGGGGGTAGTTATAGAACCGATGTCAGGGGTAGGTTCTTTACCCAGAGGGTGGTGAGGGATTGGAATGCCCTGCCAGCATCAGTAGTAAATGCGCCTAGTTTGGGGGCGTTTAAGAGATCCGTAGATAGGTTCATGGACGAAAAGAAATTGGTTTAGGTTGGAGGGTCACAGTTTTTTTTTAACTGGTCGGTGCAACATCGTGGGCCGAAGGGCCTGTTCTGCGCTGTAATGTTCTATGTTCTATCTGTTTCACTGCAGTGTAAGCCTACTTGTGATAATGATGAATAAACTTTATAATAAACTTTGCAGCTTTGCTGTTGGAGCTCCACCAATGCAGACAGATGCATTCCATCACACTCCTGCCTTGCATCTTGTAGCTAGTGAACATGCTTTTGGCGGGGCAGGAGTTGAGTTACTCACCACAGAATTCTCAGCCTCTGACCAAATCTTGTAGCCACAGTATTTATTTGGTTGGCCCAGTTCAGTTGCTGGCCAATAGTAATCACCATAGTAATCACCAGTAATGCCATTGAATATCAAGGTTAGATGTTTTCCTGCTGGAGATGATCACTGCCTGGCACGTGTGTGGCACAAACTTTGGGTTCTGTCTTCACAGACAAAGACACAAATATCTTCCCAGAAATGCTAGGAAAGCAACGATCTCATGAAAAGGAGAAATCAAAGGAAATTTGTATGAGTTTAATTCGGAAATTAATGGAACTAAAGCCTGATAATCTGCATCCCAGAGCACTAAAGGAGGTGACCATCAAAATAGTGAATGCTTATGAATAGTTCCTTCTTCCAAAAGTCTACAGATTCGGGAACAGTCCCAGCAGTTTGGACAGTGGCAAATGTAAATGCGCGATTTAAAATAAAAAGGAGGGAAAAAACAGGCATTTACAGACTGGTTAGCCCAACATCAGTTAGAACATGGAACAGTACAGCACAGAACAGGCCCTTTGGCCCTCGATGTTGTGCCGAGCTTTATCTGAAACCAAGATCAACCTATCCCATTCCCTATCATCCTGGTGTGCTCCATGTGCCTCTCCAATAACCGCTTAAATGTTCCTAAAGTGTCTGACTCCACTATCACTGCAGGCAGTCCATTCCACACCCCAACCACTCTCTGCGTAAAGAACCTACCTCTGATATCCTACCTATATCTCCCACCATGAACCCTGTAGTTATGCCCCCTTGTAATAGCTCCATCCACCCGAGGAAATAGTCTTTGAACGTTCACTCTATCTATCCCCTTCATCATTTTATAAACCTCTATTAAGTCTCCCCTCAGCCTCCTCCGCTCCAGAGAGAACAACCCTAGCTCCCTCAACCTTTCCTCATAAGACCTACCCTCCAAACTAGGCAGCATCCTGGTAAATCTCCTCTGCACTCTTTCCAGCGCTTCCACATCCTTCTTATAGTGAGGTGATCAGAACTGCACACAATATTCCAAATGTGGTCTCACCAAGGTCCTGTACAGTTGCAGCATAACCCCACGGCTCTTAAACTCCAAACCCCTGTTAATAAAAGCGAACACCCTATAGGCCTTCTTCACAGCTCTATCCACTTGAGTGGCAACCTTTAGAGATCTGTGGATATGGACCCCAAGATCTCTCTGTTCATCCACAGTCTTCAGAACCCTACCTTTGACCCTGTAATCCACATTTAAATTAGTCCTACCAAAATGAATCACCTCACATTTATCAGGGTTAAACTCCATTTGCCTTTTTTCAGCCCAGCTTTGCATCCTATCTATGTCTCTTTGCAGCCTACAACAACCCTCCACCTCATCTACTACTCCACCAATCGTGGTGTCATCAGCAAATTTACTGATCCACCCTTCAGCCCCCTCCTCTAAGTCATTAATCTTAGAAGTCTTAGAAACCCTACAGTGCAGCAAGAGGCCATTCGGCCCATCGAGTCTGCACCGACCACAATCCCACCCAGCCCCTACCCCCATATCCCTACATATTTACCCACTAATCCCTCTAACCTACGCATCCCAGGACACTAAGGGCAATTTTAGCTTGGCCAATCAACCTAACCCACACATCTTTGGACGGTGGGAGGAAACCGGAGCGCCCGGAGGAAACCCACGCAGACACGAGGAGAATGTGCAAACTCCTATTAGTAAAAATCACAAAGAGTAGAGGACCAAGCACTGATCCCTGTGGCACTCCGCCAGCAACCTGCCTCCAGTCCGAAAATTTTCCATCCACCACCACCCTCTGTCTTCGATCAGACAGTAAGAAGTCTCACAACACCAGGTTAAAGTCCAACAGGTTTATTTGGTAGCAAATACCATAAGCTTTCGGAGCAATGCTCCTTCGTCAGATGGAGTGGTCTCTGTTCTCAAACAGGGCACAGACACAGAAATCAAATTACAGAATACTGATTAGAATGCAAATCTCTACAGGCAGCCAGGTCTTAAATGTAAGGCCTGGCTGGTGTAGAGATTTGCATTCTAATCAGTATTCTGTAATTTGATTTCTGTGTCTGTGCCCTGTTTGAGAACAGAGACCACTCCATCTGACGAAGGAGCATTGCTCCGAAAGCTTATGGTATTTACTACCAAATAAACCTGTTGGACTTTAACCTGGTTTTGTGAGACTTCTTACTGTGCTTACCCCAGTCCAACGCCGGCATCTCCACATCATGACTTCGATCAGACAGCCAGTTACCTATCCAATCTGCCAACTTTCCCTCTATCCCACACCTCCTCACTTTCATCATAAGCCGACCATGGGGGACCTTGTCAAACGCCTTACTAAAATCCATGTATATGACATCAACTGCCCTACCTTCATCAACACACTTAGTTACCTCCTCAAAAAATTCAATCAAATTTGTGAGGCACGACTTGCCCCTCACGAACCCGTGCTGACTATCCCGGATTAATCCGCATCTTTCTAAATGGTCGTAAATCCCATCCCTAAGGACCTTTTCCATCAATTTACCAACCACCGAAGTAAGACTAACCGGTCTATAATTACCAGAGTCAGTTCTATTCCCTTTCTTAAACAGAGGAACAACATTCGCCACTCTCCAGTCCTCTGGCACCATCCCCGTGGACAGCAAGGACCCAAAGATCAAAGCCAAAGGCTCTGCAATCTCATCCCTTGCCTCCCAAAGAATCCTATGATATATTTCATCAGGCCCAGGGGACTTATCGACCTTCAGTTTATTCAATACTGCCAGGACATCCTCCCTCCGAACATCTATTTCCTCCAACCTATTAGCCTGTAACACCTTCTCTTCCTCAAAAACATGGCCCCTCTCCTTGGTGAACACTGAAGAAAAGTACTCATTCATCACCTCGCCTATCTCTACTGACTCCATACACAAGTTCTCACTACTGTCCTTGACCGGCCCTAACCTCACCTTGGTCATTCTTTTATTCCTCACATAAGAGTAAAAAGCCTTGGGGTTTTCCTTGATCCGACCCTCCAAGGACTTCTCATGTCCCCTCCTAGCTCTCCTAAGCCCCTTTTTCAGCTCGTTCCTTGCTAACTTGTAACCCTCAATCGAGCCATCTGAACCTTGTTTCCTCATCCCTACATAAGCTTCCCTCTTCCTTTTCACAAGACATTCCACCTCTTTCGTGAACCATGGTTCCCTCACTCGGCCATTTCCTCCCTGCCTGACAGAGACACACCTATCAAGGACATCCAGTATTTGTTCCTTGAAAAAGTTCCACTTTTCATCAGTGCCTTTCCCTGACAGTTTCTGTTCCCAACCTATGCCCCCTAATTCTTGCCTAATCACATCATAATTACCTCCCCCAATTGTAAACCTTGCCCTGCCGTATGGCCCTATCCCTCTCCATTGCAATAACAAAAGACACCGAATTGTGGTCACTATCTCCAAAGTGCTCTCCCACAACCAAATCTAACACTTGGCCCGGTTCATTTCCCAGTACCAAATCCAATGTGGCCTCACCTCTTGTCGGCCTATCCACATATTGTGTCAGGAAACCCTCCTGCACACACTGCACAAAAACTGCCCCATCCGAACTATTTGACCTACAAAGGTTCCAATCAATATTTGGAAAGTTAAAGTCCCCCATGACAACCACCCTGTGACCCCCACACATATCTACAATCTGCTTAGCAATTTCTTCCTCCACATCTCTATTACTATTTGGGGGCCTATAGTAAACTCCTAACAACGTGACCGCTCCTTTCCTATTTCTAACCTCAGCCCATATTACCTCAGTGTGCAGATCCCCCTCGAAGTGCCTTTCCACAGCCGTTAAACTATCCTTGATTAACAATGCCACTCCTCCACCTCTTTTACCAGCTTCCCTACACTTAGTGAAACATCTATACCCCGGAACGTCCAACAACCATTCTTGTCCTTGTTCTACCCACGTCTCCGTAATGGCCACAACATCGTAGTCCCAAGTTGTAGGGAAAATGCCAGGATCTATTCTAAAGGATGTGATAATGAGACACTTAGAAAATATTGATGGGATTAGACAAAGTCAGCTTAGATTTATGAAAGGAAAATCATGTTTGACAAGCCTATTGGAGTTTTTTGAGGATGTAACCAGTGGTATAGATAAGGATGAACCAGTTGATGTGGTGTATTTTGATTTTCAGAAAGCTTTTGATAAAGTTCTATAAAAGAGGTTATTGTGCAAAATTAAAGCACATGAAATTGGAATCCATATGCTGGCATTGATTGAGAATTTGCAGACAGGAAACAGGGTAGGGTGAAATGGGACTTTTTCAGGGAGGAAGGCAGTGGTGTCGCGGTATTGTTGCTGGACTAGTAACCCAGAGACCCAGGGTACTGCTCCAGGGACCTGGGTTTGAATCCCAGTATGGCAGATGGCGAAATTTGAAATTAATAACAATTTGGAATTAAAAGTCTAATGCTGACCCTGAAATCATAGAACATAGAACATAGAAAAACTACAGCACAAACAGGCCCTTCGGCCCACAAGTTGTGCCGAACAATCCCTACCTTCTAGACCTACCTATAACCCTCCATCCTATTAAGCTCCATGTACTCATCCAGGAGTCTCTTAAAAGACCCTATTGAATTCGCCTCCACCACCCCTGACGGCAGCCGATTCCACTCGCCCACCACCCTCTGTGTGAAAAACTTACCCCTAACATCTCCCCTGTACCTACCCCCCAGCACCTTAAACCTGTGTCCTCTCGTAGCAGACACCCTGGGAAAAAGCCTCAGAGAGTCCACCCGATCTATGCCTCTCAACATCTTATATACCTCTATTAGGTCTCCTCTCATCCTTCGTCTCTCCAAGGAGAAAAGACCGAACTCCCTCAGCCTATCCTCATAAGGCATGCCACTCAATCCAGGCAACATCCTTGTAAATCTCCTCTGCACCCTTTCAATCTTTTCCACATCCTTCTTATAGCGAGGCGACCAGAACTGAGCACAGTACTCCAAGTGGGGTCTGACGAGGGTCTTATATAGCTGCATCATTATCCCCGGACTCCTAAACTCAATCCCACGATTGATGTAAAAACCCATCTGGTTCACTAATGTCCTTAGGGAACTGGCCTGGCCTACTCTGTCTCACTCTACCTCTGTGCCTTAATTTAACTGCGCACATGGAAAGCTCTGCAGCTTGAACTCTTTGGGTGCAAGTTTTAATTTTAGGTTTGGCCCTTATTCCAACAACCTTACCAGCCTGATGCCAAGTTCAATTGGCTGACTTGCTGTGTTTTCTGCCCCAATGTCAAAAATATTGAAGTTTTCAATAAGTGCAGCTTTGACTTTTCTTTCCTTTGATTTCCTCGAAAATAATTTTATTTGCTTCTCGTCACCAGTCAGTATTCTTTCCCACTTGTAAAAGGATCAGGAATAAGAGGGCACAGATTTGCAAAAGAAGCAAATATGATGTGAGAAAAAACTTTTCCATGCAACGAATAGTTTGGGTGTGGAATGCACTGTTTGGAAGTGTGGTGGAGGCAGGTTCAATCGAGGCATTCAAGAAAGGCATTAGTTGATTATTTGAATAGAATGGGCAGATGTACGGGGAAAAGCCAGAAGAATGGCACTAAGCCATGTTTTCATTTGAAGACAGTAAGAAGTCTCACAACACCAGGTTAAAGTCCAACACGTTTATTTGGTAGCAAACACCATAAGCTTTCGGAGCGCTGCTCCTTTGTCAAATGGAGTGGAAATGTCATTTCCACTCCATCTGACGAAGGAGCAGCGCTCCGAAAGCTTATGGTGTTTGCTACCAAATAAACCTGTTGGACTTTAACCTGGTGTTGAGAGACTTCTTACTGTGTTCACCCCAATCCAACGCCGGCATCTCCACTTCATTTGAAGAGCCAGTGCAGACATGATGGGCCAAATGGCCTCCTTTAATATCAATCCTCCATATCAATTCTATGACTTACAATTGTAATCACTTCAACGAGGCATAGGAGGTTGGCCTCTTGGAATATGAACTCCCTGATTGAGGTCCCAGTGTGGAGGGGTGCAGTGAATGAGGAGGACCTCCTTCTGAACCTGCTCCTGGGCCTGGCAAGGCGTGCCATCTACAGGTCCAGGCAGCGGGCAATCGAGGGGATCGTCCAACCTGACTGTCTGCCCCTCTACCACGGCTATATTAGTGTCCATGGAAAGGGAACATGCGGTGTCTGGGGGCACAGTTGATGCTTTCCATGCCTGTTGGGCATCGCAGGGACGGGGGTGCATTATCGATCCCTTTAATCACATTTTAATTTGATGTTTTAATTTCCTTTTGGCTTTGTCTTTTGTTTTGGGCAGTTCCCCTCCTTTTAGGGAGCTGCCCTTTTTGAGTTGTCCTTAAGTTTGTTTGATTTTGTTTATTTGGTTTAACACAAAAGATATCCCTGATTGAGGTCATAATTGCCTGCCCAATCAGGGAGTCTCATCTGTATATAAAACTGGGAGTGTCAGATCTTCTGGCACTCCGGATTCTGACTGTACCAGAAGGACTCTATGAATGGAATAGAGTTTGTAAATAAAGGGAATCTGGTGAAGGGACATTGGCCTCTAAGGAGTTATTTCACTAACAACCATCTTCTTTTGTGTTAGGTATTTACATATGTAAAGAGCGAGAGGGTTGGCCCACTCAAGGACAAGGGAGGGAATCTATGCGTGGAGCCAGAGGAAATGGGCGAGGTATTAAATGAGTACTTTGCGTCAGTATTCACCAAAGAGAAGGACTTGGTGGATGATGAGCCTGGGAAAGGATGTGTAGATAGTTTGAGTCATGTTGAGATCAAAAAGGAGGCAGTATTGGGGTTCTTGAGAAACATTAAGGTAGACAAGTCCCCAGGGCCTAATGGGATATACCCCAGAATACTGAGAGGGGCAAGGGAGGAAATTGCTCGGGCCTTGAGAGAAATCTTTATATCCTCACTGGCTACAGGGGAGGTCCCAGAGGATTGGAGAATAGCCAATGTTGCTCCTTTGTTTAAAAAGGGTAGCAAGAATAATCCAGGTAATTACAGGCCGGTGAGCCTTACATCAGTGGTAGGGAAATTATTGGAGAGGATTCTTCGAGACAGGATTAATTCCCACTTGGAAATAAGTGGACGTATTAGTGAGAGGCAACATGTCTCACTAACTTGATCGAGTTTTTCGAGGAAGTGACTAAGATGATTGATGAGGGTAGGGCAGTGGGTGCTGTCGATATGGACTTCAGTAAGGCCTTTGACAAGGTCCCTCATGGCAGACTGGTGCAGAAGGTGAAGTCGCATGGTATCAGAGGTGAGCTGGCAAGGTGGATACAAAACTGGCTCGGTCAAAGAAGACAGAGGGTAGCAGTGGAAGGGTGCGTTTCGGAATGGAGGGCTGTGACAAGTGGCGTTCCTCAGGGATCAGTGCTGGGACCTTTGCTGTTAAATGATTTGGAGGAAAATGTAATTGGTTTGATTAGTAAGTTTGCGGACGACACAAAGATTGGTGGATTTGTGGATAGCGATGAGGACCATCAAAGGATACAGATCAGTTGAGACTTGGGCGTAGAGATGGCAGGTGGAGTTTAATCCGGACAAATGTGAGGTAATGCATTTTGGAAGGTCTAATACAGATAGGGAATATACAGTAAATGGCAGAACCCTTAAGAGTATTGATAGGCAATGGGATCTGAGTGTACAGGTACACAGGTCACTGAAAGTGGCAATGCAGGTGGAGAAGGTAGTCAAGAAGGCATACAGCATGCTTGCCTTCATCGGCCGGGGCACTGAGTTTAAAAATTGGCAAGTCATGTTGCAGCTTTGTAGAACCTTAATTAGGCCGCACTTGGAATATAGTGCTCAATTCTGGTCGCCACACTACCAGAAGGATGTGGAGGCTTTGGAGAGGGTACAGAAAAGATTTACCAGGATGTTGCCTGGTATGGAGAGCATTAGCTATGAGGAGAGGTTGGAGAAACTTGGTTTATTCTCACTGGAACAACGGAGGTTGAGGGGCGACCTGATAGAAGTCTACAAGATTATGAGAGGCATGGACAGAGTGGATAGTCAGAAGCTTTTTCCCAGGGTGGAAGAGTCAATTACTAGGGGACACAGGTTTAAGGTGCGAGGGGCCTGTACGAGGCAGATTTTTTACACAGTAGTGGGTGCCTGGAACCCGTTGCCGGGTGAGGTAGTGGAAGCAGATATGGTAGTGACTTTTAAGGGGCGTCTTGACAAATACACGAATACACAGAAACATAGAAAATAGGAGCAGGAGGAGGCCATTTGGCCCTTCAAGCCTGCTCCGCCATTCATTCTGATCATGGCTGAATATTCAACTCAGTAACCTCTTCCCACTTTCCCTCTATATTCTTCGGTCCCTTCAGCCGCAAGAGCTATATCTAACTCCATCTTGCAAACATTTGGGGGGGCGGGGTGATTCTCCCATTTCGCTGTGCTGCTTTTGTAGTGCAGTGGACTGGGACATTTTGCGGGCTCCCCGCTGGGCATCATGGCCTCCGAGCGTCTCCAGCAGCTGGATTTTCGGCGCCATGAGCTCGGCGTGCATTATAATCTATTTGATATATCAGTACCGGGCCCGGGACTGAAGCCATGGGCCCGCTAGCCTCTCCCCACCCCCGCCAGGAGTCATTCACCCCAGCAGGGTTTAGTATAGCTCCCCACTTGCCGGGAGCTTCCAGCCCGACCCCGTTGGAGTGAAGGGGGGGGGGCAATCAAGGCCCCCCAGGAGCTCGGGTGCCAAGAGTGCCTCCTGGACATTGCCAGCCTGGGCCCCCTAGCACTGCCCAAGGGGCAAAGTGCCAATGCTCAGGGGGACCATTGGCATTGCCCACCATGCATAGGACAGTGCCAAGGAGGTGCGGTCTAAAGGGGGCAGTGTCAAATGGGACAGGGCCTCTGGGAGCAATCTGAGGGGATGGGGGGTCTTAATGCCGCTGTGCATTTGGGGCTGAGTGACAGAGGTAGGAAGGCCAGCAATTAGGACTGGCCATCGGATTGGGAGATGGGGGGGCACCTGCCATGGGGGAGCCAGGTGTGGGGGGTGGTTGGAGCTGCCAGCGGGGCAGGGGATTGGCTGCAGAGGGATGGGGAAGAGATCGAGGCGGGCTGGGGGGGGGTGTGGTCGAGGCTGGCCTGGACATGTTTGGATGGCCTGCAATCAGGCCATAAGGGGGTGGGAGGGTAGGCGATGCAGGGGTCGCGAGATCGCTGGCCAGCAATCGGGAGGCCGGCAGACATTGCACATGCGCCAATCTAGGCACTGAGAGATCGGCATATGCACAGTGGCCTGCTCAGTGCTATGCTGCCGGCATCTTCAGCGGGAATAGGCCCCACCCACTGAATTTCAACAGGATTTACACGAGTGCACTCTACAATGCAAACTGTGGGAGACGCTCTGGGTGAAGAAATTTTTCCTCAACTCAGTCTGAAATGGTTTACTCTTATCATTAGACTGTGACCCCTGGTTAGAAATCATAGAAACCCTACAGTGCAGAAAGAGGCCATCTGGCCCATTGAGTCTGCACCGACCACAATCTCACCCAGGCCTTACCCCCATATCCCTACATATTTACCCGCTAATCCCTCTAACCTATGCATCTCAGGACACTAAGGGGCAATTTTAGCATGGCCAATCAAGTCAAGTTCTTGACTTCCCCATCATCAGGATCATCCTTCCTGCATCTACCCTGTCTCGCCCTGTTAGAATTCCAAATACCTGCGAATATAATCCTAACTGACTTAATCTCTCCTTATACGTCACTCGAGCCATCCCAGTTCAAAGAACCATCGAATCCCTACTGTGCAGAAAGAGGCCATTCGATCCATCGCATCAGCACCGACTCTCCGAAAGAGCAGCCCATCCATGCCCTCCTTTCTGCCCTATTCCCGTAATCCCACACATTTACTATGGCTAATCCACCAAACCAACACAACTTTGGACACTAAGGGACAATTTAGCATGGCCAATCCACCTAATCGGCACATCCTGGCCAGAATCAAGCCTGGACCCCTGGCACTGTGAGGCAGCAGTGCGAACCACTGTGCCAATCTAGTGCAGTTCTTCACTGCACTCCCTCCATAGCAAGAACACCCTTCTTCAGATAAGGAGACCAAAACTGCACACAACATTCCAATTGTGGTTTTAGCAAGGCCCTGTAGAGCTGCAGCAAGACACCCCTGCTCCTGCACTCAAATCCTCTTGCTAACATACCGACGTACCATTTGCCTTTTCACTGCATGCTGCACTTGCATGCTTGTTTTCAAAGACATCCAGGTCGCATTGCACATTCCCCTCTCTCAATCTATAGCTGTTCAGTTAATAATCTGCCTTCCTGTTTTTGCTACCAAAGTGGCTAACCTCACAATTATTCACAATATACTGTTTCTGCCGTGCATTTGCCCCTCACTCAACTCACCCAAATCACACGAAGGCATCTCTGCATCCTCTTCACAGCTCACCCTCCCACCCAGTCACTGCCTGCCATTGGAAAAAAAATGTTTATTCCGACTTTGTTTCCAATCTGCCAACCATTTTTCTATCCATCTACTCTCAATCCCATGTACTTTAATCTTCTGCTCTAATCTCTTCTGTGGGACTTTGTCAAAAGCCTTTTCTAAGTCCAAATAAACCGAATCTACTTACTGGTTCACCTCATCAACTCTACTAGTTACATCCTTAAAGAACTCCAGTAGATTTGTCAAGCATGATTTCCCTTTCAAAAATCCACACAGATTCTGAACATCCTGCCACTATTTTCTATGTACTCTGCTATTAAATCTTATATAACGGACTCTAGCATTTTCATTACTACCAACGTCAAGCTGATGGGTCTATGATTCATTGTGTTATCTCTTCCTCAGTTTTTAGATAGTGGGGTTACATTAGCTACCCACTAATCTGTAGGAACTGTTCCAGAGTCTATAGAATCTTGAAAGATGATCACCAATGCGAGGATCATTTCCTTAAGCACTCTGGAATGTAGATTATTAGACCCTGGGGATTTATTGGCCTTCAATCCCAACAATTTCCCCAACACCATTCCCCGACAAACACGGATTTCCTTCAATTCCTACCTCTCCCTAAACCCCATGTTCCCCAACATTTCTGGGACATTATTTGTGTCCTCCTTCGTTAAGAAAAAAACGTAGTATGTATTTAGTTGGTCAGCCATTTCTTTGTTCCCCTGTTTCTGACTGTAAGGGACCTACATTTGTCTTGACCAATCTGTTTGTCTTCACATACCTATGGAAGCTTTCATGTTCCCCTCAAGCTTACTGTCGTACTCTATTTTCCCTTTCTTAATCAATCCCTTTCTTCTTTGCTAAATTATAAACTGCTCCCAATCCTCTGTTCTGCTGTTTTTTTTTCTGGAAAATTTGTATGCCTCTTCCTTGGATCTATCTGATTTCCCTTGTAAACCATGATTTGGTCACTTTCCCCATTTTACTTTTGCTCCAGACAGGAATGAACAATTGTTGCAGTTCACCCAAGTGCTCTTTGAATGTTTGAATCCACCGTCATCCCTTTAAGTAATATTCCCCAATCCATCATTGCCAACTGCAGAGTAAGTCACCGATAATTACAGATGTTCCTTTATTGTGTTTGTCTCTAATGTCCTGTTTAATGCCATCCCCAACATCACCACTATAATTTGGGGATTACCCCCCACTAATGTTTTCAGTCAAATGCTGCCTTGACGTCTAGTGCAGTCATTCTCGCTTCACCTGTTGTCCATGCTCTTTTGTCCATGTTTGGACAAAGGTTGTAATTAAATTTGTAGCTGAGTAGTCTTGGTGTAACCCAACCTGAGTGTCGGTGAATAGGTTATTGTTGAGTAAGTGCCATTGATAGTATTGTTGACAACCCCTTCCATCACTGTGATGATCAAGAGTAGACTATTGAGCCAGTAATTTTCTGGGTTAAATTTATTCTGCTTTGTGTGGATAGAATATAGTTGGGCAATTTTCCTCCTCGCTGGATTGATGCCAGTGCTGTAGCTGTATGAGAACATCTTGACTAGGGGCCCAGGTAGTTCTGAACCGCAAGTCATCAGTACAATTTCCGCAATGTTGTTAGGTCCTGTAGCCTTTGCAATATTCAGCACCTTCAGCTGTTACTTGATATAATGTGAAGTAAATCGGATTGTCTGAAGACTGGCACCTGTGATGCTGGGACCTCAGGTGGAGGCGGAGATGGATCATCCACCCTGCATTTCTGGCTGAAGATTGCTGCAATTGTCTTTTGCACTGATATGCAGGGCCCCACCATCATTTGGCATGGGGTTATCTGTGGAGCTTCCTCCTTCAGTGAGTTGTTTTATTGTTTACCACCATTCCTGATAGAAGTCTACAAGATTATGAGAGGCATGGACAGAGTGGATAGTCAGAAGCTTTTTCCCAGGGTGGAAGAGTCAATTACGAGGGAGCACAGGTTTAAAGTGCGAGGGACAAGGTTTAAAGGAGATGTACGAGGCCGATTTTTTACACAGAGAGTAGTGGGTGCCTGGAACTCATTGTCGGGGGAAGGTAGTGGAATGCGGATACGGTAGTGACTTTTAAGGGGCATCTTGACAAATACATGAAAAGGATGGGAATAGAGCTATATGGCCCCCGGAAGGATAGGGGTTTTTAGTTAAGTCAGGCAGCATGGTCGGTGCAGGCTTGGAGGGCTGAAGGGCCTGTTCCTGTGCTGTAATTTTCTTTGTTCTCTGTTCTTTCATTCACAACTGAATGTGAAAGGACTTTAGAGCTTATGTCTGTTCCATTGGGTAGAAGGTCAGTTAGCTCTGTCTATTGGGTGGCATGGTGGCTAGCACTGTTGTGTAATAGCACCAAGGACTCTGGTTCAATTCTGGTCTCAGGTGATTGTCTGTGTGGAGTTTGCATATTTTCCCTGTTTCTCGGTGAGTTTCCTCTGGATGCTCTGGTTTCCTCCCACAGTCCAAAGATGTGCAGGTTAGGTTAATTAGCGAGGCTTAATTACCCTGTGGTGTCAAGGGGACTTGTAGAGTAAATATGTGGGGTTATGGGGATAGGGCTTGAAATCATAGGAACCATAGAAACTCTACAGTACAGAAGGAGACCATTCAGCCCATTGAGTCTGCACCGACAACAATCCCACCCAGGCCCTATCCCTGCAACCCCACATATCTACCCCTCTAACCTACGCTGGACACTAAGGAATAATTTAGCATGGCCAATCAACCTAACCCGCACATCTTTGGAGTGTGGGAGGAAACCGGAGCACCTGGAGGAAACGCACGCCGACAGGAATTCAAGCCGGTAATCGAACCAGGATCGCTGGAGTTGTGAGGCAACAGTGCTAACCACTGTGCCATCCCTCGGGTGGATTGTTGTTGGTGCAGGCTCAATTGGCCAAATGGCCTCCATCTGCACTGTGGGGATTCATAGAAACCCTACAGTGCAGAAACAGGTTATTCGGCCCATCGAGTCTGCACCGACCACAATCCCACCCAGGCCCTACCCCCATATCCCTACACATTTACCCGCTAATCCCTCTACCTACACATCTCAGGACACTGAGGGGCAATTTTAGCATGGCCAATCAACCTAACCCGCACATCTTTGGACTCGATGAATCTTTGGATTCGATGATTCTATTCTGTTTCATGCTGCATCTGCTGTTTAGCATGCTAGCTGTCTTGTGTAGTAGCTTCAAAAAGTTGATAGCTAATTTTCAGGTATGCCTGGTGCTACTCCTGACATGTTGTCCTGCATTCTTCATTGATTGAAAAAGCCTAACATCTGTGGTGGATAAGTTACTGGAGAGGATTCTGAGGGATAAGATATACAGGCATTTGGAAAGATAGAATTTGAGTAGGAGTAGTCAGCTTTGTGCATGGGAGATCATGCCTTACAAATTTGTTGGAGTTCTTTGCTGAAGTGACCAGGAAGGTTGATGAGGGCAGGGTGGTAGACGTAGTCTATATGGACTTCTGATTTGATAAAGTTCAACCTTTGATAAAGTTCCACATGGTAGGCTGCTCTGCAAGGTTAGATCACATGGAATCCAGGGAGAGCTGGCAAATTGGATTTACAATTGGCTTGATGGTAGGAAGCAGAGAGTTATGATGGAAGGATGCTTGCTGGACTAGAGATCTGTGACTAGTGGTGTGCCTCAGGGGCCAGCCCTGAGACCTTTGCTGTTTGTTATCGATATCAATGATTTGGATGAGAATGTACAAGGCATGACCAGTAAGTTTGCAGATGACACTAAAATAGGTGCTATTACAGACAGTGAGGAAGGTTAACCAAATTGCAGCAGGACCTTGATCAGCTGGGGAAGTGGGCTGAGAAATGGCAAATGGAGTTCAATACAGATAAGTGTGAGGTGTTGCATTTTAGAAAGTCAAATCAAGGTAGGACTTTCACGGTGAATGGCAGGACTTTAGGGAGTATCGTGGAACAGAGGGACCTTGGAGTTCAGGTACACGATTCTCTAAAGGTGGAGTCACAGGTAAATAGGGCAGTGAAGGCGGCTTTTGGCATGCTGGCCTTCATCAGTCAGGGCATTGAATATAGAAGTTGAGAAGTCATGTTGCAATTGTACGTTGGTGAGGCCACACCTGGAGTATTGTGTTCAGTTTTGGTATTGTGTTCAGTTTTGGGATGTTGGTGAGGCCACATAAGAACATAAGAACATAAGAAATAGGAGCAGGAGTAGGCCATCTAGCCCCTCGAGCCTGCCCCGCCATTCAATAAGATCATGGCTGATCTGACGTGGATCAGTACCACTTACCCGCCTGATCCCCATAACCCTTAATTCCCTTACCGATCAGGAATCCATCCATCCGCGCTTTAAACATATTCAGCGAGGTAGCCTCCACCACCTCAGTGGGCAGAGAATTCCAGAGATTCACCACCCTCTGGGAGAAGAAGTTCCTCCTCAACTCTGTCTTAAACCGACCCCCCTTTATTCTGAGGCCGTGTCCTCTAGTTTTAACTTCCTTACTAAGTGGAAAGAATCTCTCCGCCTCCACCCTATCCAGCCCCCGCATTATCTTATAAGTCTCCATAAGATCCCCCCCTCATCCTTCTAAACTCCAACGAGTACAAACCCAATCTCCTCAGCCTCTCCTCATAATCCAAACCCCTCATCTCCGGTATCAACCTGGTGAACCTTCTCTGCACTCCCTCCAATGCCAATATATCCTTCCTCATATAAGGGGACCAATACTGCACACAGTATTCCAGCTGCGGCCTCACCAATGCCCTGTACAGGTGCATCAAGACATCCCTGCTTTTATATTCTATCCCCCTCGCGATATAGGCCAACATCCCATTTGCCTTCTTGATCACCTGTTGTACCTGCAGACTGGGCTTTTGCGTCTCATGCACAAGGACCCCCAGGTCCCTTTGCACGGTAGCATGTTTTAATTTGTTTCCATTGAGATAGTAATCCCATTTGTTATTATTTCCTCAAGTGTATAACCTCGCATTTATCAACGTTATACTCCATTTGCCATATCCTCGCCCACTCACTCAGCCTGTCCAAATCTCTCTGCAGATCTTCTCCGTCCTCCACACGATTCACTTTTCCACTTATCTTTGTGTCGTCTGCAAACTTCGTTACCCTACACTCCGTCCCCTCCTCCAGATCATCTATATAAATGGTAAATAGTTGCGGCCCGAGTACCGATCCCTGCGGCACGCCACTAGTTACCTTCCTCCAACCGGAAAAACACCTGAAGTATTGTGTTCAGTTTTGGTTGCTTTGCTTTGCTATAGGAAAGATATTATTAAGCTGGAGAGAGTTCAGAAGAGATTTGCAAGGATGCTGCCAGGACTCAAGGGACTGAGTTATAGAGAGACTGGACAGGCTAGGACTTATTTCTTTGGAGCATAGAAGACGGAAGGATAATCTTATAGAGGTGTATAAGCTCATGAGAGGCATAGATAGGGTGAATGCATTCAGTCTTTTTCCCCCCAAGGTTGGGGAATCGAGAACTAGAGGGCATAGGTTTAAGTTAAGAGGGGAAAGAATTAATGGGAACCTGAGGAGCAACTATTTTTTACACAGAGGGTGGTACATATGTGGAATGAGCTACTGGAGGAAGTGGTTGAGGCAGGGACGTTGACATCATTTAAAAGGCATTTGGACCAATACATAGATAGGAAAGGTTTAGAGGGATATGGGCCAAATGCAGGCAAATGGGGTTAACTTAGATGGGTTTTTTGGTCAGCAAGGACCAGTTTGGGCCGAAGGGCCTGTCTCCATACTGTAAATTCTATGATTCCCCGCTTTTATGGTAATAGTGGCGTGGGGGATATATCATGAGGTTACAGATTGTGGTTTGATATAATTCTGCTGCATCCGATGGCTCATCATCCGTCATGAATGCCCAGTTTTGAGTTTCCAAATTTTTTTCAAAATCTATCCACATGCCACACAACATGATGGAGGATATCTTCAATGTAAAGGCAGGATTTTGTCTTCACAAGGACTATGCAGTTGCTACTCCTGTCAATATTTTCATGAACATATGCATCTGGGACAGATAGATTGAAAAGCACAAACTCCAGCAGGTTTTTCCCTCCTGTTGGTTCTCTCATCACCTGCTGCAACCGAGTATACAGCCGTGTCCTTTAACGGTGCTACCGAACCACTCTACGTAATGGACATTGAAGTCTCCCACTTAGAGTATGTTCTGCCCTTGCTACCCTTAATGCTTCTTCCAATCAATGTTCAACATAAGGAGTATTATTCAGAATAGAATTAGTTGTCACATGGAAAAATATGGGTTGATTAGCAAGAGCCAGCATAGATTTCTAAAGGAGGAATCTTGCTTAATAAATTTGTTGGAGTTTTTTGGGTAACGGAAAGGATCAATGAGGGAAATGCTGTTGATATGATATACTTCGATTTTCAGAGGGATTCAATTAAGTGTCATGCAACAGACTTGTGAGAAAGGTTATTGCTCATGGGTCTTAGCTATGAGGAGAGATTGGGTAAACTGGGGTTGTTCTCCCTGGAAAGACGGAGAATGAGTGGAGATCTAATAGAGGTGTACAAGATTATGAAGGGTATAGATAGGGTGAACAGTGGGAGGCTTTTTCCCAGGTCGGAGGTGACGATCACGAGGGGTCACGGGCTCAAGGCGAGAGGGGCGAAGTATAACTCAGACATCAGAGGGACGTTTTTTTTACACAGAGGGTGGTGGGGGCCTGGAATGCGCTGCCAAGTAGGGTGGTGGAGGCAGGCACGCTGACATCGTTTAAGACTTACCTGGATAGTCACATGAGCAGCCTGGGAATGGAGGGATACAAACGATTGGTCTAGTTGGACCAAGGAGCGGCACAGGTTTGGAGGGCCGAAGGGCCTGTTTCCTGTGCTGTACTGTTCTTTGTTCTTTGTATAAAAGGGACAGTAGCAATGTGGGTACAAAATTGGCCGAATAATAGGAAGCAGAGACTAATGGTCAACGTATATTTTCCTGGTGAAGGAACATTGTAGTAGTGTCCCTGGGGGCCAGTAATGGGACCTTATTTTTCCTGATATATATTATTTTTATTTAGATAGTATATATATAGATCTTGGTTGCAGGGGAAAGTTTCAAAATTTGCAGATGGTGCAAAGAACAAAGAACAGTACAGCCTCTGATGTCGGGCGGCACAGTGGTTAGCACTGCTGCTTCAGAGCTCCAGGGTCCCGGGTTCGATTCCCGGCTCGGGTCACTGTCTGTGTGGAGTTTGCACATTCTCCTCGTGTCTGCGTGGGTTTCCTCCGGGTGCTCCGGTTTCCTCCCACAGTCCAAAGATGTGCGGGTTAGGTTGATTGGCCAGGTTAAAAATTGCCCCTTAGAGTCCTGGGATGTGTAGGTTAGAGGGATTAGCGGGTAAAATATGTGGGGGTAGGGCCTGGGTGGGATTGTGGTCGGTGCAGACTCGATGGGCCGAATGGCCTCTTTCTGCACTGTAGGGTTTCTATGATTCTATGATCTGAGTTATACCTCGCCCCTCTCACCTTGAGCCCATGACCCCTTGTGATTGTCACCTCCAACCTGGGAAAAAGCTTCCCACTGTTCACCCTATCTATACCCTTCATAATTTTGTACACCTCTTTTAGGTCTCCCCTCATTCTCCGTCTTTCCAAGGAGAACAAGCCCAGTTTACCCAATCTCTCCTCATAGCTAAGACCCTCCATACCAGGCAACATCCTGGTAAACCTTCTCTGCACTCTCTCTAAAGCCTCCACGTCCTTCTGGTAGTGCGGCGACCAGAACTGGACGCAGTACTCCAAATGTGGCCGAACCAGCGTTCTATACAGCTGCAACATCAGATTCCAGCTTTTATACTCTATACCCTGTCTTATAAAGGCAAGCATACCATATGCCTTCTTCACCACCACCTCCACCTGTGCTGCCACCTTCAAGGATTTGTGGACTTGCACACCTAGGTCCCTCTGTGTTTCTATACTCTTGATGGCTCTGCCATTTATTGTATAACTCCCCTCTACATTAGTTCTTCCAAAATGCATCACTTCGCATTTATCTGGATTAAATTCCATCTGCCATTTCTCTGCCCAATTTTCCTGCCCATCTGTATCCTGCTGTATTGTCCGACAATGTTCATCGCTATCCGCAAGTCCAGCCGTCTTGGTGTCATCCGCAAACTTGCTGATAACACCAGTTACACCTTCTTCCAAATCATTTATATATATCACAAATAGCAGAGGTCCCAGTACAGAGCCCTGCAGAACACCACTGGTCACAGACCTCCAGCTGGAAAAAGACCCGTTGACTGCTACCCTCTGTCTCCTGTGGCCAAGCCAGTTTTCTACCCATCTAGCCACCTCTCCTTTTATCCCATGAGCCTTAACCTTCTTAACCAACCTGCCATGAGGGACTTTGCCAAATGCCTTACTGAAATCCATATAGACGACATCCACAGCCCTTCCTTCGTCAACCGTTTTTGTCACTTCCTCAAAAGTCTCCTCCAAATTTGTAAGGCATGACCTCCCTCTTACAAAACCATGCTGTCTGTCACTAATGAGATTGTTCCGTTCTAAATGTGCATACATCCTGTCTCTAAGAATCCTCCCCAACAACTTCCCTACCATGGACGTCAAGCTCACTGGCCTATAATTACCCTGGTTATCCCTGCTACCCTTCTTAAATAACGGTATCACATTTGCTATCCTCCAATCCTCAGGGACCTCACCTGTGTCCAATGAAGAGACGAAGATTTCCTTCAGAGGCCCAGCAATTACATCTCTTGTCTCCCTGAGCAGTCTAGTTTCGATGCCATCAGGCCCTGGGGATTTGTCAGTTTTAATGTTACCTAAAAAACCTAACACTTCCTCCCTTGCAATGGAGATTCTCTCTAACGGGTCAACACCTCCCTCTGAGACACTCCCAGTCAACAAGTCCCCCTCCTTTGCGAATACCGATGCAAAGTATTCATTTAGGATCTTCCCTATTCCCTTGGGTTCTAAGCATAATTCCCCTCCTTTGTCCCTGAGAGGTCCGACTTTTTCCCTGACAACTCTTTTGTTCCTAACATATGAATAAAATGCCTTAGGATTCTCCTTAATCCTGTCTGCCAAGAACATTTCGTGACCTCTTTTTGCCCTTCTAACTCCCTGTTTGAGTTCTTTCTGGTTACTGTGGGAGGCGAGGGAGGAGATTGCGGAGCCTTTGGCGATGATCTTTGCATCGTCGATGGAGACAGGAGAGGTTCCGGAGGATTGGAGGATGCAGATGTGGTCCCTATATTCAAGAAAGGGAACAGGGACAGCCCGGGAAATTACCGACCGGTGAGTCTAACCTCAGTGGTTGGTAAGTTGATGGAGAGGATCCTGAGAGACAGGATTTATGATCATCTAGAGAAGTTTAGTATGATCAAAAGTAGTCAGCACGGCTTTGCCAAGGGCAGGTCGTGCCTTACGAGCCTGGTTGAGTTCTTTGAAAATGTGACCAAACACATTGACGAAGGAAGAGCGGTGGATGTGGTCTATATGGACTTCAGCAAGGCATTCGATAAGGTCCCCCATGCAAGACTTCTTGAGAAAGTGAGAGGGCATGGGATCCAAGGGGCTGTTGCCTTGTGGATCCAGAACTGGCTTGCCTGCAGAAGGCAGAGAGTGGCTGTGGAGGGGTCTTTCTCTGCATGGAGGTCAGTGACCAGTGGAGTGCCCCAGGGATCTGTTCTGGGACCCTTGCTGTTTGTCATTTTCATAAATGACCTGGATGAGGAAGTGGAGGGATGGGTTGGTAAGTTTGCTGACGACACCAAGGTAGGTGGTGTTGTGGATAGTTTGGAGGGATGTCAGAAGTTGCAGCGAGACATAGATAGAATGCAAGACTGGGCGGAGAAGTGGCAGATGGACTTCAACCCGGATAAGTGTGTGGTGATCCATTTTGGCAGATCCAATGGGATGAAGCAGCAGTATAATATGAAGGGTACCATTCTTAGCAGTGTAGAGGATCAGAAGGACCTTGGGGTCCGGGTCCACAGGACTCTTAAATCGGCCTCGCAGGTGGAGGATGCGGTCAAGAAGGCGTACGGCGTACTGGCCTTCATTAATCGAGGGATTGAGTTTAGGAGTCGGGAGATAATGCTGCAGCTTTATAGGACCCTGGTTAGACCCCACTTGGAGTACTGCGCGCAGTTCTGGTCACCTCATTACAGGAAAGATGTTGAAGCCATTGAAAGGGTGCAGAGGAGATTTACAAGGATGTTGCCTGGATTGGGGGGCATGCCTTATGAGGATAGGTTGAGGGAGCTTGGTCTCTTCTCCCTGGAGAGACGAAGGATGAGAGGTGACCTGATAGAGGTTTACAAGATGTTGAGAGGTCTGGATAGGGTAGACTCTCAGAGGCTATTTCCAAGGGCTGAAATGGTTGCTACGAGAGGACACAGGTTTAAGGTGCTGGGGGGTAGGTACAGAGGAGATGTCAGGGGTAAGTTTTTCACTCAGAGGGTGGTGGGTGAGTGGAATCGGCTGACGTCGGTGGTGGTGGAGGCAAACTCATTGGGGTCTTTTAAGAGACTTCTGGATGAGTACATGGGATTTAATGGGATTGAGGGCTATAGATAGGCCTAGAGGTGGGGATGTGATCGGCGCAACTTGTGGGCCGAAGGGCCTGTTTGTGCTGTGGCTTTCTATGTTCTATGTTTCCTACTCTCTCTGTATTCCTTCAGAGCTCCATCTGTTTTCAGTTGCCTGGACCTAATGTACGCCTCTCTTTTCTTTGTGATCAGATCCTCAATTTCCCTGGTTATCCACAGCTCTCGAATCCTACCTTTCCTATCCTTCCTTTTTACAGGCACATGCCTGTCCTGCAGCCTTATCAACTGTTCCTTAAAAGACTCCCACATGCCAGACATGGACTTACCCCCGAACAGTCTCTCCCAATCAACGGTCACCAATTCCTGCCTAATCCGGCTATAGTTAGCCTTCCCCCAATTTAGCACCCTACCCTTAGGACAACACTCGTCCTTGTCCATTACTATCCTAAAGTTAACAGAGTTGTGGTCACTATTTGCCACATGTTCCCCTACCGAAACTTTGACGACCTGACCGGGCTCATTTCCCAGAACTAGATCCAGTATAGCCTCCTCTCTAGTTGGGCTATCTACATACTGTTCCAAAGAACCTTCCAGTACGCATTTTACAAATTCCTCCCCCGTCCAGACCCCCAGCCCTAAGCACTTTCCAGTCTATACCAGGGAAATTGAAGTCTCCCACTACAACAACCCTATTTTTTCTGCACATATCCAGAATCTCCTGACATATCCGTTCCTCCACTTCCCGTGAGCTGTTGGGTGGCCTGTAATATACTCCCAGCATAGTGATTGCACCTTTCCTGTTTCTGAGCTCCACCCACAGCGACTCATTACATGACCCCTCTAAATTGTCCACCCTCTGCACCGCTGTAATATGCTCCCTAACTAATACCGCTACTCCCCCACCTTTTTTAGCCCCTCCTCTGTCTCGCCTAAAACACTTATACCCCAGAATATTCAGCTGCCAGTCCTGTCCTTTTAACCATGTCTCCGTCACTGCAACCACATCCAAATTCCGCGTAAGCATTAAGGCCCTAGGTTCGTCTGTCTTACCCGTTACGCTCCTTGGAAGTATTGTAAACTGTGAAGAGGACAATGTGGAACTTCAGAAGGACATAGACAAGGTGATGGAGTGAGCAGATAGGTCACAGAATCATCAAGTCTGCACTGGCAGTAACTACTGCTAAAGGAGCGCTAATCCGATTTTCCTGCACTTGTCCCATATCCTTGAATGCTATGATATTTCTAGTGCTCATCCAAACATTTTTAAAAGTTTGTAAGGTTTCCGGCATTCACTACCTTCCCAAGCAGTGCATTCCAGATTCCTACCAGCACCGAGTGAAAAAGTGTTTTCTCAATTCCCCTCTGAATCTCCAGCCCCTTATCCTAAACTATGTCCCCCCATGATTGATCCCTCAACCAAAGGGAACAACTGCTCCCTACTCACCCTGTCCATACCCCTCAATCTTACACACTTCAGTCATGTCCCCCCTCAACCTTCTCTGCTCTAAAGAAAAAATCTAAGCCTTATAGCTCGCAACATCCTGGTAAACCTCCTCTGTACCCCCTCGAATGTTACTCCATCCTTCCGATAGTGAAGTGACCAGAATTGCACACAGTAAATTCCAACAAATTTGTAAGTCATGACCTGCCTCTGCCAAAGCCATGCTGACTATCCCTAATTAATCCATGCCTTTCCAAGTGGATATTCTTTCCTTCAGAATTTTCTCCAATAGTGTCCCTACCACTGACATGAGACACAGCGGTCTGTAATTTCCTAGTTTATCTCTACCATTCTTCTTAAAAAGTGGAACCACATTAGCCATCCTCCAGTCCTTTGGCACTTCCCCCATGGTCAGAGGGGAATTAAAAATTTGTGTCAGAGCCTCTACAGTTTCCTGCCTTGCCTCCCAAAGCAGCCTGGGATGCAATTCATCCAGGCCTGGGGATTTGTCCATTTTTATGCCCATCAGAGTTTCCAATATCTCATCATTTCCTGTGTCAAACTGTGCAAGTTCATCACAGTCCCTTTTCCTGAATTCCGTACCTGTATTCTCCTTTTCCGGAGTGAAGATCGAAGAGAAGTATTCATTTAACACCCTTCCAAAATCCTGTGGCTTCATGCACAGATTGCCCTAATGGGCCCTACTCCTTCCCTGGTTAACCTCTTCCCTTTAATGTATTTATAAAATATCTTTGGATTCTCCCTAATCCTGTTCGCAAGTCCTTTTTCATGCCCCTTTTTGCTCTTCTAATTGCTTTCTTAAGTTCCTTCTTGCACTTCCCACTTCCTATATTCCACTATGGCCGCAGCTGAATTGCTCCCTTTGTGCTTGCTAAAAGCTTTTCTCTTCATTCTTTTCCAGTCCTGAATTGTCAGAGACATCCAGGGTTCCCGGAACTTGCTGTCCCTACATTTCCCCCCCAGACCCATATTCTCCCAGCTCCTTTTTAAATGCCCCCTACTGCTCCACTTTACAATTACACACAAGGAGCTGAGACCAGTCAACTTTGGCTAGATCCTGTTTTATTTTTAATAAAATCTGCCTTCTCCCAATCCAAAGCCATCTTTCTCCTTGTCCATAACAGATTTGAACCGTACCATGTTGTGGTCGCTATCACTAAAATGCTTCCCCACTGCCACAATGAAAACTTGTCCAGCTTTGTTCACCAGAATTAGATCCAGCACTGTGCCATCCCTTGTTGGGCCTTCTACATACTGATACAAAAAGCTCCTCTGGATACTTTTCAAGAAATCTACCCCCTTTAAACTCTTAATAATATGACTATCCCAATCTCGCTGACTCTTTAGGGGCCGATAATACACTCCCAGTAATGTGGTTGCCCCGTTAATATTGCTAAGTTCTACCCACAAAATCTCATTTGAAGACGCTTCCAAGATATCATCTCTCCTTACTGCAGTAATTGACTCCTTAATAAATAGTGCTACCCCACCTCCCTTTTTACATCCTCTTCTGTTGTGCCTAAAGATTCTATACCCTGGAGTGTTGAGTTGCCAGTCCTGCCCTTCCCTCAACCATGTTTCTGTGATGGCAACAATATCACACGTCCATGTGTCAATCCACAACTTTAACTCATCTGTATTACCTATATACCTATACATTACCTATACAAAGGTATTACCTATACCTTTACAGTAAATGGTAGAACCCTTAGGAGTATTGATAGGCAAAGGGATCTGGGTATACAGGTACACAGGTCACTGAAAGTGGCAATGCAGGTGGAGAAGGTAGTCAAGAAGGCATACGGCATGCTTGCCATCATCGGCCAGGGTATTGTGTTTAAAAATTGGCAAGTCATGTTGACGCTTTATAGAACCTTGGTGAGGCCGCACTTGGAATATAATGTTCAATTCTGGTCGCCACACTACCAGAAGGATGTGGAGGCTTTGGAGAGGGTACAGAAAAGATTTACCAGGATGTTGCCTGGTATGAAGGGCATTAGCTATGAGGAGAGGTTGGAGAAACTTGGTTTGTTCTCACGAACGACGGAGGTTGAGAGGAGACCTGATAGAAGTCTACAAGATTATGAGAGGCATGGACAGAGTGGATAGTCAGAAGCTTTTTCCCAGGGTGGAAGAGTCAATTATTAGGGGGCAAAGTTTAAGGTGCGAGGGGCAAGTTTTAAAAGAGATGTACGAGGCAGATTTTTTACACAGAGTGGTGGGTGCCTGGAACTCGTTGCCGGGGGAGGTAGTGGAAGCGGATACGGTAGTGACTTTTAAGGACCATCTTGACAAGTACATGAATGAGATGGGAATAGAGGGATATGGTCCCCGGAAGGGTAGGGGGTTTTAGTTAAGTCAGGCAGCATGGTCGGTGCAGGCTTGGAGGGCCGAAGGGCCTGTTCCTGTGCTGTAATTTTCTTTGTTCTTTGTTCTATTACACTCCTCATGTTGTGAAATTGGGTAGCGTAATTGGAGATTGGTGTTTGTAAAATTGTAAAATGCTAGGGAGAAAGCATTGCATGATCCCTTTAAAAAGTGGTGCTTTTTCTGTGCCGAGAGAATGAAATAAAATGCAAGTGCACATGGAAACCCAAACTGAAACATTTGTATCGAAAGGCCAAGCAGCAGCGTTAGCAAGGCAACAGGCTTTTGAATTTTTTGAATTCAGCCAGTCAATTTGAATTAGGCACGTAGATACAAAGAACCTATTAAATTTAACTCTGGTGGTTTTGACAACCTCGGACCAATCCTATTGTGGGATATATTGATATGTCATCACTGCTATAAAAGAATAGGGCAGTGGGCCAAAAAGAGGAGAGCAATTGCCACCTGCCACAGTTCACAGCACTCAGCTCAGTACACCATCTAGATAGCAAAGGTACCAAAGAAGAGTGAAGTTCCAGACAGGAAAAAACAACAGAGAAGGGCCAGAATATTCCGGAAGATATAAAACCTGGTTGTAATTTAGAGAGTAACTAAATTCTATTTTTTGTTAATGAGTGGTAGTTGTATTTATTGGAACAACATACCATTAGAATCTTGTCTTATTCAGGAATAGTTAATAGTTAGAAAGGATTTATTCAGTTTGTTAATAGTTTACACTTGTTCACTGTTAGTTAGATAAATTAGTACGTGTTACATTTTAGATTGAGTGTCAGGAATTTACTTTGTATTTAACCACGAGGAGTTGCTGAAGAGCAGGTCACACCACGACACACCCACATTTTACAGATTATTACTCCTCTTTGCGTGTTTTGCTGTTAGTTCTCAGATGGGGATCAGCCTCCGCTTCATAACACTAGCAATAAAGTAAGGACAGCCCAGTGTTTCAAATGTCAGTTGATTGAATTCAGGACCGACATATACATAGATAACATAGAACATAGAACAGTACAGCACAGAACAGGCCCTTCGGCCCACGATGTTGTGCCGAGCTTTATCTGAAACCAAGATCAAGCTATCCCACTCCCTATCATCCTGGTGTGCTCCATGTGCCTATCCAATAACCGCTTAAATGTTCCTAAAGTGTCTGACTCCACTATCACTGCAGGCAGTCCATTCCACACCCCAACCACTCTCTGCGTAAAGAACCTACCTCTGATATCCTTCCTGTATCTCCCACCACGAACCCTATAGTTATGCCCCCTTGTAATAGCTCCATCCACCTGAGGAAATAGTCTTTGAACGTTCACTCTATCTATCCCCTTCATCATTTTATAAACCTCTATTAAGTCTCCCCTCAACCTCCTCCGCTCCAGAGAGAACAGCCCTAGCTCCCTCAACCTTTCCTCATAAGACCTACCCTCCAAACCAGGCAGCATCCTGGTAAATCTCCTCTGTACTCTTTCCAGCGCTTCCACATCCTTCTTATAGTGAGGTGACCAGAACTGCACACAATATTCCAAATGTGGTCTCACCAAGGTCCTGTACAGTTGCAGCATAACCCCACGGCTCTTAAACTCCAACCCCCTGTTAATAAAAGCTAACACACTATAGGCCTTCTTCACAGCTCTATCCACTTGAGTGGTAACCTTTAGAGATCTGTGGATATGGACCCCAAGATCTCTCTGTTCCTCCAGTCTTCAGAACCCTACCTTTGACCCTGTAATCCACATTTAAATTAGTCCTACCAAAATGAATCACCTCACATTTATCAGGGTTAAACTCCATCTGCCATTTTTCAGCCCAGCTTTGCATCCTATCTATGTCTCTTTGAAGCCTACAACAGCCCTCCACCTCATCCACTACTCCACCAATCTTGGTGTCATCAGCAAATTTACTGATCCACCCTTCAGCCCCCTCCTCCAAGTCATTAATAAAAATCACAAAGAGCAGAGGACCAAGCACTGATCCCTGTGGCACTCCGCTAGCAACCTGCCTCCAGTCCGAAAATTTTCCATCCACCACCACCCTCTGTCTTCGATCAGATAGCCAGTTACCTATCCAATCGGCCAACTTTCCCTCTATCCCACACCTCCTTACTTTCATCATAAGCCGACCATGAGGGAACTTATCAAACGCCTTACTAAAATCCATGTATATGACATCAACTGTCCTACCTTCATCAACACACTTAGTTACCTCCTCAAAAAATTCTATCCAATTTGTGAGGCACGACTTGCCCTTCACGAATCTGTGCTGACTATCCCGGATTAATCCGCATCTTTCTAAATGGTCATAAATCCCATCCCTCAGGACCTTTTCCATCAACTTGCCAACCACCGAAGTAAGACTAACCGGTCTATAATTACCAGGGTCATTTCTATTCCCTTTCTTAAACAGAGGAACAACATTCGCCACTCTCCAGTCCTCTGGCACCATCCCCGTGGACAGTGAGGACCTAAAGATCAAAGCCAAAGGCTCTGCAATCTCATCCCTTGCCTCCCAAAGAATCCTAGGATATATTTCATCAGGCCCAGGGGACTTATCGACCTTCAGTTTATTCAAAACTGCCAGTACATCCTCCCTCCGAACATCTATTTCCTCCAGCCTATTAGCCTGTAACACCTTCTCTTCCTCAAAAACATGGCCCCTCTCCTTGGTGAACACTGAAGAAAAGTATTCATTCATCACCTCGCCTATCTCTACTGACTCCATACACAAGTTCCCACTACTGTCCTTGACCGGCCCTAACCTCACCTTGGTCATTCTTTTATTCCTCACATAAGAGTAAAAAGCCTTGGGGTTTTCCTTGATCCGACCCGCCAAGGACTTCTCATGTCCCCTCCTAGCTCTCCTAAGCCCCTTTTTCAGCTCGTTCCTTGCTAACTTGTAACCCTCAATCGAGCCATCTGAACCTTGTTTCCTCATCCCTACATAAGCTTCCCTCTTCCTTTTCACAAGACATTCCACCTCTTTCGTGAACCATGGTTCCCTCACTCGGCCATTTCCTCCCTGCCTGACAGGGACATACCTATCAAGGACACCCAGTATTTGTTCCTTGAAAAAGTTCCACTTTTCATCAGTGCCTTTCCCTGACAGTTTCTGTTCCCATCTTATGCCCCCTAATTCTTGCCTAATCGCATCATAATTACCTCTCCCCCAATTGTAAACCTTGCCCTGCCCTACGGCCCTATCCCTCTCCATTGCAATAACAAAAGACACCGAATTGTGGTCACTATCTCCAAAGTGCTCTCCCACAACCAAATCTAACACTTGGCCCGGTTCATTTCCCAGTACCAAATCCAATGTGGCCTCACCTCTTGTCGGCCTATCCACATATTGTGTCAGGAAACCCTCCTACACACACTGCACAAAAACTGCCCCATCCAAACTATTTGACCTACAAAGGTTCCAATCAATATTTGGAAAGTTAATGACCCCCATGACAACTACCCCACACACATATCCATAATCTGCTTCGCAATTTCTTCCTCCATCTCTCTTTTACTATTTGGGGGCCTATAGTAAACTCTTAACAACGTGACCGCTCCTTTCTTATTTCTAACTTCAGCCCATATTACCTCAGTGTGCAGATCCCCCTCGAAGTGCCTTTCCGCAGCCGTTAGACTACCCTTGATTAACAATGCCACTCCTCCACCTCTTTTACCAGCTTCCCTACACTTACTGAAACATCTATACCCCGGAACGTCCAACAACCATTCCTGTCCTTGTTCTACCCATGTCTCCGTAATGGCCACAACATCGTAGTCCCAAGTACCAATCCAACCCCCAAGTTCATCTACTTTGTTCCAGATGCTCCTTGCATTGAAGTAGACACACTTCAACCCACCTTCCTGTCTACCGGTACCCACCCTTGACCTTGATACCTTCCCCAATACCTCACCACCCTCAACACTGACTTCTGGACTACAACTCCTTTTCCCACCCCCCTGACAAATTAGTTTAAACCCCCCTGACGAGACGTAGCAAATTTCCCTCCCAGGATATTGGTGCCCCTCTGGTTCAGGTGCACCCCGTCCTTTTTGTACAGGTCCCACCTTCCCCAGAATGTGTTCCAATTATCCACGTATCTGAAACCCTCCCTCCTACACCATCCCTGCAACCACATGTTTAACTGCACTCTCTCCCTGTTCCTCAACTCGCTATCACGTGGCACCGGTAACGTACCAGAGACGACCACATGTTTTGTCTTGGCTCTCAGCTTCCAGCCCAGCTCCTGAAATTCCTGTTTTAAATCCCCGTCCCTGCTCTTACCTATGTCATTGGTACCAATGTGTACCACAACTTGTGACTGTTCCCCCTTCCCCTTAAGAATCCAGAAGACACGGTCCGAGACGTCACGGACCCTGGCATCCGGTAGGCAACATACCATCCTCGAGTCTCTTTTGCTGCCACAGAACCTCCTATCTATCCCTCTAACTAACGAGTCCCCAATTACTATTGCCCTCCCGCTCTCCCCCTTACCCTCCCGAGCCACAGAGACAGACACAGTGCTGGAGATCCTCTCACTGCGGCTTACCACTGGTATGTCATCCCCATCAAACGTATCCAAAGCGGAATACTTGTTGCTAAGGGGAACGACCACAGGGGATCCCTGCACTGACTGCTTCCTACCAGCCCCTCTCACCGTCACCCATCTATTTTCATTCCTCGGAGTAACTGTATCCCTAAAGCTTCTGTCTCTGGTCACCTCTGCATCCCGAATGATCCTAAGTTCATCCAACTCCAGCTCCAGTTCCCTAACACGGTTTTGGAGGAGCTGCAGATGGGTGCACTTCCCACAGTGTAATCAGCAGGGACACTGACATCGTCCCTCACCTCAAACGTAGTGCAAGAGGAACATTGCACTGCCTGCACACCCATCCCCTCTCAATAGTACAGTACCAGGTAGGAACAGCAAAAATGAATTAAACTCACCCCTGCTCACCCTTTCCCCCAAAGCCCTTACAGCTTTCATTCAGCTTCCCATTCACTCCACAGCCCGACATTGCCTGCTGTATAGAGTGACTTTTATACTAAAAAACACAATCTCCCAGAATCCCCTGCAGCCTACTCCCACTTCCTCAGAGTTTAAACCCTTGAAGAAGGCCCGCGAAAAAACGGATTAAATAAATAAATCACAGCACTTTACTCACCCTCAGTACTCCTGCTGAGAATCTCTCCCTTTGTCCTGCACCACTTCGAACAAATAACTTTTATACTAAAAAACACAATCTCCCAGAATCCCCTGCAGCCTCCTCCCACTTCCTCAGAGTTTATACCTGAGAGGATGAAGGATAAGTTTGGCAAATATCAGGAACCCTGGATAACGAGGGATATTATGAGCCCTGTCAAAAAGAAAAAGGAAGCGTTCATCAGGTCTAAAAGGCTTAAGACAGATTAAACCCTTGAAGAATATAAAGAACGTAGAAAGGAGTTAGGCCGGCTAAAAGGAGTCATGAAAAGTCCTTGGCAAACAGGATTAAGGAAAATCCTAAGGCATTTTATACGTATGTAAAGAGCAAGAGAGCAGCAAGGAAAGGGTTGGTCCACTCAAGGAGTGGAGGGAATCTATGCATGGAAGCAGAAGAAATGGGCGAGATACTAAATGAATATTTTGGCTCTGTATTCAGCAAAGAGAGGGCTTGACAGAAACCTTTGTATCCTCATTGGCTAGAGGTGAAGTTCCAGAGGACTGGAGGATAGCCAATGTTGTTCCATTGTTTAAGAAGGACAGCAGGGATAATCCATGAAATTATAGGCCGGTGAGCCTTGCGTCAGTGATAGGGAAATTATTGGAAAAGATTCTTTGAGACAGGATTTACTCACATTTGGAAACAAATGGACTTATTAGTGATAGACAGCATAGTTTTGTGAAGGGGAGGTCGTGCCTCATGAACTTGATCAAGTTTTTGAGGAAGTGATGAAGATGATAGATGAGGGATAGATGATAGATGAGTGGATATTGTATACATGGACTTCAGTAAAGCCTTTGATAAGGTACTTCATGGTAGATTGGTATGAAAGGTGAAGTCACACAGAATCAGAGGAGAGCTGGCAAGATGGAGAACTGGCTTGGCCATAGAAAGAGTTTTAACAACACCAGGTTAAAGTCCAACAGGTTTATTTGGTAGCAAATGCCATTAGCTTTCAGAGCGCTGCTCCTTCGTCAGATGGAGTGGAAATCTGCTCTCCATTTCCACTCCATCTGACGAAGGAGCAGCGCTCCGAAAGCTAATGGCATTTGCTACCAAATAAACCTGTTGGACTTTAACCTGGTGTTGTTAAAACTCTTACTGTGTTTACCCCAGTCCAACGCCGGCATCTCCACATCTTGGCCATAGAAGACAGAGGGTAGCAGTAGAGGGGTGCTTTTCTGAATGAAAGGCTGTGATTAGCGGTGTTCCACAGGAATCAGTTCTGGGACCTTTGTTGTTTGTAGTACATATAAATGATTTGGAGGAAAATGTAGCTGGTCTGATTAGTAATTTCGCAGACGACACAAAAATTGGTGGAGTTGTGATAGCGAAGAGGATTGTCAGAGGATACAGCAAGATATAGACCGGTTGGAGACTTGGACAGAGAAATGGCAAATGAGGTTTAATCTGAAGTGTGCGATAATGCATTTTGGAAGGTCCAATGCATGTAGGAATCATATAGTAAATGGTCGAACCCTTTGGCAGGCAAAGACATCTGGACGTACATGTCCACCAATTACTGAAAGTGGCAAAGCAGGTGGATAAGGTAGTCAAGAGAGCATACGGCATGCTTGCCTTCATCGGTCAGGGCATTGAATACAATAATTAACTTGTCATGCTGCAGCTGTACAGAACCTTAGTTAGGTCTCATTTAGAATATTGTGTACAATTCCAGTTGCCACACAACCAGAAGGATCTGGATGCTTTGGAGAGGATACAGAAGAATTTTACCAGGATGTTGCCTGGTCTGGAGATAATAGCTATGAGGAGAGGATGAATAAATACTGGAACGACAGAGCTTGAGGGGCGACCTGATAGAGGTCTACAAGATTGAGTGGCATGGACAGAGGGCATAGTCAGATGCTCTTGCCTGGGGTAGAATAGTCAAGTACTAGGGGACACAGATTTAAGTTGTGTGGGGAAAAGTTTAGAGGAGATGTGCAAGGCACGTTTTTTACACACAAGATGGTGAATATCTGGAATGCACTGCCTGGGAAGGTGGTGGGAGCAGGTACGATAGCGGCATTTAAGGTGCAACTGGACAAATACATGAATAGGATGAGAATGGAAGGATACAGACTCCATAAGTGCACATGGTTTTAGTTTAGGCAGGTATCATGATTGGCGCAGGCTTGGAGGGGAGAAGGGCATGTTCTGTGCTGTACTTTTCTTCGTTCTTTGTTCTTTTCCTTACTCTCTCGACACTGAATATAGCTGAACTTACTGTGTCTTGCTCCCTTTGCTGTAAGATGACATCTCTATTTCAACAATGTTCTGTGTTTCTTTTAGCTTCAGCTATTTAAGCACAGCTCCTAATAGCAGTTACTCACCAACCAATCAGCTTACCACTTTCCTTTGACATCACACTTTGATTTTTCAAACTCAGCACGCTGTTTGAAGAGAAGCCTCATACCCACGCTCTCTTTTACCCTCTCCTGGTTTCTTGGTGTCGAGATCAACCAGCAACCAGATCACCAGCAATGGGGCGGCATGGTAGCACAGTGGTTCACACTGCTGCTTCACAGTGCCAGGGACCCGGGTTCGATTCCCAGCTTGGGTCATTGTCTGTGTGGAGTTGGCACGTTCTCCCCGTGTCTGTGTGTGTTTCCTCCGGGTGCTACAGTTTCCTCCCATGTCCTGAAAGACGTGCTGGTTGGGTGAATTGACCAAAACAGATGCCGGACTGTGATGACTCGGGGAATTTCACAGTAACTTCATTGCAGTGTTAATGTAAGCCTTACTTGTGACGAATAAATAAACTTTTAACTTTAACCTGGCCTGGCCCTCCATACCGATGCTATAGTTAAGAAACATAGAAGATTCGGGCAGGATGGTGGCACTGTGCCAGTGCCAGGGACCCGGCTTGGGTCACTGTCTGTATGGAGTTTGCACATTCTCCCCATGTCTGCTTGGGTTTCCTCTGGGTGCTCCAGTTTCCTCCCACAGTCCAAAGATGTGCAGGTTAGGTGGATTGGCCATGCTAAATTGCCCCTTAGTGTCAGGGGGTCTACTAGGATAAATGCATGGGGTTATGGGATAGGGCCTGGGTGGGATTGTGGTCGGTGCAGACTCGATGGGTCGAATGACCTCCTTCTGCACTGTAGGATTCTATGATACTATGATAGGAGCAGGAGGAGGCCATTTGGCTCTTCGAGCCTGATCATGGCTGATCATCCATCTCAATAGCTTTTTCCCCATACCCTTTGATCCCATTCACCCCAAGTGCTATATCTAGTTGCCTCTTGAATATATTCAATGTTTTGGAATCAATTGCTTCCTGTTGTAATGAATTCCACAGGCTCACCACTCTTTGGGTGAAGAAATATCTCCTCACCTCCCTCCTAAATGGTCTACCCTGAATCCTCAGACTGTGACCCCTGGTTCTGGACTCCCCCACCATAGGGAACATCCTTCCTGCATCTACCCTGTCTAGTCCTGTTAGAATTTGAAAAGCCTCTTTGAGATCCCCCCTCATTCGTCTAAACTCCAGCAAAAACAATCCTAACCGAGTCAATCTCTCCTCATACATCAGTCCCACCATCCCCGGAATCAGCCTGGTAAACCTTCGCTGCACTCCCTTGAAAGCAAGAACATCCTTCCTCAGAAAGAGACCAAAACTGCACACAATATTCTAGGTGTGGCCTCACCAAGGCCCTGTATAATTGCAACAACACATTCCTGCTCCTGTACCCGAAATCTCCTGCAATGAAGGACAACATACCATTTGCCTTCTTTACTGCCTGTTGCACCTGCATGCTTACCGTCAGTGACTGGTGCACAAGGACACCCAGGTCCCACTGCACACTCCCCTCTCCCAATTTACAGCCATTCAGATAGTAATCTGCCTTCTTGTTTTTGCTTCCAAAGTGAATAACCTCACATTATCCAAATTATACTGCATCTGCCATTGATTTGCCCACTCACCCAACCTGTTCAGATCATTCTGAAGGATCTCTGCACCCTCATTGCAGTTCACCCTCCCACCCAACTTGGTATCATCTGCAAACTTTGAGATGTTACATTTTGTTCCCTAATCCAAATCATTAATATATATTCTGAATAGCTGGGGTTCCAGCACTGATCCCTGTGGTGCCCCGTTATTTACTGCCTGCCAATTTGAAAAGGACCCATTAATTCCTACTCTTTGTTTCCTCTCTGCCAACCAGTTTTCTATCCATTTCAGTGCACTTCCCCCAATCCCATGCGCTTTAATCTTGCACGATAATCTCTTATGCGGGACTTTGTCAAACGCTTTCTGAAAGTCCAAATATACTACATCGACTGGCTCCGCCTTGTCAACTCTACTAGTTACATCTTCAAAGAATTCCAACAGATTTGTCAAGCATGATTTAACCTTCATAAATCCATGCTGACTCTGTCTGATCCTGCCACTGCTTTCTAAATGCTCACTATAAAGTCCTTGATAATGGATTTGAGAATTTTCCCCACTACCGATGCTAGGCTTACTGGTCTATGATTCCCTGTTTCTCTCCACCTCCCTTTTTGAATATTGGAGTGACATTAGCTACCCTCCAATCTGCAAGGACTGTTCCCGAATCTATAGAGTCCTGGAAGGTGACCACCAATGCATCCATTATTTCAAGAGCCACTCCTTAAGTACTCTGGGATGTAATTCATCAGGCCTGGGGATTTATCTGCCTTCAGTCCCATCAATTTTCCCAGCACCATTTCTCTACTAATATTGATCTCCCTCAGTTCTTCCTCTTACTAAATCTTGCATTCTCCAACATTTCTGGCATCTGATTTGTGTCCTCTTTTGTGAAGACAGAACCAAAGTATGTATTCAGTTGCTCGGCCATTTCCCCTATTATACATTCCCCCGTTTCTGTCTGTAGGGGACCTACATTTGTCTTCACTAACTCTTTCTCTTCACTTATCTATAGAAACTCTTAGTGTCAGTCTTTATGTTCCCTGCAAGCTTACATGCGTACTGTATTTTCCCCTTCGTAATCAATCCGTTGGTCCTTCTTTGCTGAATTCTAAACTGCTCCCAATCCTTTGACCTATTATTTTTCTTGGCCAATCTATATGTTTCTTCCTTGGATCGGATATTCTCTCTAATTTTCTTTGTAAGCCATGGATTGGCCCTCTTATTCATTTTGGTTTTGTTCCAGACAGGAATAAACAGTTGCTGCAGGTTCCCATGTGTTCCTTGAATGTTTGCTATTGCATATCCACTGTCATCCCTTTAAGTAACTCTCCCAATCTATCAAGGCCAACTCATGCCTCATATCTTCATAGTTTCCTTTATTAAGATTCAGCACTCTAGTCTCCGAATCAACTCTTCGCTCTCCATCTTGATATATGATTCTATCATGTTATGGTCGCTCATCACCAAGGGATCTCGTACAGCTAGATAGGCAATGATTCCCTTCTCATTACACAGTACCCAGTCTAAGATGGCCTGCTCTCTAGTTGGTTCCTCCACATATTGGTCAAGAAAACCATCCCGTATACACTCCAGGAATTTCTCCTCTACGGCATTGTGGTTAATTTGATTTGCCCAATCTATGTGCAGATTAAAATCACCCATGATCACCGACATTCCCTTATCACATGCATCTCTAATTTTGTGTTTAATGCTATTCCCAACATCACCACTGCAGTTTGGGGGTCTATATATGACACCTACTAATGTTTTTTGTCGTTCGGTATCTCTCAACTCTACCTATACAGACTCTGTGTTGTCAGAGCTAATATCCTTTCTCACTATTCTCGCTAATTTCCTCTTTAACCAGCAGTGCCACTCCACCACCTTTTCTTTTATTCCTGTCCTTCCTAAATATTGAATACCCTGGGACATTCAATTCCCAACCTTGGTCACCCTGCAGCCACATGTCTCCGTAATCCCAATTATATCGGACCCTTTACATCTATCTGCGCGATTAGTTCATCAACTTTATTGCAAATCCTCCATGCATTAACGCATAAAGCTTTTAAGCTTTGTTTGTCTCGCTCCCAATATTTTTCTCTATAGCTCTGTTTGAGCTTTGTCCTTGGTTACTCTCCCTATCACTTTTCTTATTCCCTTTTCTACCTTTTATTTTTGTCCTTGCTCCCTCCTTCTCTGACTCCTTACCTAGGTTCCCATCCCCCTAGCATATTAGTTTAAACCCTCCCCAACCACTCTAGTAAACAGTCCCCCTAGGACATCAGTCCCAGTCCTGCTCAGGTGTAACCCATCCAATTTGCACAGGTCCCACCGGTCCCAATGCCCCAGGAATCGGAAACCCTGCTCCTGACACCATCTCTTCATCCGATATATTCTGTCATTTCAAATCTGACTAGCACGTGACACTGCTTGTAATCCTGAGATCACTACCTTTCAGGTCCGATTTCTTAACTTCCTAGCTCCCTATGTTCTGCTTTTAGGACCTCATCCCTTTTTTTTACTTATGTCATTTGTACTAATGCCTATCATGACCACCGACGAATGCCTATCATGACCACCCCTCCAGAATGTCCTGTACTTGCTCCGAGACATCCTTGATCCTAGCACCAGGGAGGCAACATACCATCCTTGAGTCTTGTTTGCAGTCACAGAAACACCTGTCTATTCCCCTTACAATTGAAGCCCCTATAATTATTGTACTGGCACACTTTTTACCCCTCCCTTCTGCAGCAGACCCAACCGTGGTGCAGTGAGTTTGGCTGCTACTGCTTTCCCCTGAGAAGTCATTCCCCTCAACATTATCCAAAACGATATATCTGTTTTGCAGGGGAATGGCCACAGGAGATTCCCTTCCTGCCTGCGGAGTCTGAGCCTGCAATGTGACTATCCCTCTCTATAGGTGCTATCCACGATACTCTCCGACTCGCGGATGCGCCACAGTGTCTCCAGCCAGCGCTCCAGCTCTGAAACTTGAGCTTCCAGGAGCTGTAGCAGGAGACACTTCCTGCACACATGGTGACCCGAGGGACTGGAACTGTCCCCAGCCTGCCACAGAGGAGCAAACCACGGCTTGGAGCTCTCCTGTCATGTCTTACCCCTTTAAATTAAACTTTTATAATTTGAAGGGTAGCTTTAAGAAAGCCCACCAATGCCTCGACAGCCATGATCTTATTGAATGGCGGGGCAGGCTCGAGGGGCTAGATGGCCTACTCCTGCTCCTATTTCTTATGTTCATATGTTCTCAGGAGGTTAAGGAAATTTGGCATGTCGGCTACGGCTCTCACCAATGTTTACAGATGCACCATAGAAAGCATTCTTTCTGGTTGTATCACAGCTTGGTATGGCTCCTGCTCTGTCCATGACCACAAAAAACTACCAAGGGTCGTGAATGAAGCCCAGTCTATCATGCAAACCAGCCTCCCACCCATTGACACTGTCTACACTTCTCACTGCCTCGGAAAAGCGGCCAGCTTAATCAAGGACCCACTCTTCCACCTTCTTCCGTCAGGAAAAAGATGCTAAAGTCTGAGGTCATGTACCAACCAACTCAAGAACAACTTCTTCCCTGCTACCATCAGACTTTTGAACAGACCTACCTCATATTAAGTTAATCTTTCTCTCCACCCTAGCTGTGATTAACACTACATTCTGCACTCTCTCCCTTCTTTCTCTAAGAATGGTATGCTTTGTCTGTATAGCACGCAAGAAACAATACTTTTCACTATGCTAATACATGTGACAATAATATATCAAATCAAATCAAAATCCCAGTGCTGAGTGTTCCTCTGTTTCCCGAAGGTGAGTGTAGGCCTTGTCCCTGTGTTCTCCTTTACCCTCTTCCAATGCTGAGTGTTCCTCAAGGGTCCAGAGCTGTCAGCTTCCTGAAATTAAGTGTAGGCCTTGACCCTGCACTCTCCTTTATCCTCTTCCGATGCTGGGTGTTCTCGCAGATTGGGAGGTGTCTGCTTCCCGCAGGTGGTAGTTGAAGTTCAATGTGGAGAAGTGTGAGGTGATGTATTTTGGTAGGAAAAACATGGTGAGACAGTATAAAATAAGGAGAAAATTCAAAAAGGGGCGCAAGAGCAAAGGGACCTGAGTGGAGAAAACAGTTAATAAAGTATATAGTGCTCTGGATTTTAATAATAGGGGCATAGAGTACAAGAGCAAAGATGTTATGCTGAACTTATACAGGACACTTGTTAGACTTCAGCTGAAATATTGGGGGTGATTTTATCTTTTTCTTTCTAAGTGCTGGGCAGATTTGAAACTGGGAGAGTTTCAGATCCGTCTTTTGGGCATGTTTTCAGGCCCCCCCATCCGCACTCTGCCTGCAAAAATAGCAAGCCTGTTGCTGGCTGCAGAAGCCTGTGGGTGGGGCTTAATGCTCCCGGAAGTCTATAGGGAGGTAGTGTGCATGTGCAGGCCTCTCTGATGCTGCACATGCACATCAATTTTAGCAGGGGTCTGACAGAAAAGAGGGAGCTGTCAGGCCCCTATTAGTACAGGCTGACTGAAGGAACCCCCCCCCCCCTCCTCCCCCCGCAATCACGGGGGCCCACGGCCTATGATATAGTCCCCACCGACTCCTCCCCACTGCCCGCCAGCCACCCAGACCGATTGCGTACCCGCCACCCTTCCCCCACCAATCGCTGCAGAGTGGCAGCAGGCCTCCTCTCCCTCCCTCCCTCTGCCAATCGCTGCAGAGTGGCAGCAGGCCCCCTCTCCCTCCCTCCCTCTACCAATCGCTGCAGAGTGGCAGCGGGTCCCCCCTCCTCATTCGACTCTTCCCCACATTAGCCTCTCCCCCCCAAGATCCCTCCCCCACATTAGCCCACCCCCATCCCTGGCACTGCCCACTGGGCATTGCCCAGGTGCTTGGGTGGCACTGCCAGTCTGGCACTGCCCAAGGGGCAGCCCCCCCTTGCCCTCTACATTCCCAGAGGCCTCAATGGCCTCCAGTTCCACCGGCAAGGCCAAGTCAACTGCTCCCTGTTCATGGGGAGCATGTCTATTCCTCACCGGCACAAATCTTTCCCGGTGAGGTCATAAGTGGGGGGGGGGGGAGTGGCTGGATGATTGGGCGCTGGGCTCGCTAAGCAGATGTAAAATAGCATTTTCATAAATGTTCATATATTAACCTGCCTCCCACCCATTTCTGGTGAGAGGCTGTCCGCGCCAAAACTTCGGCACTCGTAAAATGGCACCAGTCAGGAAAACCGGTACCAATCGCGCTTAGCGCTTTATGCCTGACTGTTACACCATGTCGCGCCTGAACACACGCACAACGCAATGGTACAATTGGCCCCATTGTGTACAGTTCTGGTTGCCGCATTATAGCAAGGATGCAAAAACATAGGAGAGAGTGCAGAAGAGGTTTAGAAGAATGGTTCCCGGGATGGGAAACTTCAGTTATGAGGATAGATTGGAGAGGTTGGGACTGTTCTCCTTGGGGAGAAGAAGGCTGAGAGGAGATTTGATAGCGATGTTCAAAATGGTCAGACCCCATTTGGAATATTGTGAGCAGTTTTGGGCCCTGTATGTAAGGAAGGATGTGCTGGCCTTGGAAAGGGTCCAGAGGAGGTTCACAAGAATGATCCCTGGAATGAAGAGCTTGTCGTATGAGGAATGGTTGAGGACTCTGGGTCTGTACTCAGTGAAGTTTAGAAGGATGAGGAGGGATCTTACTGAAACTTACAGGATACTGCGAAGCCTGGATAGAGTGGACGTGGAGAGGATGTTTCCACTAGTAGGAAACACTAGAACCAGATGGCACAACCTCAGGCTAAAGGGACGATCCTTTAGAACAGAGATGAGGAGGAATTTCTTCAGCCAGAGAGTGGTGAATCTGTGGAACTCTTTTCCGCAGAAGGCTGTGGAGGCCAGGTCATTGAGTGTCTTTAAGACAGAGGTCGATAGGTTCTTGATTAATAAGGGGATTGGGGGTTATGGGGAAAAGGCAGGAGAATGGGGATGAGAAAAATATCAGCCATGATTGAATGGCGGAGCAGACTTGATGGGCCCAGTGGCCTAATTCTGCTCCTATGTCTTATGGTCTTATGGTCTAAAATCATGAAAGGGCTGGACAGAGTAGATCAGGAGAAATTGTTCCCCCTCCTAAAAGGATCAGGAATGAGAGGGCACAGATTTAAAATGATTTGCAAAAGAATCAAATGTGATGTGAGAGGAAACTTTTTCACACAGAGTGGTTTGAGTCTGGAACGCACTGCCTGGAAATGTAGTGGAGGCAGATTCAATTGAGACATTCAAGAGGACATTAGATGATTACTTGAAAAGAAGCAATATACAGGGGCATGGGGAAAAGACAGGTGAGTGACATTAAGAAATGATGCTCGGTTGGAGAGCCGGCGCTGACATGATGGGTTGAATGGCCGCCTTCTGCGTGACAACAATTTCTGTGACTGTAATTCTGAGTCCTGATTCATCAGCCAAGGTCTCATAGTAGGTGGTAATCAGCAGGAGGTTTCTTTGCCCATCTCTGACCTGATGCCATTAGACTTCATTGCCTCTAGTCAATGTTGCGTACTCCCAGGGTAACTTCTTGCCAACAGTACCGCCACTCTGATGGATCTGTCCTTCCAGCGGGACAGGACATACCCAGGAATGCTGATGGTGAGTTTGGGACATTAAGTCTTGGGTTCAAAGACGGCTCTGTATCACGTGCTCAGAATTCACCTGTAGTGTTAAATATCTAA
The DNA here is from genome assembly GCF_964213995.1 of Mustelus asterias. Lineage (NCBI taxonomy): Eukaryota > Metazoa > Chordata > Chondrichthyes > Carcharhiniformes > Triakidae > Mustelus > Mustelus asterias. Next base: position 78,673,561 of record NC_135814.1, on the reverse strand, counting down.
TTGCACCATATCAATTGTGGTTTGAGTTGGATATTTTGTCCTTTTTCTGCCATCATTAGCACTTCTTTGATTGTCTAATAGGTAGAACTGATGAACAATGTGTGAAAGTGAACTCAAAGTCAAATCAGGTAGTCATTTTATGCCATATGATACATCCAAATAAACAGGATTTTACTTGCAGCTCTCTTTAAATTTGTTCAGTAATGCTGCCTGCAATATAATAAAAATGCTGCCTTGTGCCCAATGGAGAATACTCACTTTTGGAGTTTTTTTCTTTCCTTCTGCACAATCTCTCACCTTCTAAAATGAACTAGCTATTTCTTTCCACCTCACAGAAATGTTCGTGAAATTCACTTTAATTTAAATGCAGTTGATTCAGTCTAATCGTTCTCAAATCTTTCCATGGGATAAATGGGCAAATATTTATGGAAATGCTGGGTTCTGATGGAATAGGTGGGGTGAGAAGCTGTTTTTAACTCATAGGAGGCTTGATAACCAGAGGACATGTATTTTAAAATAATTATCAAATGAATTAGTTGGAGAAGATTTGATTTTTGTGAGTTGTTATGATCTATATTTACATCAGAAAATTCTATTTGTATTTATGCTTTTAAGTCAGTCGGCAACAATCTCTTAAAGGATGTGCATATATTTTGCTGGGGTCAGACCACTCGCAGTGTGTCAATTCTTCATTAGTTCTCCACAATGTTTTTTACATTTTTGTGACAATTATTTGACAAAGTTTTAGATTGCTAATTAAATGTGGCAAATTGTCTGGCCTGGGTACTCCTGTGCAGTGCGACTGCAATTGTTGTGACATGGCTGGGGAAGACTGCAGATGGCTTTGCAGGACATCTTAAGAACATAAGAACAGAAGAACTAGGAGCAGGAGTAGGCCATCTGACCTCTCGAGCCTGCTCCGCCATTCAATAAGATCATGGCTGATCTTTTCGTGGACTCAGATCCACTTACCCGCCCACTCACCATAGCCCTTAATTCCTTTACTGTTCAAAAATTTATCTATCCTTGCCTTAAAAACATTCAATGAGGTAGCCTCAACTGCTTCACTGGGCAGGGAATTCCACAGATTCACAACCCTTTGTGTGAAGAAGTTCTTCCTCAACTCAGTCCTAAATCTGCTCCCCCTTATTTTGAGGCTATGCCCCCTAGTTCTAGTTTCACCTGCCAGTGGAAACAACTTTCTGCTTCTATCTTATCCATTCCCTTCATAATCTTACATGTTTCTATAAGACCTCCCCTCATTCTTCTGAATTCCAATGAGTATAGCCCCAGTCTACTCAGTCTCTCCTCATAAGCCAACGGTACGGTAGCACAGTGGTTTGGGCGGCACGGTAGCACAGTGGTTAGCACTGCTGCTTTACAGCTCCAGGGACCTGGGTTCGATTCCCGGCTTGGGTCACTGTCTGTGTGGTGTTTGCACATTCTCCTCGTGTCTGCGTGGGTTTTCTCCGGGTGCTCCGGTTTCCTCCCACAGTCCAAAGATGTGCGGGTTAGGTTGATTGGCCATGCTAAAATTGCCCCTTAGTGTCCTGGGATGCGTAGATTAGAGGGAATAGTGGGTAAAATATGTAGGGAGATGGGGGTAGGGCCTGGGTGGGATTGTGGTCGGTGCAGACTCGATGGGCCGAATGGCCTCTTTCTGTACTGTAGGGTTTCTATGATTTCTATGATTAGTGAATCTCCTCTGCACCCCCTCCAGTGCCAGTATATCCTTTCTCAAGTAAGGAGACCAAAACTGTACACAGAGTACTCCAGGTGTGGCCTCTTGTACAGCTGCAACATAACCTCACTGTTTTTAAACTCCATCCCTCCAGCAATGAAGGACAAAATTCCATTTCCCTTCTTAATTACCTGCTGCACCTGCAAACCAATTCCTTGTGATTTTTGCACAAAGACACCCAAGTCCCTCTGCACAGCAGCATGCTGCAATTTTTTATCATTTAAATAATAGTCCATTTTGCTGTTATTCCTACCAAAATGGAAGACTTCACACTTACCAACAATGTACTCCATCTGCCAGACCCTTGCCCACTCACTTAGACTATCTATATCCCTTTGCAGACTTTCAGCGTCCTCTGTACACTTTGCTCTGCCACTCATCTTTAGTGTCATCTGCAAATTTTGACATACTATACTTGGTCCCCAACTCCAAATCATCTATGTAAATCATAAACAATTGCGGTCCCAACACCGATCCCTGAGGCACACAATTAGTCGCTGATCCCCAACCAGAAAAACACCCATTTAAACCCACTCTTTGCTTTCTGTTAGTTAACCAATCCTCTAACCATGCTAATACATTACCCGTAACACCGTGCACCTTTATCTTATGCAGCAGTCTTTGGTGCGGTATCTTGTCAAATGCCTTCTGGAAATCCAGATACACTACATCCACAGGTTCCCCATTGTCCACTGTGCATGTAACGTTCTCAAAGAATTCCGCCAAATTAGTCAAACATGACCCGCCCTTCATGAACCCATGCTGCATCTTACCAATGGGACCATTTATATCCAAATGTCTCGCTATTTCTTCCATGATGATAGATTCAAGCATTTTCCCCACTACAGAAATTAAGCTAACTGGCCTACAGTTACCTGCCTTTTATCTACCTCCTTTTTTAAACAGTGGTGTCACAATTGCTGTTTTCCAATCTGCGGGAACCGCTCCAGAGTCCAGCAAATTTTGGTAAATTACCACGAGTGCATTAGCTATTTTCCCTCCCCTCCCAATCTCTTTTAGTACGCTAAGATGCATTCCATCAGGGCCAGGAGACTTGTCTACCTTTAGCCCCATTAGCCTGCCCAACACTACCTCTTTCGTGATAATAGTTTCTAGGTCCTCACCTGCCATAGCCATCTTGTCAATTTTTGGCATGTTATTTGTGTCTTCCACTGTGAAGACCGGCACAAAATACCTGTTCAATGCCTCAGCCATTTTCTCATTTCCTGTTATTACATCCCTCTTCTCATGCACAAAAGGACCAATGTTTACTTTAGCCACTCTTTTTCGTTTTATATATTTGTAGAAAATTTTGCTGTCTGTTTTTATATTCTGAGCTAGTTTACTCTATAATCCATCTTCCTTTTCTTTATAGCTTTTTTTGTGGCTTTCTGTTGACCTTTAAAGATTTCCCTGGTATTTCTCCTGGACTACTATATCATAGAATCATAGAAATACCAGATGACAGGAAGGCTATGGCAGGTGAGGACCTACAGGTTTATTTGGTAGCAAAAGCCACACAAGCTTTCGGAGCTGCAAGCCCCTTCTTCAGGTGAGTGGGAATTCTGTTCACAAACAGAGCATATAAAGACACAAACTCAATTTACATGAATAATGGTTGGAATGCGAATACTTACAACTAATCAAGTCTTTAAGAAACAAAACAATGTGAGTGGAGAGAGCATCAAGACAGGCTAAAAAGATGTGTATTGTCTCCAGACAAGACAGCCAGTGAAACTCTGTGGGGGTTACAAATAGTGTGCCATGAACCCAATATCCCGGTTGAGGCCGTCCTCGTGTGTGCGGAACTTGGCTATCAGTTCCTGCTCAGCGACTCTGCGCCGTCGTGTGTCGCGAAGGCCGCCTTGGAGAACGCTTACCCGAATATCAGAGGCCGAATGCCCGTGACCGCTGAAGACCGCTCGACAATCACCAGGCAAGACTGTTCTCTTCCTGTTGGGGAGCACTTCAGCGGTCATGGGCATTCGGCCTCTGATATTCGGGTAAGCGTTCTCCAAGGCGGCCTTCGCGACACACGACGGCGCAGAGTCGCTGAGCAGGAACTGATAGCCAAGTTCCGCACACACGAGGACGGCCTCAACCGGGATATTGGGTTCATGTCCCACTATTTGTAACCCCCACAGAGTTTCACTGGCTGTCTTGTCTGGAGACAATACACATCTTTTTAGCCTGTCTTGATGCTCTCTCCACTCACATTGTTTTGTTTCTTAAAGACTTGATTAGTTGTAAGTATTCGCATTCCAACCATTATTCATGTAAATTGAGTTTGTGTCTTTATATGCTCTGTTTGTGAACAGAATTCCCACTCACCTGAAGAAGGGGCTTGCAGCTCCGAAAGCTTGTGTGGCTTTTGCTACCAAATAAACCTGTTGGACTTTAACCTGGTGTTGTTAAACTTCTTACTGTGTTTACCCCAGTCCAACGCCGGCATCTCCACATCAGGTGAGGACCTGCCATAGGTAGAATCCCTACAGTGCAGAAGGAGGCCATTTGGCCCATTGAGTCTGCACCGACAACAATCCCACCCAGTCCCTATCCCCGTGACCCCACATATTTTCCCTACTAATCTCTCTACCTACACATCTCGGGACATTAAGGGGCAATTTAGCATGGCCAATCAACCTAAGCCGCACATCTTTGGACTGTGGGAGGAAACCACAGCAGCCGGAGGAAACCTACACAGACATGGGGAGGACATGCAAATTCCACACAGACAGTGACCCAAGCCGGGAATCGAATCCAGGTCCCTGGAGCTGTGAGGCAGCAGTGTGCCACCATGCTGCCCATCATTCCACCCATATATCTGCATCATTCCATGGGCGGCACGGTAGCGCAGTGGTTAGCACTGCTGCTTCACAGCTCCAGGGTCCCGGGTTCGATTCCCGGCTCGGGTCACTGTCTGTGTGGAGTTTGCACGTTCTCCTCGTGTCTGCGTGGGTTTCCTCCGGGTGCTCCGGTTTCCTCCCACAGTCCAAAGGTATGCGGGTTAGGTTGATTGGCCAGGTTAAAAATTGCCCCTTAGAATCCTAAAATGCGTAGGTGAGAGGGATTAGCGGGTAAATATGTGGGGGTAGGGCCTGGGTGGGATTGTGGTCGGTGCAGACTCGATGGGCTGAATGGCCTCCTTCTGCACTGGAGGGATTCTATGATATGATTCTATGATTCCTTTCCTTTGTAAACAAGGAGACAAAATATTCATTTAAAACCCTTCCCACAACCTCTGCGTCTACAAACAAATTTTCTTCTTCATCTCTGATAGGTCCCACTTTTCCCTGAGCTAACCTTTTACCTTTAATATATTGGTTAAAACATGGGTTTTCTTGCTAATCTTATTCATGCTCACGCTTTGATTTCCTTATTTCCTTTTTTACTTTGTCACTGCACTTCTTATATTTGTCTAGGCTATCAGCAGTATTTAGTTCTTTCTGCCTTTGGGTCCTCACTGTCCATGGGGATGGTCATGATGTGGAGATGCCGGCATTGGACTGGGGTGAACACAGTAAGAAGTCTCACAACACCAGGTTAAAGTCCAACAGGTTTATTTGGTAGCAAATACCATAAGCTTTCGGAGCGCTGCTCCTTTGTCAGATGGAGTGGAAATGTGCTCTCAAACAGTGCACAGAGACACAGAAATCAAGTTACAGAATACGAATTGGAATGCGAATCCCTACAGCCAGCCAGGTCTGATAGCCAGCCACGGGGATGGTGCCAGAGGACTGGAGAGTGGCAAATATTGCTCCTCTGTTTAAGAAAGGGAATAGAAATGACCCTGGTAATTATAGACCGGTTAGTCTTACTTCGGTGGTTGGTAAATTGATGGAAAAGGTCCTTAGGGATGGGATTTACGACCATTAAGGAAGATGCGTATTAATCCGGGATAGTCAGCACGGATTCGTGAAGGGCAAGTCGTGCCTCACAAATTTGATAGAATTTTTTGAGGAGGTAACTAAGTGTGTTGATGAAGGTAGGGCAGTTGATGTCATATACATGGATTTTAGTAAGGCGTTTGATACGGTCCCCCATGGTCGGCTTATGATGAAAGTAAGGAGGTGTGGGATAGAGGGAAAGTTGGCCGATTGGATAGGTAACTGGCTATCTGATCGAAGACAGAGGGTGGTGGTGGATGGAAAATTTTTGGACTGGAGGCAGGTTGCTCGCGGAGTGCCACAGGGCTCAGTGCTTGGTCCTCTGCTCTTTGTGATTTTTATTAATGACTTAGAGGAGGGGGCTGAAGGGTGGATCAGTAAATTTGCTGATGACACCAAGATTGGTGGAGTAGTGGATGAGGTGGAGGGCTGTTGTAGGCTTCAAAGAGACATAGATACAATGCAAAGCTGGGCTGAAAAATGGCAAATGGAGTTTAACCCTGATAAATGTGAGGTGATTCATTTTGGTAGGACTAATTTAAATGTGGATTACAGGGTCAAAGGTAGGGTTCTGAAGACTGTGGAGGAACAGAGAGATCTTGGGGTCCATATCCACAGATCTCTAAAGGTTGCCACTCAAGTGGATAGAGCTGTGAAGAAGGCCTATAGTGTGTTAGCTTTTATTAACAGGGGGTTGGAGTTTAAGAGCCGTGGGGTTATGCTGCAACTGTACAGGACCTTGGTGAGACCACATTTGGAATATTGTGTGCAGTTCTGGTCACCTCACTATAAGAAGGATGTGGAAGCGCTGGAAAGAGTGCAGAGGAGATTTACCAGGATGCTGCCTGGTTTGGAGGGTAGGTCTTATGAGGAAAGGCTGAGGGAGCTAGGGCTGTTCTCTCTGGAGCGGAGGAGGCTGAGGGGAGACTTAATAGAGGTTTATAAAATGATGAAGGGGATAGATCGAGTGAACGTTCAAAGACTATTTCCTCGGGTGGATGGAGCTATTACGAGGGGGCATAACTATAGGGTTCATGGTGGGAGATATAGGAAGGATATCAGAGGTAGGTTCTTTACGCAGAGAGTGGTTGGGGTGTGGAATGGACTGCCTGCAGTGATAGTGGAGTCAGACACTTTAGGAACATTTAAGCGGTTATTGGATAGGCACATGGAGCACACCAGGATGATAGGGAGTGGGATAGCTTGATCTTGGTTTCAGATAAAGCTCGGCACAACATCGTGGGCCGAAGGGCCTGTTCTGTGCTGTACTGTTCTATGTTCTATGCCTATTATACGCTTCCTTTTTCAGTTTTACCTTCTTCTCCTTTTTCCTCTGGACAACCAGGGGGGTGGGGGATGGGGGTGGTAGCTCGGCTCTTCATCTTGCAGTATTTGCAACATCACTCTTATTTTTGGAGGGGATATGCTGTAAGCTACAGGGCGGTGGGCCAGGTGCAGGAAGGTGGGATTGGAAAGGACACCTGGGTGTCCTCGGACCAGTCTGGACAAAATGGGCCAAATAACCTCCTTCAATGCTGTATATTTTCTATGGTTCTATTTGTACATTTAGGATCTCAGCTGTGATTATGATAAATTACCACAATGCTAAATATAGGATCACTAATACTCTAATACTCTAAACCATTAATCGTTATACACAGTTAATAAGAAAATCAATCAGGAGGATGTCCATTCCTCTTTGGTTGTATCAGACATTCTGGAATTCAGCTGTCCTTGACCCTAAAAGATTTAGAATTTCAGCAGACATTTCTTTTCTTGGAGCTAATTCTGCATCATTCTCACATGGTATAGTAGGCAAGGCACAGCATCAGGCAACTCAGATTCAGTTAGGTCTTCCTTCGTGGTATTCACAGGACTAGGGACTGAAGAAATTTGTACTTCTAGAGATTATTCTGAGAAATCATTTTGAGAATACAACAATTGGTCAGCATGGCGTTGCCAAACTAGTTCATCTTTAGCTTGAACTCTAAGAAATTGGACCTGTTTTTTCTAAAAGAGTGTCTGGTGCCCATTTCTCATTCTGGCATAATTACTTGTTAACACTTGTTCACATTGTTGAAATGAGAATTGTTTTGCCTTCACGCCTCGTCTAGCAACACTACTATTTCTGAGATTTCTGGAGGTAATAACAAATCAACCATAATTTTCAACTTTCTCTTTAAGAGTAGTAATGCAAGTTATTGTAGTGTAAGGTATTACGATGAGGAAGCTTTAAATCATAATGGTGATTTATTGAACAACTGTTATAACTATATACAGACAAACTCAGTATAGATACAGATCTAGTCCCACAAACTCCTGGGCTCACACTGCAGGTTCCATCTACCCAGTCCCACACCCCACATTTGATAGGCTGAGGTTTGCGCACTCCATTCCAACGGGCCCAGGAGGGTTGCTGGCTGGGCCAGCATTTATTACCTGTTCTATTTCAGAGGGCATTTGAAAGGGAGTCACATGTAGGCCAGACCAGGTAAGGATGTCCAATTTCCTTCCCTAAAGGACATTAGTGAACCAGATGGGCTTTTATGGCAATCAACATGGTTTCATGGTCATCATTAGACTTTTAATTCCAGATTTTTATTGAATTCAAATTTCACCATCTGCCATGGCATGATTTGAACCTGGGTCATCAGAACTTGATCGCTAGATTACCAGTCTAGTGACAATACCACGGTGCCACTGCCTCCACATGCGAAGCCTTGCCACTCCGTGATTTATTTCACAAGCTGTATGTATCAGAGTCTACGACAGTGGAGATGATTTGACAGATTCCAAGAGGCTGGCACCCCCTTCTTCTGCTTCAGTTGACAGACGAGATCCTCCTTGGAAAGCACTAGGTTCTGCTAGCACTGACTTGGCTGTTGGCACACTTGACTCCACTACTGAGTCCAGATGACTGGCAGTGGGGACTGCAGCTTCCCATCTTCTGATGTGATCTATGTACTTCCACACTTTGAAGCCTTGTAAGTCGATGACATAAGATACAGTGCCAGTCCTTGCAATTTTCTTCCTGGATAACCAAGCTGCCCCCGACCCCCAATGTTTTGGACAAAAGCTAAGTCATTCATTTCAAATTACTGTCTCTCTTAGCTGGGTCGTTGCACTCTTTCTCGCCACCAAATTTCAGAAAATGAGGTTAAAACAGGTTCTAAGGCCCAGCAACAATTCAGCCAATGTAACCCTTGTGGTACCATGACGGGTCGTATTAAATGAAAGCTGAAAATTGGCTAACCGGTGTAGCAGTGGTCTGTCGGACTACTTCCACATTGATGCTTTAAAAGTTTGCACTGCCTCTTCTCATTGTAAGAGCCTATTAGCTCTCTCAAGTTAATACTGCATGGCTAAAATTAGTAATTATACTGCTTTTCCAGCATCTGAGCTGTATTCCCTCCAGACATACTGACTACTTGTAGAAAAAAATTGAACTTTAAAACAGTCCCCTTAAACAGAAAGTATATCAATAGTACAGCATCATCACACTCTTGCAAAGTTTCTTTTTTTTACGTAGGAGGAAGAGGATGGTTGGAAAATGGTTCAAAGTAATTTCCTCTCAACAGTGGCAGAAGGTCAAAATACATATGAAGGTGAGAAAAATATAATGTACATGATGATGATATTTGATGGTCACATTGCTGTAACCATTACTATCTCTGGGGCAATGATATAACAGGGATTTCTGAAAAAATGAAACAAAATCAAACGTGGAGCAGTATTAAAATTAATAGTTTAAACTTGGATCATAGAACATAGAAAAACTACAGCACAAACAGGCCCTTCGGCCCACAAGTTGTGCCGAACACATCCCTACCTTCTAGACCGACCTATAACCCTCCATGCTATTATGCTCCATGTACTCATCCAGGAGTCTCTTATAAGACCCTATTGAGTTCGCCTCCACCACCACTGACGGCAGCCGATTCCACTCGCCCACCACCCTGTGTGAAAAACTTACCCCAGACATTTCCACCCTGGGAAAAAGTCTCTGAGAGTCCACCCGATCTATGCCTCTCAACATCTTATACACCTCTGTACATCCACCCAGGTCTTTCTCCTCTGTGAAAACCGAAGCAAAATACTCATTGAGCACCTCTGCCATTTCTACTGGTTCTGTACAGACTTTCCCGCCTTCACCTTTTATAGGCCCTATTCCTTCACGTCTCATCCTTTTACTCTTCACATATTTATAGAATGCCTTAGGATTCTCCTTAATCCTACCTGCCAGGGCCTTCTCGTGACCCCTTCTGGCTCTCCTAATTTCCTTCTTTAGTCCCTTCCTACAAGCCGTATACTCTTCTAAATCCCTATCTTCGCCAAGCTCTCTGAGCCTTTTGTATGTTTTCCTTTTCTTCTCGACTAGGTCCCGCACAGCTTTCGTGCACCGCGGTTCCTTTAACCGACTAACACCTCCCTGTCTGCTCGGAACGTTGTCCTGTAGAACTCTAGACAGACATTCCTTGAAAAACTGCCACTTCTTATTGCAAACAGAGTTGTTTCTAACTTCACGGATGGGCATCTGAAGCCTATTGCTTGTATTTCTTGCACTATGTGGAAACTGCTGGACATTTCATGTGCCTTGGGTGACTATGTATGCAGGAAATGTCACCAACTACAGCTTAAGTTCAGAGTTTCCACGATTGAGGGGCATAGAACCATAGAAAATTACAGCTCAGAAACAGGCCTTTTGGCCCTTCTTGTCTGTGCCGAACCATTTTTTGCCTAGTCCCACTGACCCGCACTTGGACCATATCCCTCCACATCCATGAACCCATCCAAGTTTTTCTTAAATGTCAAAAGCATTTACCACTTTATCCGGCAGCTCATTCCACACCCCTACCACTCTCTGCGTGAAGAAGCCTCTCAGTGCCAGGCATCTGGAGACATGGCTGAGCATCAGGTTGGATGAGTGTTTTCTTTATTGTATATTTTGGGAGATGGCCACTGGACTGGCAGAGAGAGGTTTACAATAGTAGAAGGGGGACTATCCATAAGAAGCAGGTAGTACAAATGTCTTAGGAATGTGTGCCACTCTCAAACAGGTATTCAGTATTAGAAACTGCTGGGAGTGATGATACAATGGCACTGAAGGGCATGAGACTGTGCAGAAAGGAACAGCAAACATAGAAATGCAGTTGTTAACAGAGATCCCATAGTTCGAGGGACAGACAAGCAATTTTGTTCCTGCATGGTTTGTTGCCTTCTTGGTAAAAGGACAACATGGAAAGAATGCAGGGGTGAAGGGAGTGTTCAAAAAGTTATGATTCCCATAGAAAAAACAACTATTGCATTATAAATGTCAGATTTTCAATAGCTCGGGAAATAGATGAACGTAGGGCGTTTAGGGCAGTAATAGGACACTTTTCTTGCAGAAAAGAAAGCTGAAAAGAGATTTGAGAGAGGTATTCAAAATTATGAGGAGCCTGGACATAACAGTTGAGTCTAAACCATTTCCACTTGTGAAAAGATTGAGAACAAGAGGCACAGTTTTAAAGCAATTGATATAAGAAGCAAAAATTACGAGGGAAAATAGTTTCATGCAGTGATTCGTTAAGGTCTGGAATGCACTGCCTAAGATTATGATAGAGGCAGCTTCAATTTAAGCATCCAAAAGGGAATTAGACAGTTATCTAAAAAGGAAAACTGTGCAGCATTACAGGGAGAAGGCAGAAAAATGGCAGTTAGTGAATTGCTTAGTGCAGACATGATGGAAAATGATCTCCTATTATGCTGTAATATTTATGCGTTTCTATGTTTTCTTGTTATCCTTGGATCATAGTGGTACAATGGTTAGCACTGCTGCCTCTCAGTGCCAGGAACCTGGATTCGATTCCAGCCTTGGGTGAATGTATGGAGTTTGCATGTTCTCCCTTTGTCTGCATGGGTTTCCTTCAGATGCTCCAGTTTCCTCCCATAGTCCAAAGGTGTCAGGTTAGAACATAGAACAGTACAGCACAGAACAGGCCCTTCGACCCACGATGTTGTGCCGAGCTTTATCTGAAACCAAGATCAAGCTATAGAACATAGAACATAGAACATAGAACATTACAGCGCAGAACAGGCCCTTCGGCCCACGATGTTGCACCGACCAGTTAAAAAAAAACTGTGACCCTCCAACCTAAACCAATTTCTTTTCGTCCATGAACCTATCTACGGATCTCTTAAACGCCCCCAAACTAGGCGCATTTACTACTGATGCTGGCAGGGCATTCCAATCCCTCACCACCCTCTGGGTAAAGAACCTACCCCTGACATCGGTTCTATAACTACCCCCCCTCAATTTAAAGCCATGCCCCCTCGTGCTGGATTTCTCCATCAGAGGAAAAAGGCTATCACTATCCACCCTATCTAAACCTCTAATCATCTTATATGTTTCAATAAGATCCCCTCTTAGCCGCCGCCTTTCCAGCGAAAACAATCCCAAATCCCTCAGCCTCTCCTCATAGGATCTCCCCTCCATACCAGGCAACATCCTGGTAAACCTCCTCTGCACCCTCTCCAAAGCCTCCACATCCTTCCTGTAATGTGGGGACCAGAACTGCACACAGTACTCCAAGTGCGGCCGCACCAGAGTTGTGTACAGTTGCAACATAACGCTACGACTCCTAAATTCAATCCCCCTACCAATAAACGCCAAGACACCATATGCCTTCTTAACAACCTTATCTACTTGATTCCCAACTTTCAGGGATCTATGCACACATACACCTAGATCCCTCTGCTCCTCCACACTATTCAAAGTCCTCCCGTTAGCCCTATACTCAACACATCTGTTATTCCTACCAAAGTGAATTACCTCACACTTCTCCGCATTAAACTCCATCCGCCACCTCTCGGCCCAACTTTGCAACCTGTCTAAGTCTTCCTGCAAACTACGACACCCTTCCTCACTGTCTACCACACCACCGACTTTGGTGTCATCAGCAAATTTGCTAATCCACCCAACTATACCCTCATCCAGATCATTAATAAATATTACAAACAGCAGTGGCCCCAAAACAGATCCCTGAGGTACACCACTTGTAACCGCACTCCATGATGAATATTTACTATCAACCACCACCCTCTGTTTCCTATCCGCTAGCCAATTCCTGATCCAATTTCCTAGATCACCCCCAATCCCATACATCTGCATTTTCTGCAGAAGCCTACCATGGTGAACCTTATCAAACGCCTTACTAAAATCCATATATACCACGTCCACTGCCTTGCCCCCATCCACCTCCTTGGTCACTTTCTCAAAAAACTCAATAAGGTTAGTAAGGCACGACCTACCTGCCACAAAACCATGCTGACTATCACCTATCAATTCATTACTCTCCAAATAACTATAAATCCTATCCCTTATAATTTTTTCCAACATCTTGCCGACAACAGAAGTGAGACTCACCGGTCTATAATTCCCGGGGAAGTCTCTGTTCCCCTTCTTAAACAATGGGACAACATTCGCTAACCTCCAATCTTCTGGTACTATACCAGAGGCCAACGACGACCTGAAGATCAGAGCCAGAGGCTCTGCAATCACTTCTCTTGCCTCCCAGAGAATCCTTGGATAAATCCCATCCGGACCAGGGGATTTATCTATTTTCAGACCCTCCAGAATATCCTGCACATCCTCCTTATCAACTGTAATACTGTCTATTCTACTCCCTTGCAACCCAGTGTCCTCCTCAGCTATATTCATGTCCCCTTGCGTGAACACCGAAGAGAAATATTGGTTCAATGCTTCACCAATCTCCTCCGGTTCCACACATAACTTCCCTCTGCCATCTATAACTGGCCCTAAACTTGCCCTAACCAACCTTCTGTTCTTGACATACCTATAGAACGCCTTAGGATTCTCTTTAACCCTATCCACCAAAGTCTTCTCATGTCCCCTTTTAGCCCTTCTAAGCTCGCTCTTCAACTCCCTCTTAGCCAATCTAAAGCTTTCTAGTGCACTACCCGAGTGCTCACGTCTCATCCGAACATAAGCCTCCTTTTTCTTTTTAACCAACAAAGAAACTTTTTTGGTGCACCACGGTTCCCTAGCCCTACCAATTCCTCCTTGCCTGACAGGGACATACCTATCACAGACTCGCAGTAGCTGCTCCTTGAAAAAACTCCACATGTCGGACGTTCCCAGTCCCTGTAATCTCCTAGTCCAACCTATGTTTCCTAATTCTCTCCTAATAGCCTCATAATTACCCTTCCCCCAGCTAAAACCATTGGCCCGAGGTTCATGCCTATCCCTTTCCATCACTAAGGTGAACGTAACCGAATTGTGGTCACTATCACCAAAATGCACACCAACTTCCAAGTCTAGCACCTGGTCTGGCTCATTTCCCAGCACCAGATCCAATATAGCCTCACCTCTATCCCACTCCCTATCTGGCTTCCGGACTACAACTCCTTTTCCCACCCCCCTGACAAATTAATTTAAACCCCCCTGAAGAGCCGTAGCAAATTTCCCTCCCAGGATATTGGTGCCCCTCTGGTTCAGGTGCTGTTTGTACAGGTCGCACCTTCCCCAGAATGTGTTCCAATTATCCACGTAGCTGAAACCCTCCCTCCTACACCATCCCTGCAACCACATGTTTAACTGCACACCCTCCCTGTTCCTGAACTCGCTATCACGTGGCACTGGCAACGTACCAGAGATGACCACATGTTTTGTCTTGGCTCTCAGCTTCCAGCCCAGCTCCCTAAATTCCAGACTCGATAGACTGAATGGCCTCATTCTGCACTGTAAGGATTCTATGATTCTATTCTATGATTCTATGCCCATTGCCAGTTCAGGATGGGCAACAATTGGCCAAGCCAGTGACACCCAGGTCCTCTAAAGAATAAGTTAATGTCAATTACATTGTTAAGAGAAATAGGTGATGGGTATTTGAACACAAATAGGGGTTAGCTGGAATAGCTGGGACACTGGGTGGGGGTGAGGAGTGATAACATTGAATAATGTCATAGAATCATGATAGGATCCCGACAAGTGCAGAAGGAGGCCATTCGACCCATCGTGTCTGCACTGCCCACAATCCCACCCAGGCCCTATTCCTGTAACCCCTCATATTTACCCTGGTAATCCCCCGACACTAGGGTTAATTTAGCATGGTCAATCATCCCAAACCACACATCTTTGAATTGTGGGAGGAAACCGGAGCACCCGGAAGAAACCCGTGCAGACACGGGGAGAATGTGCAAACTCCATATACACAGTGACCCGAGGCCAGAATTGAACTATGGCGCTGTGAGGCAGCAGTGCTAACCACTGTACCACCGTGCTGCCGTGATCCAAGGATAACAAGGAAACATGGAAACACATAAATATTACAGCATAGTAGAAGGTCATTTCGCCCATCATGTCTGGTGTTCCTGGCTTTGCCTTTTATATCTCCAGCTGCTGAAGGATGAATGTGTCCAGAGACACAGCACCTGGCTGGGGCACAGCTAAATCTTTGAATCCAGCAGACCTCTGACTATCTGATCCGTGGGATGTTCTTGCCTCCACCTGATGTGCGACAGGTAGTGACCCAGAAGCCTGCTTGCTAAGGTTGCCCATCTCCGCGATGGTGGATGGTGCAGGTGATAGCCATGGCACATCTTTGGTCTCCTCCTCCAACATCTCCTCTAAGGTGGTGTTGAGGGTGGGAAGTGGGACATTACTGGTGGATGGGCCAGGCTGATGAGGTGATATTCCTGCAAGGTAAGGGACACAGTATTGGAAGATTACCTGGTCAAAGGTCCGGGATACTTGAAACTCACTTGAGACTGATCATCTGGATGAGCATGCAGTGGCCACCTCCCTCTCAGCACAGGCCCACTCCTGCTCCTTCGCTGTTAGCTCCAGAGCTCTCTCCTCGTACGAAGTCAAGATCTACAGCTCGGGCATCCCGCCACCTTTCTTCTCTCACTCATAGAAATCATAGAAACCCTACAGTGCAGAAGGAGGCCATTCGGCCCATCGAGTCTGCATCGACCACAATCCCACCCAGGCCCTACCCCCACATATTTTACCTGCTAATCCCTCTAACCTACGCATCCCAGGACTCTAAGGGGCAATTTTTTTTTTTAACCTGGCCAATCAACCTAACCCGCACATCTTTGGACTGTGGGAGGAAACCGGAGCACTCGGAGGAAACCCACTCGGGGCAGTTGTGGGCAACTTCTCCTGCAGAAACACAAATGGGGATAATGTGAGCTGGTTGCCTGGTGGGTCAACTGTCAATAATACCTGGCATTTGTGGGCAATACACACAAGAAGGGAGGGGTTCAGATGAGTGTCCAGGGGGTGTGAGGAAGCTTGTGGGAGATTGGGTGCTGGGGTCCTGCGAGTTAGCAACATGTGGGATCAAGGTGAGGGATGACATTCTGAGGGATGATGGCAAGGTAGCGTGCAGAGAGGGGACAGGGAGAACTTACCCTGGCAGAATCTTTTTGCTACATTGCACTCCTGTCCTCTTGTTCGGGCTGCTGGCACTGAACAGTATTGCGACTGTCTACCAGGTAGGATTCATCAGCTTGCTGGAGGGTCCCCTGCCAGCCCAAGGTATATTGTTGCCTGCCTCTCTTCTACAGCATCTAGCATAGGGGTGAGGATCCTCTCTGTGAATTGAGGAGCAATTTCCTCGCTGTCATGGCAAATGGAATTTAACGCAGACAAGTGTGAGATATTGCACTTTGGAAGGACAAACCAAAGAAGAACGTACAGGGTAAATGGTAGGACTCTGAAGAGTGCAGTTGAACAGAGGGATCTGGGAATACAGGTACAGAATTCCCTAAAAGTGACGTCACAGGTGGATAGGGTCGGAAAGAGTGCCTTTATAAATCGGAGTATCGAGTATAAAAGTTGGAGTGTTATGGTAAGGTTATATAAGGCATTGGTGAGGCCGAATTTGGAGTATTGTGTACAGTTTTGGTCACCTAGTTACAGGAAAGATGTAAATAAGATTGAAAGAGTGCAGAGAAGGTTCACAAGGATGTTGCCGGGACTTGAGAAGCTGAGTTACAGAGAGAGATTGAATAGGTTGGGACTTTATTCCCTGGAGCGTAGAAGATTGAGGGGAGATTTGATAGAGGTGTATAAGATTTTGATGGGTATAGATAGAGTGAATGCAAGCAGGCTTTTTCCGCTGAGGCTAGGGGAGAAAAAAACCAGAGGGCATGGGTTAAGGGTGAAAGAAATGTTTAAAGGGAATATTAGGGGGGGCTTCTTCACGCAGAGAGTGGTGGGAGTGTGGAATGAGCTGCCGGATAAAGTGGTAAATGCGGGGTCACTTTTAACATTTAAGAAAAACTTGGACGGGTTCATGAATGAGAGGGGTGTGGAGGGATATGGTCTAAGTGCAGGTCAGTGGGACTAGGCATAAAATGGTTCGGCACAGACAAGAAGGGCCAAAAGGCCTGTTTCTGAGCTGTAATTTTCTATGGTTCTATGGTTCTATGGTCATCCTCCTGGCTTGAATGATAGCAAGTGCTGTGCAGCAGTGTAAATGCACTACTGGATCTGGTGCTGGGAAATGAGGAGCGGAATCATTGAAGTGCTTAGATGATCCCAGGGTGGGCAAATTAGATGCTTCATGCCTCACGTGGAGCAATTTTGATGTAGGAGGAAAACAAAATTTCTAAGTGCCGAAAAACCGTGGTCCGATCGTGCTGGCAGGAATCATACCAATTTTCACACCAAAAATGACACTATCATTTTTTCCAGTAAATTCCACCATCTGTCTTTTAGTTTTGACTTCACCGACTGGTGAGGATCCTGCTAACATTCATTATTATGGTTTGAGAGAGTTTGAATTAAATTGGCACCAGCATATAGAAATGGAAAAGAGGAATAAGGTGCATAAAATGAAAGTGTTGTACATACTAGAGAAGAAAGTAGTACCAACATACTAAGAAGGAATACAGGGAGTGCACAGACAATATTACAATGCATGTATGTAAGTACACAAAGAATATTGAACAAGGTTGGCAAGCTACAAACACAATAGTAATGTAGGAATATGATGTACTGGCAATAACAGAAATGTGGTTCAAAGATATTGAACATTCAAAAAATATTCAAAGAACATGTTCAGAAAAGGTAGAGAAAAGATATTATTAAACTAGAAAGAGTGCAGAAAAGATTTACTAGGCTGCTACTCGGACTTGATGGTTTGAGTTATAAGGAGAGGCTGGACAGAATGGGACTTTTTTCTCTGGAGCGTAGAAGGCTGAGGAGTGATCTTATAGAGGTCTATAAAATAATGAAGGGCAAAGATCAGTTAGATAGTCAATATCTTTTCCCAAAGGTAGGGGAGTCTAAAACTAGAGGGCATAGGTTTAAGGTGAGAGGGGAGAGATACAAAAGGGTCCAGAGGGGCAATTTTTTTCACACACGGTGGTGAGTGTCTGGAACAAGCTGCCAGAGGTAGTAGTAGAGGTGGGTACAATTTTGTCTTTCAAAAAGCGTTTAGACAGTTACATGGGTAAGATGGGTATAGAGGGATATGGGCCAAATGCGGGAAATTGGCTTAGTTGTTTTAAAAAAAAAAGGTGGCATGGACAAGTTGGACCAAAGGGCCTGTTTCCATGCTGTTAACCTCTATGACTCTAGACAAGTGAAAAAGGGAGGTGGGTGGCAGTCTTGGTTAGGGAAGTCATTGCAGTGTTGGAAGAGTGGATTTCCTTGAGGGAGCAAGAACAAGTCAATTTGGTGAGAGTTGAGAAACAAAGATAAGACCATGCCACTTTGGGTATTCCATAGGTCTCCAACTAGTAAGAGAGTGATAGAGGAACAAATCAGCAGTGAAATCACAGATGTACAAGAACCATAAAAGAATTTTATTGATCCAAATATAAATTTGGATAATGTTAGATTAAATGGTAAAGAAGGGAAGGAATTTAAAGTGAAGTTTATGTATTAGTCACAAGTAAGGCTTACATTAAAACTGCATTAAAGTTCCTGTGAAATTGCCCTAGTCACCACAGTCCGGTGCCTATTCGGGTCAATGCACCTAACCAGCACGTCTTTCAGAATGTGGGAGGAAACTGGAGCACCCGGAGGAAACCCACGCAGACATGGGGAGAATGTGCAAACTCCACACAGTCAGTGACCCAAGCCGGGAATCGAACCCAGGTCCCTGGTGCTGTGAGGCAGCAGTGCTAACCACTGTGCTACCATGCCACCCCACTTCTGAATTTCTGAAATGCATTCAGGAGAATTTCCTTGTCTGGTATGCTCTTGGTCCAACTGGAAAGGAGGCATTACTGGATCTGGTGATGGGAAATGAGGAACGAAATCATGTGCCATTCCTCATGGCAACTTTGGTACCGGAGCATTTAATTGGGCAGGGAAGTGGCAGCTGGCAACCCTGCCATCTTGAGTCCTGAATTATAGGGAAAGGTCCACCTCTGGCCTGCTAAGTGCCTGGGTGACACAAGATATGGTGAACCTTCCTAAAAAGAGACAACGCCACATTCTTATCAGTCCTCCAGCCTGAAGTCGAAGATCCATGTTGTAACCATGGCCTGAGGTAGGCCAAGTGAACAAATTGTAAGAGACCTTTAGTTAAGACTGACCATCATAATATGGTTTAGATTAGTAATGGAGAAGAGCAAGGAACAATCTCACGTAAATTGAAAGAGGACCAATTACACTGTGATCAAGTGATCTCGTCAGGGTAAAATGGAACAGGAGCCTGACAACTTAGTTCCGAACCTCATTACAACCTAGGTCCAAACATTAAGAAAGCAGCTGAACTCAAGAGGTGAATAAATTTTTAAAAAGAACGAGAAGACACAGATTTACAATTTTGGGCAAGGGATGCAGAGGGAATGTGTGGAGGTTTTACTCAGTGAAATAGAATGACCTTAAACTCGCTGCCCATCAGTGTGGTGGAAGTGGAAGCAACCAGTGATTTCAAAGGAAGTTAGATAGGCACGTAAAGGTAATAAACTTGCAGGGCTATGGGAATCAAGTGGGGGAGTGGAGCTGACTGGATTGTTCCAAGAGGAGCCAGTGTGGATGTGATGGGCCGAATGGCATCCCATTAAATTATTCTATGGTTTGTATTTTATATTTTTCAGTAAGGTGCGAAAGGTAAAATGAATCCCCTGTGGCTATCCCCCTCTCTATCAAGTATATCGTTTTGGATACTGTTGGGGAGGGATAGCAAATCAGGGGAAAACAGCAGCAGCCAGGGCAGTTGCACCATGACTGGCTCTGTTGTTCAGCAGGAGGGTCAAGGCGCAGAAGAACGATAGTTATAGGGAACTCTATAGTCAGGGGTGCAGACAGCCATTTCTGTGGCCGGGAAAGAGACTCCCTAATGGTACGTTGCCTCCCTGGTACCAGGGCCAAAGGTGTCTCTGAACAGGTATTGGACATTCTGAAAGGGGAGGGTGAGCAGCCAAAAGTCGTGGGACACATTGGTACTAACGACATAGGCAGGAAGAGTGATAAGATCCTGCAAGGGGAGTTCAGGGAGTTAGGTAGTTAGTTAAATAAGAGGACCTCTAGGGTTGTAATCTCAGGATTACTTCCTGTGCCATGTGCCAGTGAGGCTAAGAATAGGAACATCGTGCAACGAAACACATGGCTAAAGAGCTGGTGTCGGAGGAAGGGGTTCAGATATCTTGATCATTGGCATCTCATCCTGGACAGGTGGGATCTTCCAGGTGACCTGATTAATTTAATTTCATTGAACATTTCATTTGACAAAGGCAAAAAAAGTTTATTCAATTCAATGAAATTCTTCAATTAAACTAGTTTTATTAAAATATTGAAATGTTATAATCAAAGACATTACAAATTAACAACAAATATACGATTAAGACAAGGCAAATCTCATTTTGGCCAAACTAGGAGATCAATGGTTCCACCTACACAGCTAATGAGCTAGCAGGCTTTCCCAAAAGCTCTCAGATTTCATGCCAAAGAGCAGAATGATAAAAGTTTTCATTATCAGATTATACAGCCCAGCACTTAATTAAAAGCAATTTCATTCATTCACTGTTCTGTCAATCTAACAATGGCATGTCCTTCAATCAATTATAGATTGACACCTTCAAATATTGATCTGTCATTCATTTGTCTGTTCATTTTACAGAAGTTCTCTCCCAAAAATGGCTTCTTATGATTCGGTATTTCTCTAACCAGTTTAAACTGGCTCTAATACCAAATGAAGACGACTCCATCCTTTGGTATTATCACCCGGTTTGGGTGCATAAATTGCATAATTTGTGCCAGACTTGTGCTGATATCTTTCATGAATACATCTTTGATTTTACTGGCATGTTACAAATTCAATTTTTAGAGACATTATTAAGATGTTGCTTAAATATTTTGTATTATTCTCAAACCACGTATCAAAACATTTGCTGCTAATTATCCTCATATTAGGTATTTAGAATTAATCAGAATTCTCAACTACAGAGGGGTTACACCTAAACTGGAGGGGCCCCAATATCCTGGCAGGTAGATTTGCACAGTAAGAGTTTTAACAACACCAGGTTAAAGTCCAACAGATTTATTTGGTAGCAAATGCCATTAGCTTTCGGAGCGCGGGTCCTTCGTCAGATGGAGTGGAAATCTGCTCTCCATTTCCACTCCATCTGACGAAGGAGCAGCGTTCCGAAAGCTAATGGCATTTGCTACCAAATAAATCTGTTGGACTTTAACCTGGTGTTGTTAAAACTCTTACTGTATTTACCCCAGTCCAACGCGGCATCTCCACAGGTAGATTTGCGACAGTCACTTGGGAGGGTTTAAACTAGTATGGCAACTAATCGCGCCGATAGATGTATAACTGATCGTGCAGATAGATGTAAATGGGTACGATATAATTGGGATTACGGAGACATAGCGACAAGGTGACTGAGAATGGGAACTGAATGTCCCAGGTTATTCAATATTTAGGAAGGACAGGCATAAAGGAAAAGGTGGTGGAGTGGCACTGCTGGTTAAAGAGGAAATTAACACAATAGTGAGAAAGGATATTAGCTCTGACAACACAGAGTCTGTATAGGTAGAGAAGTACCAACGGGCAAAAAACATTAGTAGGTGTCATTACATAGACCACCAAACTGCAGTGGTGTGTTGGGAATGGCATTAAACATGAACACAGTAAGAAGTCTCACAACACCAGGTTAAAGTCCAACAGGTTTATTTGGTAGCAAAATACCATAAGCTTTCGGAGCACTGCTCCTTCGTCAGATGGAGTGGAAATGTGCTCTCAAACAGTGCAAACAGACAAAATCAAGTTGCAGAATACTGATTAGAATGCGAATTCTACAGCCAGCCAGGTCTTAAAGGTACAGACAATGTGGGTGGAGGGAACATTAAACACAGGTTAAAGAGATGTGTATTGTCTCCAGACAGAACAGCTAGTGAGATTCTGCAAGCCCAAGAGACAAGCTGTGGGGGTTACTGATAATGTGACATAAATCCAACATCCCGGTTTAGGCCGTCCTCATGTGTGCAGAACTTGGCTATCAGTTTCTGTTCAGCGACTGTGCGCTGTCGTGTGTCGTGAAGGCCACCTTGGAGAACGCTTACCTGAAGATCCAAGGCTGAATGCCCGTGACTGCTGAAGTGCTCCCTCGCAGTCTTGCCTGGTGATTGTCGAGCGGTGTTACATAGAAACATAGAAACCCTACAGTGCAGAAGGAGGCCATTCGGCCCATCGAGTCTGCACCGACCACAATCCCACCCAGGCCCTCCCCCTACATATTTTACCCGCTAATCCCTCTAACCTACGCATCCCAGGACTCTAAGGGACAATTTTTAACCTGGCCAATCAACCTAACCCGCACATTTTTGGACTGTGGGAGGAAACCGGAGCACCCGGAGGAAACCCACGCAGACACGAGGAGAATGTGCAAACTCCACACAGACAGTGACCCGAGCCGGGAATCGAACCCGGGACCCTGGAGCTGTGAAGCAGCAGTGCTAACCACTGTGCTACCGTGCCGCCCCTGTGTTCATTCATCCGTTGTCGTAGCGTCTGCATGGTTTCCCCAATGTACAGTGCTAACCACTGTGCTACCGTGCCGCCCCAGTGTTCATTCATCCGTTGTCGTAGTGTCTGCATGGTTTCCCCAATGTACCATGCCTTGGGACATCCTTTCCTGCAGCGTATCAGGTAGACAATGTTGGCCGAGTTGCAAGAGTAGGTACCGTGTACCTGGTAGATGGTGTTCTCACGTGAGATGATGGCATCCGTGTCGATGATTCGGCACGTCTTGCAGGACACCCCCACTTCTTGCCTTCAAACAACCACGCAACCTCAAACAGACCATTGTCCGCAGCAAACTACCCAGCCTTCAGGAGAACAGTGACCAGGACACCACACAACCCTGCCACAGCAACCTCTGCAAGACGTGCCGGATCATCGACACGGATGCCATCATCTCACGTGAGAACACCATCTACCAGGTACACGGTACCTACTGTTGCAACTCGGCCAACATTGTCTACCTGATACGCTGCAGGAAAGGATGTCCCGAGGCATGGTACATTGGGGAAACCATGCAGACGCTACGACAACGGATGAATGAACACCGCTCGACAATTACCAGGCAAGACTGTTCTCTTCCTGTGGGGGAGCACTTCAGCAGTCACGGGCATTCAACCTTGGATCTTCAGGTAAGCGTTCTCGAAGTCGGCCTTCACGACACACGACAGCGCAGAGTTGCTGAGCAGAAACTGATAGCCAAGTTCCGCACACATGAGGACGGCCTAAACCGGGATGTTGGATTTATGTCACATTATCAGTAACCCCCACAGCTTGTCTCTTGGGCTTGCAGAATCTCACTAGCTGTTCTGTCTGGAGACAATACACATCTCTTTAACCTGTGTTTAATGTTCCCTCCACCCACATTGTCTGTACCTTTAAGACCTGGCTGGTTGTAGAATTCGCACTCTAGTCAGTATTCTGCAACTTGATTTTGTCTCTGTGCCCTGTTTGAGAGCACATTTCCACTCCATCTGACGAAGGAGCAGTGCTCCGAAAGCTTATGGTATTTGCTACCAAATAAACCTGTTGGACTTTAACCTGGTGTTGTGAGACTTCTTACTGTACCAGTCCAACGCCGGCATCTCCACATTAAACATGAAATCAGAGATGCCTGTGATAAGAGAATGTCGGTGATCGTGGGTGATTTTAATCTGCACATAGATTGGGCAAATCAAATTAGCCACAATGACGTAGAGGAGGAATTCCTGGAGTGTATACGGGATGGTTTACTTGACCAATATGTGGAGGAACCAACTCGAGAGCAGGCCATCTTCGGCTGCGTACTGTGTAATGAGAAGGGGATCATTGCCTATCTAGCTGTACGGGACCCCTTGGGGATGAGCGACCATAACATGATAGAATTTTTAATAAAAGAACAAAGAAAATTACAGCACAGGAACGGGCCCTTCGGCCCTCCAACCCTGCACCGACCATGCTGCCCAACTGAACTAAAAGCGTCCACCCTTCCGGGGACCATATCCCTCCAATCCCATCCTATTCAGGTATTTTCCTGTATTTGTCAAGACGCCTCTTAAAAGTCACTATTGTATCTGCTTCCATTACCTCCCCCGGCAGTGAGTTCCAGGCACCCACCACCCTCTGTGTAAAAAACTTGCCTCGTACTTGCCTCCTTTAAACCTTGCACCTTAAACCTATGCGCCCTAGTAATTGACTCTTCCACCCTGGGAAAAAGCTTCTGACTATCCACTCTGTCCATGCCCCTCATAATCTTGTAGACTTCTAGACCTCTTGCAGACAGAGGTTGAGGGTCGCCCCCTCAACCTCTGTCGTTCCAGTGAGAACAAACCAAGTTTTTCCAACCTCTCCTCATAGCTAATGCCCCCCCATACCAGGCAACATCCTGGTCAATCTTTTCAGTATCCTCTCCAAAGCCTCCACATCCTTCTGGTAGTGTGGCGACCAGAATTGAACACTATCTTCTATGTGTAGCCTAACTAAGGTTCTATAAAACTGCAACATGACTTGCCAATTTTTAAACTCAGTGCCCCGGCCGATGAAGGCAAGCATGCCGTATGCCTTCTTGACTACCTTCTCCACCTGCGTTGCCTCTTTCAGTGACCTGTGTACCTGTACACCCAGATCTCTCTGCCTATCAATACTCTTAAGGATTCTGCCATTTACTGTATATTTCCTATCTGTATGAGACCTTCCAAAATACATGACCTCATATTTGTCCGGATTAAACTCCAACTGCTATCTCTCCACCCAAGTCTCCAACTGATCTATATCCTGATCAAGATGGAGAGTGAAGTAGTTAATTCGGAGACTAGGGTGCTGAATCTTAATAAAGGAAGCTATGAGGATCTGAGGCATTCTCCATTGGCCACGAGCGGGATTATGCGAAACCCAGGCGGATGTGCCAGTAAAATTCTGCCCTAAGAGTTTCAAAAGATATGTGAAGAGAAAGAGGTTGGTGAAGACAAATGTAGGTCCCCTACAGACAGAAACGTATAATAGGAATGTATAATAGGGGACAAAGGAATGGCTGAGCAACTGAATACATACTTTGGTTCTGTCTTCACAAAAGAGGACACAAACCAGATGCCAGAAATGCTGGAGAATGCAAGATTTAGTGAGAGGGAAGAACTGAGGGAGATCAATATTAGTAGAGAAATGGTGCTGGGAAAATTGATGGGATTGAAGGTGGCTAAATCCCCACGGCCTGATAATCTACATCCCAGAGTACTTAAGGAAGTGACTCTAGAAATAGTGGATGCATTGGTGGTCATCTTCCAGGATTCTATAGAGGGAACAGTTCTTGCAGATTGGAGGGTAGCTAATGTCGCTCCAATATTCAAAAAGGGAGGTACAGAGAAAACAGGGAATTATAGACCAGTAAGCTTAACATTGGTTGTGGGGGAAATTCTCGAATCAATTATCAAGGACTTTATAATGGAGCATTTAGAAAGCAGTGGCAGGATCAGACAGAGTCAGCATGGATTTATGAAGGGGAAATCATTCTTGACAAATCTGTTGGAATTTTTTGAAGATGTAACTAGTGGAGTTGACAAGGGGGAAGCCAGTCGATGTGGTTTATTTGGACTTTCAGAAAGTGTTTGACAAAGAGATTATCGTGCAAGATTAAAGCGCGTGGGATTGGGGGATGTGTATTGAGATGGATAGAAAACTGGTTGGCAGAGAGGAAACAAAGAGTAGGAATTAATGGGTGCTTTGCAAATTGGCACAGTAAGAGTTTTAACAACACCAGGTTAAAGTCCAACAGGTTTATTTGGTAGCAAATGCCATTAGCTTTCGGAGCGCTGCTCCTTCGTCAGATGGAGTGGATATCTGCTCACAAACAGGGCATACAGAGACAGAAAATCAAGTTACAGAATACTTTAATCTGGTGTTGTTAAAACTCTTAATGTGTTTACCCCAGTCCAACGCCAGCATCTCCACATTCAAATTGGCAGGCAGTAACTAGTGGGATGCCACAGGGATCGGTGCTCAGACCCCAGCTATTCACAATATATATTAATGATTTGGATGAGGGAACAAAATGTAACACCTCAAAGTTTGCAGATGATACCAAGTTGGGTGGGAGGGTGAACTGTGACGAGGATCAGAGATCCTTCAGAATGATTGGGTTTCCTCCGGGTGCTCCGGTTTCCTCCCACAGTCCAAAGATGTGCAGGTTAGGTTGATTGGCCATGCTAAAATTGCCCCTTAGTGTCCTGAGATGCGTAGATTACATAGAACATAGAACATTACAGCGCAGAACAGGCCCTTCGGCCCACGATGTTGCACCGACCAGTTAAAAAAAAAAACTGTGACCCTCCAACCTAAACCAATTTCTTTTCGTCCATGAACCTATCTACGGATCTCTTAAACGCCCCCAAGCTAGGCGCATTTACTACTGATGCTGGCAGGGCATTCCAATCCCTCACCACCCTCTGGGTAAAGAACCTACCCCTGACATCGGTTCTATAACTACCCCCCCTCAATTTAAAGCCATGCCCCCTCGTGCTGGATTTCTCCATCAGAGGAAAAAGGCTATCACTATCCACCCTATCTAAACCTCTAATCATCTTATATGTTTCAATAAGATCCCCTCTTAGCCGCCGCCTTTCCAGCGAAAACAATCCCAAATCCCTCAGCCTCTCCTCATAGGATCTCCCCTCCATACCAGGCAACATCCTGGTAAACCTCCTCTGCACCCTCTCCAAAGCCTCCACATCCTTCCTGTAATGTGGGGACCAGAACTGCACACAGTACTCCAAGTGCGGCCGCACCAGAGTTGTGTACAGTTGCAACATAACGCTACGACTCCTAAATTCAATCCCCCTACCAATAAACGCCAAGACACCATATGCCTTCTTAACAACCTTATCTACTTGATTCCCAACTTTCAGGGATCTATGCACACATACACCTAGATCCCTCTGCTCCTCCACACTATTCAAAGTCCTCCCGTTAGCCCTATACTCAACACATCTGTTATTCCTACCAAAGTGAATTACCTCACACTTCTCCGCATTAAACTCCATCCGCCACCTCTCGGCCCAACTTTGCAACCTGTCTAAGTCTTCCTGCAAACTACGACACCCTTCCTCACTGTCTACCACACCACCGACTTTGGTGTCATCAGCAAATTTGCTAATCCACCCAACTATACCCTCATCCAGATCATTAATAAATATTACAAACAGCAGTGGCCCCAAAACAGATCCCTGAGGTACACCACTTGTAACCGCACTCCATGATGAATATTTACTATCAACCACCACCCTCTGTTTCCTATCCGCTAGCCAATTCCTGATCCAATTTCCTAGATCACCCCCAATCCCATACATCTGCATTTTCTGCAGAAGCCTACCATGGTGAACCTTATCAAACGCCTTACTAAAATCCATATATACCACGTCCACTGCCTTGCCCCCATCCACCTCCTTGGTCACTTTCTCAAAAAACTCAATAAGGTTAGTAAGGCACGACCTACCTGCCACAAAACCATGCTGACTATCACCTATCAATTCATTACTCTCCAAATAACTATAAATCCTATCCCTTATAATTTTTTCCAACATCTTGCCGACAACAGAAGTGAGACTCACCGGTCTATAATTCCCGGGGAAGTCTCTGTTCCCCTTCTTAAACAATGGGACAACATTCGCTAACCTCCAATCTTCTGGTACTATACCAGAGGCCAACGACGACCTGAAGATCAGAGCCAGAGGCTCTGCAATCACTTCTCTTGCCTCCCAGAGAATTCTTGGATAAATCCCATCCGGACCAGGGGATTTATCTATTTTCAGACCCTCCAGAATATCCTGCACATCCTCCTTATCAACTGTAATACTGTCTATTCTACTCCCTTGCAACCCAGTGTCCTCCTCAGCTATATTCATGTCCCCTTGCGTGAACACCGAAGAGAAATATTGGTTCAATGCTTCACCAATCTCCTCCGGTTCCACACATAACTTCCCTCTGCCATCTATAACTGGCCCTAAACTTGCCCTAACCAACCTTCTGTTCTTGACATACCTATAGAACGCCTTAGGATTCTCTTTAACCCTATCCGCCAAAGTCTTCTCATGTCCCCTTTTAGCCCTTCTAAGCTCGCTCTTCAACTCCCTCTTAGCCAATCTAAAGCTTTCTAGTGCACTACCCGAGTGCTCACGTCTCATCCGAACATAAGCCTCCTTTTTCTTTTTAACCAACAAAGAAACTTTTTTGGTGCACCACGGTTCCCTAGCCCTACCAATTCCTCCTTGCCTGACAGGGACATACCTATCACAGACTCGCAGTAGCTGCTCCTTGAAAAAACTCCACATGTCGGACGTTCCCAGTCCCTGTAATCTCCTAGTCCAACCTATGTTTCCTAATTCTCTCCTAATAGCCTCATAATTACCCTTCCCCCAGCTAAAACCACTGGCCCGAGGTTCATGCCTATCCCTTTCCATCACTAAGGTGAACGTAACCGAATTGTGGTCACTATCACCAAAATGCACACCAACTTCCAAGTCTAGCACCTGGTCTGGCTCATTTCCCAGCACCAGATCCAATATAGCCTCACCTCTAGTTGGCCTGTCTACATACTGAGTCAAAAAACCTTCCTGCACGCTTTGAACAAAAACTGACCCCTCTAACGAGCTAGAGCTATAACAATTCCAGTCAATATTAGTCAAGTTAAAATCCCCCATAACAAATTAGAGGGAATAGCGGGTAAAATATGTAGGGATATGGGGGTAGGGCCTGGGTGGGATTGTGGTTGGTGCAGACTCGATGGGCCGAATGGCCTCTTTCTGTACTGTAGGGTTTCTATGATTTAATATTTGTGATCTGGACAGGTTGGGTGAGTGGGCAAATCAATGGCAGATGCAATATAATTTGGATAAGTGTGAGGTATTCACTTTGGACGCAAAAACAAGAAGGCAATTTACTACCTGAATGGCTGTAAATTGGGAGAGGGGAGTGTGCAGCTTGTCCTGGGTGTCCTTGTGCACAAGTCACTGAAGGTAAGCATGCAGGTGCAGCAGGCAGTCAAGAAGGCAAATGGCATATTGAACTTCATTGCGAGAGGTTTTGAGTACAGCAGCAGGGATGTGTTGTTGCAATAATACAGGGCCTTGGTGAGGCCACACCGAGAGTATTGTGCGCAGTTGTGGTCTCCTTTTGAGAGGAATTATGTTATTGCTCTCAAGGGAGTGCAGCAAAGGTGTACCAGGCTGATTCCAGGGATGGCAGGACTGATGTATGAGGAGAGATTGACTAGGTTAGGAATATTTTCGCTGGAGTTCAGATGAATAAGGGGAGATGTCATCGAGACTTATAAAATTCTAACAGGTCTAGACAGGGTAGATGCAGGGAGGATGTTCCCTATGGTGGGAGAGTTCAGAACCAGGAGTCACAGTCTGAGGATTCAGGGTAGACCATTTAGGACGGAGGTGAGGAGACATTTCTTCACCGAAATAGTGGTGAGCCTGTGGAATTCATTACCACAGGAAGTAGTTAATGCCAAAACATTGAATGTATTCAAGAGGTGGCGAGATGTAGCATTTGGGGTGAATGGCATCAAAGGTTATGAGGAAAAACCAGGATTAGGCTCTTGAGTTGTTAAGAACCTTAGTTAGGCCTCATTTAAAATATTGTGTGCAATTCTGGTCACCACATTACCAGATGGATGCAGATGCTTTAGAGAGGGTGCTTTAAAGATTTACGAAGGTGATGCCTGGGCTGGAAGGCATTAGCTATGAGGAGAGGTTGGATAAACTCGCTTTGTTCTCACTGGAATGACAGAGCTTGAGGGGTGACCTGATAGAGGTTTACAAGATTATGAGTGGCATGGACAGAGTAAAAAAGTGAAGTCTTGGGGGACATAGGTTGAAGGTGCGTGGGGAAAAGTTTAGAGGAGATGTGCGAGGCACGTTTTTTTACACAGGGTGGTGAATGTCTGGAACGCAATACCCGGGGAGGTGGTGGGAGCAGGTACTATAGCGGCATTTAAGGAGCAACTAGACAAATACATGAATAGGATGGGAATGGAAGGATATGGATTCCGTAAGTGCATATAGTTTTAGTTTAGGCAGGTATCATGATCAGCGCAGGCTTGGAGGGCTGAAGGGCCTGTTTCTGTGCTGTATTTTTCTTTGTTGTTTGTTCCACTTGCTTCCAACTTCTAACCTGCCATTTCAGATCATCAAATGAATCACTCCAAGCGCATTGTCACTGAACTTGGGGGCAGTAGCGTCTTACCTTTCCATCATTTGCCACAATCAGTTCTATGCTACAGCAATGAATGATGTGCGCAGGTGCAGTTTAGAAGTGGAAGTTGATCCGATGAGGCCACAGTAGGATGGATGAAACCCAGCCCATTCGCCATGAGATACTCTGTGCTTCATATTCATGAATATATATTGAGCTGGAAAACAAATGATCTGGAATGGAAACCTATCACATTGGCTAAAGGGGAACGCATTGCTTTTCATGCCTCCACCGCACTTGGTCCTGATGGGGAAAATTCCATCTTATTCTTTATGATAAAGAATTTGGAGTATTCTTGCAAGCCGCGCAAGTAGGAAAGTAGAGAAAGTTTTAAACTAAATACTGGGGTAAGGGATCATATTTGGTTAGATATGGTAAACCAAAGATTTCAGACAAGTCAGGAGAGAAAGGTACTGATATGGAAATTGATAAACAGACTGAGAGAGGAAGGTACAGAGAGAAAAAAATCTAAGGATGGGATTTTTGGTGGCAGAGGAGGCCTACCATTAGCCAGTAGTGGGATCTTCCAGTCCCATCACTGTCAACGGGGTTTCCCATTGCCCACACCCTCTACCACCAAGGAACCCGCGGCTAACGGTCACCCTTGACAGCACTCGAAGATCTCATCAGCGAGACCAGCTGGAAAATCCCACCCTAAGAGTAAATCAGCTGATAATCAGAAAGTCTGGAGTGAAAACTTAGCTGTGCAGCTGGAGAGTTACACGCCAATTTTCAATGTGAACATGATTTTCTGACATATTTTGGGAAAATTCTCCTCCATGCGCCACTGGAATCTTTGGCTACTGAGGGAGACAGTGAGGCACCTTTGTCATGTTCTCCAGGACTTGGTGCCATGTGGCACAGGAGAACACCCACTCCCTGTGGCCCTAAAGGTTATGACAGCACAACATTTATGCAATTGGCTCCTTTCAGGGTTGCACCGGGGATCTATTTAGGCTTTCACAGGCGTCCATCCACACAAGTGCATTGGGGAGGTCATGGATGCATTCTTTGCCAGGGGGAGAGACTACATTCACTTTGACATGGACCAGGCAAGCCAAGATGATTGATCGATTCATGGGGTTTGGGCAGAAAGCTGGTCTACTACAGGCCTAAGGGAAAATCAAATTACTGCGGATGCTGGAATCTGAAACCAAAAGAGAAAATGCTGGAAAATCTCAGCAGGTCTGGCAGCATCTGTAAGGAGAGAAAAGAGTTGACGTTTTGATCCTTTGATCGATTCATGGGGTTTGGGCAGAAAGCTGGTCTACTACAGGCCTAAGGGGAAATTCCTTCTTCCAGGCATCAACTGTAAAGGGATTCCACTCCCTGAATGTTCAACTGGCCTGTGACCACACCATACGCATAATGCAGGTTTCCACGGACTCTCAAGACTGTACAAGAACATGCGCGTGAGTGTGGCGACTCAGGGATTTTCACAGTAACTTTATTGCAGTGTTAATGTAAGCCTACTTGTGACACTAGTAAATAAACTTTCAACTTTAATCATGGGTGACTTTAGCGTTCATGTGGATTGGGAAAAACAAATTGGTAGAGGTAGTCATGAGGTATAATTTATAGAGTGCATTTGGGACAGTTTCCTTGAAAAATATGTTGTGGATCCAACCGGAAATCAAGCTATTTTGGATTTAATAAGGCAGGTTGGGTGTAATAAGGCAGGTTTAGTAAACAAATGCCTTCTTGATGACTGCATCCACTTGTATTGCCACTTTCAGGGAACTGTGGACCTGTACCCCTAGATCCCTCTGTATGTTAATGCTACTAAAGGTTCTGCCATTGACTGTATACTTCCTACTTACTGTATACTGGGCCTACATTCCCTAGCATTCAGAAGTGTTAGAGGTCATCTCATTTAACCGTGAAAATTTGACAGTGTATTTGCTGGGGAATCCAGAAGGAGGTGCATAGTCTCAGCATCTGGGAATAGCCATGAGGACTGAACTGAAGACATCTTTCTAAAGTAAACATTGGTCCTTTAGAGGATGAGAAGGGGGATGTAATAACTGGAAATGAGAAAATGGCTGAGGCATTGAACAGGTATTTTGTGCCGGTCTTCACAGTGGAAGACAAGTAACATGCCAAAAATTAATGACAGGAAGGTGAGGACCTAAAAACTATCATTATCACGAAAGAGGTAGTGTTGGGCAAGTTGATGGGGCTAAAGGTAAACAAGTCTCCTGATCCTGATGGAATGCATCCCAGGGTACTAAAGAGATAGCGGGAGGAATAGCAAAAGTGGTAATTTACCAAAATTCGCTGGACTCTGGGGTGGTTCCCGCAGATTGGAAAACAGCAAATGTGACGCCACTGTTTAAAAAAGGAGGTAGACAAAAGGCGGGTAACTATAGGCCGGTTAACAACTTCTGTAGTGGGGAAAATGCTTGAATCTATCATCAAGGAACAAGTAGCGAGACACCTGGACATAATTTGTCCCATTGGTAAGATGCAGCATGGATTCATGAAGGGCAGGTCATGTTTGACTAATTTGGTGGAATTCTTTGAGACTATGTACAGTTTTGGTCTCCTTATTTGAGAAAGGATATACTGGCACTGGAGGAGGTGCAGAGGAGATTCACGAGGTTGATTCCGGAGTTCAGAGGGTTGGCTTATGAGGAGAGACTGAGTAGACTGGGGCTACTCATTGTATGTTTTTAAGGCAAGGATAGATAAATTTTTGAACAGTGAAGGAATTAAGAGTTATGTTGAGCGGGTGGGTAAATCGAACTGAGTCCACAAAAAGATCAGCCATGATCTTATTGAATGGCGGAGCAGGCTCGAGGGGCCAGGTGGCCTACTCCAGCTCCTCGTTCTCATGTTTTTATGTTCTACTTCCAAAAAGTTGCGAATGGCCCTCCATGCCTGCACCGACCATGCTACCCGTCTGAACTAAAACCATCTACCCCTCTATTGCCATCCCATTGATGTATTTGTCCAGACGCCCCTTCAAAGTCACTATTGCATCTGCTTCCACTACCTTCCCTGGCAGTGAGTTCCAGGCACCCACCATTATCTGTGTAAAAAACTCACCTCGCACATCTCTTTTAAACCTTGTCCCTCGCACCTTAAAGCTGTGCCCCCTAGTAATTGACTCTTCCACCCTGGGAAAAAGCTTCTGACTATCCACTCTATCCATGCCCCTCATAATCTTGTAGACTTCGATCAGGTTGCCCCTCAACCTCTATCGTTCCAGTGAGAACAAACCATTCTCCCATTGCGACCCGCAAATTTTCTGGCGGGTCCGGTCCAGAGAATCGCTTGTCGGCCATTTCGCGGGATTCGCGCTTGCGATCCTGATGCATGCGCGTCTCCCAGAGCCAGGGAACAGTCGCAGTCGGGACCGTGCTGGAAACCGGCAGGAAGAGAGATAAGTGATTTAAAACTTTTAAAATGTATTTTAAATCTATTTTACATGTGATGTTGAAACTTGTCTTCAGACCACAATGAAAGACAAATCTAGCTCACCACGCAACATGCAATGACTGATATTTGGGGGGCAATTTTTCTCTCACCGCTTGATCACCCTTGAGAATTACTAGTGGTGTCATTTAAAATTTTGACCATTTGCTTCATGAATAGAGCCTCAATTTATTTTCTTCTTTCTGAACTGCAGTGATTTGGCAGAATCGAAATGAACAGATGAACTTTTCCCAGAAGCACGTTGATGAACTCATTAAGGAAGAAAAACGCAAAGAGGTGGAGGAGGAAATCAGAGTGCAGGTAGAGAAATGTAGTCCCTGAAACATAAACCAGTCTTAGATTGTGGTAGCAGAAATCTAGGTCACAAACACAAAAAAACTCTCATATTATGGATGGGATTGGACGAGCATGGAGCCTTCTATGATCAAGCCATTTCTGTAGGTGCACACTGTAGGGATCTGATTCTACACTATGATGCACTATGGATTCAAGAGATTTGTCATCACTCTGTATTGTTATAAAGCAGAGGTTGATTCCCCCTTCTGAGAACTAACACTGAAACACTCAAAGAGGAGTACCTCGCCCTATGATTTGTAAAATGTGTGTGAAATGGTGCAACCTGCTCTTCAGCAACTTCTAGTGGTGAAATAAAATTAAATCCCTGACACTCTCTAATCAACACGTAACAATTTATTTATCCAACTAACCGAGTAAATTAACTAAACTATTCACAAACTGAATAAATCCCTTCGAACTATTAACTGTTCTCAAGTAAAACAAGATTCTAATGGTATGCTGTTCAAATAAATACAATTCCTACTTAAGAACAAAATAAAATTTAGTCACTCTCTAAATCCACTATAGTTTGCCTACCACCACAACAGGTCCACAG
The DNA here is from genome assembly GCF_964213995.1 of Mustelus asterias. Lineage (NCBI taxonomy): Eukaryota > Metazoa > Chordata > Chondrichthyes > Carcharhiniformes > Triakidae > Mustelus > Mustelus asterias. Next base: position 78,638,881 of record NC_135814.1, on the reverse strand, counting down.
CAGACACCATTTCCCTGGCCCTGCACTCAACCCTGGAACACCGAAATAACAAGTACACCTATGTCAGACTTCTATTTATTGACTACAGCTCAGCCTTCAACAGTATTATTCCCACGAAACTCATCTCCGAACTCCGTGGCCTCGGCCTCGGCACTTCCCTCTGGGACTGGATCCTGAACTTCCTAATTCACAGACCACAATCAGTAAGGATAGGCAACAACAACTCCTCCACGATCATCCTCAACACCGGTGCCCCACAAGGCTGTGTTCTCAGCCCCCTACTACTTATACACCTATGACTGTGTGGCCAAATTCTCCTCCAATTCGATTTTCAAGTTTGCTGACAACACCACCGTAGTGGGTCGGATCTCAAACAATGACGAGACAGAGTACAGGAATGAGATAAAGAATCTGGTGAACTGGTGCGGCAACAATAATCTCCCCCTCAATGTCAACAAAACAAAGGAAATTGTCATCTACTTCAGGAAGCGTAAAGGAGAACAAGCCTCTGTCTACATCAATGGGGACAAAGTAGAAAGGCTTGAGAGCTTCAAGTTTTTGGGTGTCCAGTTCACCAACAACCTGTCCTGGTCTCCCCATGCCAACACTATAGTTAAGAAACCCCACCAACGCCTCTACTTTCTCAAAAGACTAAGGAAATTTGGCATGTCAGCTACGATTCTCACCAACTTTTACAGATGCACCATAGAAAGCATTCTTTCTGGTTATATCGCAGCTTGGTATGGCTCCTGTTCTGCCCAAGACCACAAAGAACTACAAAAGATTGTGAATGTAGCCCAATCCGTCACGCAAACCAGCTTCCTATCCATTGACTCTGTCTACACTTTCCACTGCCTCGGCAAAGCAGCCAGCATAATTAAGGACCCACGCACCCCGGACATTCTCTCTTCCACCTTCTTCCTTCGGGAAAAAGATACGAAAGTCTGAGGTTACGTACCAACCGACTCAAGAGCAGCTTCTTCCCTGCTGCTGTCAGACTTTTGAATGGACTTAACTTGCATTAAGTTGATCTTTCTCTACACCCTAGCTATAACTGTAACACTACATTCTGCATTCTCTCGTTTCCTTCTCTCTGCTTTGTCTGAATAGCATGCAAGAAACAATACTTTTCACTGTATGTTAATACATGTGACAATAATAAATCAAATCAAATCAAATTACAACCAGATTTTGTCTCTTCTGGAATATTCTGGGCCTTCTCTGTCTGGAACTTCTTTCTTCTGTGTTATCTGTGGTATCTTTGCTATCTGGATGGTGCTTTCTCTAAGACATAGATGAAACTATGAGAGCCAGCGATTCTCTCTCCTAGGTTGTCAAAACCCATCAGATTTAAATTTAATAGGTTTTTGGTATCTAAGTGCCAGATTCAAATTGATTGGCTAAATGAAAAAAATTCAAAGCCTGGTGTCTTTGTAAAACTGCTGCTTGGCCTTTCGATACAAACGTTTCAGTTTGGGCTCTCAATGTACTTGCATTTTTTAAATCTCTAAACACAGCAAAACGAGACCATGCAGTGCTTTCCCCCCTTGCATTTTACAATTTTACAAACACCAAATTCTAACTTCTATCTCACAATCTACAATTACTCTACTCAAATTCGAAACAGTATGTTGCATCTGCAGGGCCAGAGGGCTCATAATGCCAGACTCAGAGTGGCACTGCGAGGCTGGACGTGATCGGATATAGAGGAGACAGCCATGGTGATAGTACTGGTGCCCGCCACAGCTCATTTTTTGGGATGGATAAAAACCCATAGCAGGTGCTAAAGGCAATGGTAGAGGCACTTTGAAACATGATGGTCATAGCAGAGGTGACCTTGTTAGTTCACTGAGTATAAAGGGATAGATGGAGTACAAAGTTTGGTTGCATGATAACGGCATCACACTTATAGTTAGAGACTAAAGGCAATGGTGTGTATCAGAGCATGTTCTCACAATGTCAAGGGCTACATCTCATCACCTCCTTTTTGATCTCACAAATCCTCGTGCCACTGCCTTCACCAACCCCCAATCAACTCCCACCTACCATGTTATCCCCTGGACATCAGTTATTGTAAGATATGTCCGAGAAAGCAACATTACATCGGAGTAGTTTACACTCTGCCATTGTAGATACTTTTTGAGTTGCTGGCATGTGGTGAAGATACCTCACCAGAGTGTGTGAGGAGTTTTCGAAGTGGACAGGTTGCGTAGGGTCTCCCTCAGAAGAGGGAAGAAAATTAGGATAATCATGGAATCCTTGCAGTGCAGAAGGTGGCTGTTTGGCCCATCAAGCCTGAAGAAACATAGAATCTACAGTGCAGAAGAGGCCCTTAGGCCATCGGGTCTGCACCGACACATGAAAGGCCCTGACCTGCCACCTAATCTCACTTAGAAACATAGAAAAACTACAGCACAATACAGGCCCTTCAGCCCACAAAGTTGTGCCAAACATGTCCCTACCAGTCCAAAGATGTGCGGGTTAGGTTGATTGGCTATGCTAAAATTGCCCCTTAGTGTCTTGAGATGCGTAGGTTAGAGGGATTAGCGGGTAAAATATGTAGGGATATGGGGGTAGGGCCTGGGTGGGATTGTGGTCGGTGTAGACTCGATGGGCCGAATGGCCTCTTTCTACACTGTAGGGTTTCTATGATTTCTATGATTCTATGATACCTTAGCGATTACTAGGCTTACCTATAACCCTCTATCTTACTAAGTTCCATGTACTTATCTAAATAAGACCCTATCGAATCCGCCTCCACCACCGTTGCTGGCAGCCCATTCCACGCACCCATCACCCTCTGAGTGAAAAACTTACCCCTGACATCTTCTCTGTACCTATTCCCCAGCACCTTAAACCTGTGTCCTCTTTTTTTTTAGAAACTCGTGGCAACCATTTCAGCCCTGGGAAAAAGCCTCTGACTATCCACTCGATCAATACCTCTCAACATCTTATACACCTCTATCAGGTCACCCCTCATCCTTCATCTCTCCAAGGAGAAAAGGCCGAGCTCACTCAACCTATCCTCATCAGGCATACTCCCCAACCCAGGCAACATCCTTGTAAATCTCCTCTGCACCCTTTCTATGGCTTCCACATCCTTCCTGTAATGAGGCGACCAGAACTGAGCACAGTACTCCAAGTGTGGTCTGACCAGGGTCTTATATAGCTGCAACATTATTTCATGACTCCTAAACTCAACATACGCCTTCTTAACCACGGCCTCAACCTGCACAGCTGCTTTGAGCTATGAACTCGGACCCCAAGATCCTTCTGATCTTCCACTCTGCCAAGAGTCCTACCATTAATATTATATTCTGCCATCCTATTTGACCTGCCAAAATGAACCACCTCACACTTGCCAGCACTTGGCCCATAGCCTCGAATGCTATGGCATGCCAAGAACTCATCTGGGTACTTTTTAAAGGATGTGAGGCATCCTGCCTCCACCACCCTCCCAGGCAGTGCATTCCAGACCGTCATCACCCTCTGAGTAAAAAGGTTTTTCCTCAAACTCTCCCCCTAAACCTCCTACCCCTCACTTTTAACTTGTGCCTCCTCGTAACTGACCCTTCATCTGAGGGGAACAGCTGCTCCCTATCCAACCTGTCCATGCCCCTCATAATCTTGAACACCTCAATCAGGTTGCCCCTCAGTCTTCTCTGCTCCAGAGAAAACAACCCAAGCCTATCCACCCTCTCCTCATAACTTAAATGTTCCATCCCAGGCAACATCTTGGCGAATCTCCTCTGTACCCCCTCCCGCACTGACAATAATCCCACCCAGGCCCTATTCCTGCAACCCCATGCGTTTACCCTGCTAATTTCTCTGTCAGAGAGTTGTTGCAGACTTGATAGGCCGAATGGCCTCTTCTGCATTGCAGGGAATTTATGTGGTGGAGGGTGGGAATCAGAATCAGCAAGTGTAGAGACTGGGGATGAGTATGGTATCAAGGCCAGGCTGGCTCAGAGGAAGAGCAGGCTGGGGGATGTCAAACTAAGTGGGCCCAAAAGTTTGGAGCGCATCTGCTTCAATGCAAGGAGCATAACAGGGAACGAAGAACAAAGAAAATTACAGCACAGGAACAGGCCCTTCGGCCCTCCAAGCCTGCGCCGACCATGCTGCCTGACAGAACTAAAACCCCCTACCCTTCCGGGGACGATATTCCTCTATTCCCATCCTATTCATGTATTTGTCAAGACGCCCCTGAAAACTCACTATCGTATCCGCTTCCACTACCTCCCCCAGCAGCGACTTCCAGGCACCCACCACCCTCTGTGTAAAAAGAAAACTTGCCTCGCACATCTCCTTTAAACCTTGCCCCTCCCACCTTAAACCTATGCCTCCTAGTAATTGACTTTTCCACCTAGGGAAAAAGCTTTTGACTATCCACTCTGTCCATGCCCCTCATAATCTTGTAGACTTCTATCAGGTCACCCCTCAACCTCCGTCGTTCCAGTGAGAACAAACCAAGTTTCTCCAACCTCTCCTCATAGCTAATGCTCTCCATGTCAGGCAACATCCTGGTAAATCTTTTCTCTACCCTCTCCAAAGCCTCCACATCCTTCTGGTAGTGTGGTGACCAGAATTGAACACCGTATTCCAAGTGCGGCCTAGGTAAGGTTCTATAAAGCTGCAACATGACTTGCCAATTTTTAAACTCAGTGTCCCTGGCCGATGAAGGCAAGCATTCCATAAGCCTTCTTGACTACCTTCTCCACCTGCATTGCCACTTACAGTGACCTGTGTACCTGTACACCCAGATCCCTTTGCCTATCAATACTCGTAAGGGTTGTGCCATTTCCTATCTTTATTAGACCTTCCAAAATGCATTGTCTCACATTTGTCTGGATTAAACTCCATCTGCCATCTCTCCGCCCAAGCCTCCAACCAATCTATATTCTGCTGTATCCTCTGATGGTCCTCATCGCTGACTGCAAATCCACCAACCTTTGTGTCGTCCGCAAACTTACTAATCAATCCAGTTACATTTTCCTCCAAATCATTGATATATATTACAAACAGTAAAGATCCCAGCACTGATCCCTGAGGAACGCCACTTGTCGTAGCCCTCCATTCAGAAACACACCCTTCCACTGCTACCCTCTGTCTTCTATGACTGAGCCTGTTATGTATCATCCTTGCCAGCTCACCTCTGATCCCATGCAACTTCATCTTCTGCACCAGTCTGCCGTGAGGGACCTCGTCAAAGGCCTTGCTGAAGTCCATGAAGACAACATCCACTCCCCGACCCTCATCAATCATCTTCGTCACTTCCTTAAAAAACTTGATCAAGTTAGTTTGCCATGACCTCCCCTTCACAAAACCATGTTGCTTCTCACTAATACATCCACTTATTTCCAAGTGGGAGTAAATCCTGTCTCGAAGAATCCTCTCCAATAATTTCCCTACCATTGATGTAAGGCTCACCGGCCTGTAATTACCTGGATTATTCTTGCTACCCTTCTTAAACAAAGGAACAACATTGGCTATTCTCCAATCCTCTGAGACCTCACCTGTAATGATGTGGAGATGCCGGCACTGGACTGGGTAAACACAGCAAGAAGTCTCACAACACCAGGTTAAAGTCCAACAGGTTTATTTGGTAGCAAAAGCCACTAGCATTCGGAGCGCTGCTCCTTCGTCAGGTAAGTGGGAGCTCTGTTCACAAACAGGGCATATAAAGACACAAACTCAATTTACAAAATAATGGTTGGAATGCGAGTCTTTACAGGTAATCAAGTCTTAAAGGTACAGACAATGTGAGTGGAGAGAGCGTTAAGCACAGGTTAAAGAGATGTGTATTGTCTCCAGACAGAACAGTCAGTGAGATTTTGCAAGCCCAGGCAAGTCGTGGGGGTTACAGATAGTGTGACATGAACCCAAGATCCCGGTTGAGGCCGTCCTCATGTGTGCGGAACTTGGCTATCAGTCTCTGCTCAGCGACTCTGCGTTGTCATGTGTCGTGAAGGCCGCCTTGGAGAACGCTTACCCAAAGATCAGAGGCCATTTGCCCGTGACCGCTGAAGTGTTCCCCAACAGGAAGAGAACACTCTTGCCTGGTGATTGATGAGTGGTGTTCATTCATCCGTTTTCTTAGCGTCTGCATGGAACCAATGAATGGGTCAACTCTTTCTCTAGCTACCACCTTGTTCCAAATATATGTGTCAAATGCCTTGGGATTCTCCTTAATCCTGTCCGCCAAGGACATTTCGTGACCCCTTTTTGCCCTCCTAACTTCCTGCTTCATCTGTTTTCAGTTGCCTAGCTCGCAATTTCTGTGGTCATCCACGGTTCCTGAATCCTGCCTTTCCTGTCCTTCCTCTCCTTCCTTTTCGCAGGCACATGCCTGTCCTACACTCCAATCAACTGTTCCTTAAAAGACTCCCACACACCAAATGTGGATTTACCCTCAAACAGCCTCTCACAAACAACTGCCTCCAAATCCTCCCTAATCTGGTTGTAGTTAGCCTTCCCCCAATTTAGCACCTTAACCCAAGGACAACACTCGTCCTTTTCCTTGAGTATCCGAAAGTTTACGGAATTGTGGTCAGTGTTTGCCACGTTCACCCACTGCAACTTTGATGATGTGGCTGGACTCATTCCCTAGTACCAGGTCCAGTATAGCCCCCTCTCCAGTCAGACTATCCATGTATTGTTCCAAAAAACTATCCTGGACACATTTAACAAATTTCTCAGCAACCGAACCCCTAGCCCTAAGGATTTCCAGTTAATATGAGGAAAATTAAAGTCTCCCACTACAATAAACTATTATTTCTACATCTGCCCAGAATCTGCTTACATATTCTTCAACTTCCTGTGGGCTGTTGGGACGCCTATAGTACACCCCCATCATAGTGACTGTCCCCTTCCTGTTTCTCTGTTCTACCCACAGTGTCTCATTATATGATTCTTCCAAAGTGTCCTTCCTCTGTACAGTTGTAATATGTTCCCTAACCAGTATTGCAACTCCCCCACCTCTTTTACCTTTCCCTCTGTCTCGCCTCAAACACTTATATCCCAGAATATTTCGCTGTCAGTCCTGTCTCTATTTTAACCAAGTCTCCGTTTTTGCAACTACATCCAAGTTCTGCGCAAGAATCAAGGCTCTAAGTTCATCTTGTCGTCTTTAAACTAGTTTGGCAGGGGGGCGGGAACCAAAGCAAAGATGAATTAATTGAAAGGGAACCAGAGAGTAGGGCTAGTAAGACTTAGAGAAAGAGCAGGCAGGGTGCAGTTGCTCATCAAAGAGGGTCTGGTGGACTGATGCGAGAAGTGTAATAGGAAAGGCAGATGAACTTAAAGCTTGGATTAGTACTTGGAACAATGATGTTATTGCTATTACAGAGACTTGGTTAAGTGGAGGGCAGGATTGGCAGCTTAATGCTCCAGGATACAGATGTTTCAGTCGGATAGAGGGGGATGTAAAATGGGTGGGGAGTTGCACTACTGGTTAAGGAGAATATCACAGCTGTACTGTGGGAGGACACTTCGGAGCGCTCATACAGTGAGGCAATATGGGTACGGCTCAGGAATAGAAGGGTGTAGTCACAATGTTGGGGGTTTACTAAAGGCCGCCGTGGTGGGAGATTTTAACTTCCCCTATATTGACTGGGACTCACTCAGTGCTAAGGGCGTGGATGGGGCAGAGTTTCTAAGGAGCATCCAGGAGGGCCTTTTGAAACAGTATGTACATAGACCAACTAAGGAAGGGGCTGTACTGGACTTGGTAATGGGGAATGAGCCCAGCCAGGTGGAAGAACCCGAAGGACATATATAAAGTATATATATATATATATAAATGTATACATATGTAAAGAGCAAGCGGGTAACCAGGGAGAGGTTGGCCCACTCAAGGACAGGGGAGGGAATCTATGCGTGGAGCCAGAGTAAATGGGTGAGATATTTAATGAGTACTTTGCATCAGTATTCACCAAAGAGAAACACTTGGTGGATGATAAGTTAGGGGAAAGGTGTGCAGATAGTTTGGGTGATGTTGAGATCAAAATGGAGGAGGGTTTTGGGGTTCTTGAGAAACATCAAGGTAGACAAGTGCCCAGACCTGCTGGAATATACCCCAGAATACTGAGAGAGGCAAGGGAGGAAATTGCTGGGGCCTTGAGAGAAATCTTTGTATCCCTACTAGCTACAGGGGAGGTCCCAGAGGATTGGAGAATAGCCAATGTTGTTCCTTTGTTCAAGAAGGGTAGCAAGGATAATCCAGGTAATTACAGGCCAGTGAGCCTTATGTCGATGGTAGGGAAATTATTGAAGAGGATTCTTTGAGACAGGATTTATTCCCACTTTGAAATAAGTGGATGTATTAGCGAGAGGCAACGTGCTTTTGTGAAGGGGAGGTCATATCAAAGTACCTTGATCGAGTTTTTCGAGGAAGTGACGAAGATGATTGATGAGGGTAGGGCAGTGGATGTTGTCTACATGGACTTCAGTAAGACCTTTGCCAAGGTCCCTCATGGCAGACTGGTACAGAAGGTGAAGTCGCATGGGATCAGAGGTGAGCTGGCAAGGTGGATACAAAACTGGCTCGGTCATAGAAGACAGAGGGTAGCAGTGGAAGGGTGCATTTCTGAATGGATGGCTGTGACAAGTGGCGTTCCTCAGAGATCAGTGCTGGGACCTTTGCTGTTTGTAATGTATATAAATGATTGGAGGAAAATGTAACTGGTTTGATTAGTAAGTTTGTGGACGATACAATGGTTGGTGGAATTGCGGATAGTGATGTGGACCATCAGAGGATAAGCAGGAAATAGATCGGATGGACACTTGGGCAGAGAGATGGCAGATGGAGTTTAATCCGGACAAGTGTGAGGTAAGGCATTTTGGAAGGTCTAATACAGATGGGAAATATACAGTGAATGGCAGAACCCTTAAGAGTATTGATAGGCAGAGGGATATGAGTGTACAGGTACACAGGCCACTGAAGTGGCAATGCAGGTGGAGAAGGTAGTCAAGAAGGCATGCGCCATGCTTGCCTTCATCAGCTGGGGCATTGATTTTAAAAATTGCCAAGTCATGTTGCAGCTTTATAGAACCTTAATTAGTCCGCACTTGGAACATACTGTTCAATTCTCGTTGCCACACTAAAAGAAGAATGTGGAGGCTTTGGAGAGGGTACAGAAAAGATTTACCAGGATGTTGCCTGGTATGGAGGGCATTATCTATGAGGAGAGGTTGGAGAAACTTGACTGGTGCTCACTGGAACAACAGGTTGAAAGGCGACCTGATAGAAGTCTGCAAGTTTATGAGGGGCATGGACAGAGTGGATAGTCAGAAGTTTTTTCCCAGGGTGGAAGAATCAATTCCTGGGTGCATTGATTAAGGTGCGTGGGGCAAGGTTTGGAGGAGATATACATAGAACATAGAACAGTACAGCACAGAACAGGCCCTTCGGCCCACGATGTTGTGCCGAGCTTTATCTGAAACCAAGATCAAGCTATCCCACTCCCTATCATCCTGGTGTGCTCCATGTGCCTATCCAATAACCGCTTAAATGTTCCTAAAGTGTCTGACTCCACTATCACTGCAGGCAGTCCATTCCACACCCCAACCACTCTCTGCGTAAAGAACCTACCTCTGATATCCTTCCTACATCTCCCACCATGAACCCTATAGTTATGCCCCCTTGTAATAGCTCCATCCACCCGAGGAAATAGTCTTTGAACGTTCACTCTATCCCCTTCATCATTTTATAAACCTCTATTAAGTCTCCCCTCAGCCTCCTCCGCTCCAGAGAGAACAGCCCGAGCTCCCTCAACCTTTCCCCATAAGACCTACCCTCCAAACCAGGCAGCATCCTGGTAAATCTCCTCTGTACTCTTTCCAGCGCTTCCACATCCTTCTTATAGTGAGGTGACCAGAACTGCGCACAATATTCCAAATGTGGTCTCACCAAGGTCCTGTACAGTTGCAGCATAACTCCACGGCTCTTAAACTCCAACCCCTTGTTAATAAAAGCTAACACACTATAGGCCTTCTTCACAGCTCTATCCACTTGAGTGGCAACCTTTAGAGATCTGTGGATATGGACCCCAAGATCTCTCTGTTCCTCCACAGTCTTCAGAACCCTACCTTTGACCCTGTAATCCACATTTAAATTAGTCCTACCAAAATGAATCACCTCACATTTATCAGGGTTAAACTCCATTTGCCATTTTTCAGCCCAGCTTTGCATCCTATCTATGTCTCTTTGCAGCCTACAACAGCCCTCCACCTCATCCACTACTCCACCAATCTTGGTGTCATCAGCAAATTTACTGATCCACCCTTCAGCCCCCTCCTCATTAATAAAAGTCATTAATAAAAATCACAAAGAGCAGAGGACCAAGCACTGATCCCTGTGGCACTCCGCTAGCAACCTGCCTCCAGTCTGAAAATTTTCCATCCACCACCACCCTCTGTCTTCGATCAGATAGCCACTTACCTATCCAATCGGCCAACTTTCCCTCTATCCCACACCTCCTCAGTTTCATCATAAGCCGACCATGGGGGACCTTATCAAACGCCTTACTAAAATCCATGTATATGACATCAACTGCCCTACCTTCATCAACACACTTAGTTACCTCCTCAAAAAATTCTATCAAATTTGTGAGGCACGACTTGCCCTTCACGAATCCGTGCTGACTATCCCGGATTAATCCGCATCTTTCTAAATGGTCGTAAATCCCATCTCTAAGGACCTTTTCCATCAATTTACCAACCACCGAAGTAAGACTAACCGGTCTATAATTACCAGGGTCATTTCTATTCCCTTTCTTAAACAGAGGAACAACATTCGCCACTCTCCAGTCCTCTGGCACCATCCCCGTGGACAGTGAGGACCCAAAGATCAAAGCCAAAGGCTCTGCAATCTCATCCCTTGCCTCCCAAAGACTCCTAGGATATATTTCATCAGGCCCAGGGGACTTATCAACTTTCAGTTTATTGAAAACTGCCAGTACATCCTCCCTCCGAACATCTATTTCCTCCAGCCTATTAGTCTGTAACACCTTCTCTTCCTCAAAAATATGGCCCCTCTCCTTGGTGAACACTGAAGAAAAGTATTCATTCATCACCTCGCCTATTTCTACTGACTCCATACACAAGTTCCCACTGCTGTCCTTGACCGGCCCTAACCTCACCCTGGTCATTCTTTTATTCCTCACATAAGAGTAAAATATACGCGGCAAGTTATTTACACAGAGGATGTTGGGTGCCTGGAACTCGTTGCCGAAGGAGGTGGTGGAAGCAGATATGACAGTGCCTTTTAGGGGCGCCTAGAGAAATACATGAGTAGGACGGGAATAGAGGGATATGGTCCCCGGAAGAGTAGAGGGTTTTAGTTCAGTTGGGTAGAATGGTCGGTGCAGGCTTGGGGGGCCGATGGGCCTGTTACTGTGCGGTAATTTTCTTTGTTCTTTGTTACAAGATTATGAGTGGCATGGACAGAGTAGATAGTCAGATTCTCATTCCCAGGGTAGAAGAGTGAAGTACGAAGGGACAGAGGTGTGTGGGGAAAAGTTTAGAGGGGTAGGGCCTGGGTGGGATTGTGGTCGGTGCAGACTCGATGGGCCGAATGGCCTCCTTCTGCACTGTAGGGTTTCTATGTTTCTATGTATCTAGATGGGCGAGGCATGTTTTTTTACACAGAGCGTGGTGTATATCTGGCACGCGCTGCCGGGGATGTAGTGGGAGCAGGTACAATAGCAGTATTTCAGGGGAGACTAGATGAATACATGAATAGGATGGGAATGGAAGGATACGGACTCCATAAGTGCATACAGTTTTAGTTTAGGCAGGCATCACGATCGGCGCAGGCTTGGAGGGCCGAAGGGCATGTTCCTGTGCTGTACTTTTCTTTGTTCTTTATTTTTTGTTCATTATGGTAGACAAATCTCCAGGGCCAGATAACAGCTATCCCAGATTACTGAGGGAGACAAGAGATGAAATTGCTGCACCTCTAACAGAAATCTTTGTTTCCTCGCAAGCCAATGGTGTGGTCCCAAAGTGTTGGAGGAGAGCCAATGTTGTCCTGTTACTTAAGAAGGGTAGCAAGGATAACCCGGGTAATTATAGGCCAGTAAGCTTGGCGTCTGTGATAGTGAAACTGTTGGAGAAGATCCTTAGAGATAGGATCTATAAACATTTGGAACTATAGACACTTGGAACTGAATGGTTTTGTTCGCGACGGATAGCATGGTTTTGTACAAGGGAGATCATGTCTCACTAATTTAATTGAGTTTTTTTGAGGCGGTGACAAAAAAGATTGACGAGGGAAGAGCTGTGAATGTTGTCCACATGGACTTTAGTAAAGCATTTGACAAGTTCTCTCATGGCAGGCTGGTGCAAAAGATTAAATCACATGGGATCAGGGGTAAACTAGCTAGATGGATTCTGAACTGGCTTGGCCATAGAAGACAGAGCGTAGCGGTGGAAGGGTGTTTTTCTGAATGGAGGTCTGTAAGTAGTGGTGTTCCGCAGGGATCAGTGCTAGGATCTCTGCTGTTTGTAATATATATGACTTATATAAATGACTTGGAAGAAAACGTAGCTGGTCTGATTAATAAGTTTGCAGATGTTACAAAGATTGGTGGAGTTGTGGATAGTGATGAAGATTGTCAGAGAATACAGCAGGATATAGATAGGCTGGAAAATTGGGTGGAGAAATGACAGATGGAATTTAATCCGGACAAATGCGAGCTGATGCATTTGATAGATCCAATTCAGGTGGGACGATAAAATTAATTGCAGAACCATCAGGAGCATTGACACACAGAGATTTGGGCGTGCAGTTCCACAGATCCTTAAAAATGGCAGCACAGGTGGAAAAGGTGGTGAAGAAAACATATGGCATGCTTGCCTTCATCGAACAGGGCATCGAGTATATAAGTTGGCAAATTATGTTACAGACATATAAAGCATTGGTTAGGCCACATTTGGAATGCTGTGTCCAATTCTGGTCGCCACACTATCAGAAGGACGTGGAGGCTTTGGAGAGAGTACAGAAAAGGATCACCAGGATGTTGCCTGGTATGGAGGGATTAGCTATGAGGAGAGATTGAATAAACTCGGATTGTTCTTCCTGGAAAGATGGGAGCTGAGGGGCGACCTGATAGAAGTTTAAAAATTTATGAGGGGAAGAGATTGGGTGAACAGTAGAAGCTTTTCCCCAGGGCAAAAATGACAATTACAAGGGGGCACAAGTTCAAGGTAACGGAGGCAAGATTCAATGGAGATGTGCGGGGGAAGTTTTTTACACAGAAGGTGCTGGTGGCCTGGAATGCATTGCCAAGTAAGGTGGTTGAGGCAAATACATTAGAGTCATTTAAGACTCATCTGGATAGACAGAGGGATACAAGCAGTTGGTCCAGATAGAACAACGTGAGCAGCGCAGGCTTGGAGGCCCAAAGGGCCTGTCCTGTGCTGTACTGTTCTTTGTTCTTTGTTATGGTTCTATGATTCTATCAGCGACGATAGAGAGAAGGTCATTGATGAAAAAGCTGAAGATGGTTGGGCCGAATACTCTATCCTGAGGAACTTCTGTAGTGATGCCCTGGAACAGAGCTGATTAACTCCCGCAACTGGATACAAAATTGGCTGGATGACAGAAGACAGAGGGTGGTTGTAGTGGGTTGTTTTTCACACTGCAGGCCTGTGACCAGCAGTGTGCATCAGGGATCGGTGCTGGGTCCACTGTTATTTGTCTTTTATGTTAATGATTTGGACGAAAATTTAGGAGGCATGGTTCGTAAGTTTGCAGGTGACAGCAAGATTGGTGGGTACTAAAAGAGATGGCGGGAGATTGGGAGAGGCTGTTTGAGGGTAAATCCACATCTGGCATGTGGGAGTCTTTTAAGGAACATAAGAACATAAGAAATAGGAGCAGGAGTAGGCCATCTAGCCCCTCGAGCCTGCCCCGCCATTCAATAAGATCATGGCTGATCTGACGTGGATCAGTACCACTTACCCGCCTGATCCCCATAACCCTTAATTCCCTTACCGATCAGGAATCCATCCATACGTGCTTTAAACATATTCAGCGAGGTAGCCTCCACCACCTCAGTGGGCAGAGAATTCCAGAGATTCACCACCCTCTGGGAGAAGAAGTTCCTCCTCAACTCTGTCTTAAACCGACCCCCCTTTATTTTGAGACTGTGTCCTCTAGTTTTATCTTCCTTACTAAGTGGAAAGAATCTCTCCGCCTCCACCCTATCCAGCCCCCGCATTATCTTATAAGTCTCCATAAGATCCCCCCTCATCCTTCTAAACTCCAACGAGTACAAACCCAATCTCCTCAGCCTCTCCTCATAATCCAAACCCCTCATCTCCGGTATCAACCTGGTGAACCTTCTCTGCACTCCCTCCAATGCCAATATATCCTTCCTCATATAAGGGGACCAATACTGCACACAGTATTCCAGCTGCGGCCTCACCAATGCCCTGTACAGGTGCATCAAGACATCCCTGCTTTTATATTCTATCCCCTTCGCAATATAGGCCAACATCCCATTTGCCTTCTTGATCACCTGTTGTACCTGCAGACTGGGCTTTTGCGTCTCATGCACAAGAACCCCCAGGTCCCTTTGCACGGTAGCATGTTTTAATTTGTTTCCATTGAGATAATAATCCCATTTGTTATTATTTCCTCCAAAGTGTATAACCTCGCATTTATCAACGTTATACTCCATTTGCCATATCCTCGCCCACTCACTCAGCCTGTCCAAATCTCTCTGCAGATCTTCTCCGTCCTCCACACGATTCACTTTTCCACTTATCTTTGTGTCGTCTGCAAACTTCGTTACCCTACACTCCGTCCCCTCCTCCAGATCATCTGTATAAATGGTAAACAGTTGCGGCCCGAGTACCGATCCCTGCGGCACGCCACTAGTTACCTTCCTCCAACCGGAAAAACACCCATTTATTCCGACTCTTTGCTTCCTGTCGGATAGCCAGTCCCCAATCCACTTTAACACACTACCCCCAACTCCGTGTGCTCTAATCTTCTTCAGCAGCCTTTTATGGGGCACCTTATCAAACGCCTTTTGGAAATCCAAAAACACCGCATCCACCGGTTCTCCTCCATCAACCGCCCTAGTCACATCTTCATAAAAATCCAACATGTTCGTCAAGCACGACTTTCCCCTCATGAATCCATACTGCGTCTGATTGATCGAACCATTTCTATCCAGATGCCCTGCTATCTCCTCTTTAACAGTTGTTAGGGCTACAGGTCAGGCATGTGCCTGTAAAAAAGGATAGGAAGGGTAGGATTTGAGAACCGTGGATAACCAGGGAAATTGAGGGACTGGTCAAAAATAAAAGAGAGGCGTATGTTAGGTCCAGGCAGCTAAAAACGGAGGGAGCTCTGGAGGAGTACAAAGAAAGTAGGAAAGAACTCAAACGGGGAATTAGAAGGGCAAAAAGGGGTCACAAAATGTCCTTGGCAGACAGGATTAAGGAGAATCCCAAGGCATTTTATTCATACGTTAGGAACAAAAGGGCTGTCAGGGAAAAAATGGGACCTCTCAGGGACAAAAGTGGGGAATTATGCTTAGAGCCCAAAGAAGTAGGGGAGATCCTAAATGAATACTTTGCGTCGGTATTCACAAAGGAGAGGGATGTGTTGACTGGGAGTGTCTCGGAGGGGAGTGTTGAACCATTGGAGAAAATCTCCATTACAAGGGAGGAAGTGTTAGGTTTGTTAGAGAATATAAAGACTGACAAATCCCCAGGGCCTGATGGAATCTATCCAAGGCTGCTCAAGGAGACGAGAGATGAAATCGCTGGGCCTCTGACACAAATCTTTGTCTCGTCACTGGACGCAGGTGAGGTCCCAGAGGATTGGAGGATAGCTAATGTGGTCCCGTTATTTAAGAAGGGTAGGAAGGATAACCCGGGTAATTATAGGCAGGTGAGCTTGACGTCCGTGGTGGGGAAGTTGTTGGAGAAGATTCTTAGAGATAGGATGTATGCGCATTTAGAAAGGAATAAACTCATTAACGAGAGTCAGCATGGTTTTGTGAGAGGGAGGTCATGCCTCACTAACCTGGTGGAGTTTTTTGAAGAAGTGACCAGAATGGTTGACGAGGGAAGGGCCGTGGATGTCGTCTATATGGACTTTAGTAAAGCGTTTGACAAAGTCCCTCATGGTAGGCTGGTGAAAAAGGTTGGATCTCATGGGATAAAGGGGGAGGTGGCTAGATGGGTGGAGAACTGACTTGGTCACAGAAGACAGAGGGTGGTAGTGGAAGGGTCTTTTTCCGGCTGGAGGCCTGTGACTAGTGGTGTTCCGCAGGGCTCTGTATTGGGACCTCTGCTGTTTGTGATTTATATAAACGATCTGGAAGAAGGTGTAACTGGGGTGATCAGTAAGTTTGCGGACGACACAAAATTGGCAGGACTTGCAGATAGTGAGGAGCATTGTCAGAAGCTACAGACGGATATAGATAGGCTGGAAATTTGGGCAAAGAAATGGTAGATGGAGTTCAATCCTGATAAATGCGAAGTGATGCATTTTGGTAGAAATAATGTAGGGAGGAGCTATACGATAAATGGCAGAACCATAAAGGGTGTAGATACGCAGAGGGACCTGGGTGTGTAAGTCCACAGATCCTTGAAGGTGATGTCACAGGTGGAGAAGGTGGTGAAGAAGGCATATGGCATTCTTGCCTTTATAGGACGGGACATAGAGTATAAAAGTTGGGGTCTGATGTTGCAGATGTATAGAATGTTGGTACGGCCGCATTTGGAATACTGCGTCCAGTTCTGGTCGCCACACTACCAGAAGGATGTGGAGGCTTTGGAGAGAGTACAGAGGAGGTTTACCAGGATGTTGCCTGGTATGGAGGGGCTTAGTTATGAGGAGAGATTGGGTAAACTGGGGTTGTTCTCCCTGGAACGACGGAGGATGAGGGGAGACTTAATAGAGGTGTATAAAATTATGAAAGGCATAGATAGGGTGAACGGTGGGAAGCTTTTCCCCAGGTCGGTGGTGACGTTCACGAGGGGTCATAGGTTCAAGGTGAAGCGGGGGAGGTTTAACACAGATATCAGAAGGACATATTTTACACAGAGGGTGGTGGGGGCCTGGAATGCGCTGCCAGGCAAGGTGGTGGAGGCGGACACACTGGGAACGTTTAAGACTTATCTAGATAGCCATATGAACGGAGTGGGAATGGAGGGATACAAAAGAATGGTCTAGTTTGGACCAGAGAGCGGCATGGGCTTGGAGGGCCGAAGGGCCTGTTCCTGTGCTGTATTGTTCTTTGTGAAATAGCAAATGCACGAGTGGTAATTTACTAAAATTCGCTCGACTCTGGGGTGGTTCCCGCAGATTGGAAAACAGCAAATGTGACACCACTGTTTAAAAAAGGAGGTAGACAAAAGGCAGGTAACGATAGGCCGGTTAGCTTAACTTCTGTAGTAGGGAAAATGCTTGAATCTATCATGGAAGAAATAGCGAGACATCTGGACATAAATTGTCCTATTGGGAAGACGCAGCATGGGTTCATGAAGGGCAGATCATGTTTGACTAATTTGGTGGAATTCTTTGAGAACATTACATGTGCAGTGGACAATGGGGAACCTGTGGATGTGGTGTATCTGGATTTCCAGAAGGCATTTGACAAGGTGCTGCACCATAAGATAAAGGTGCACGGTGTTACAGGTAATGTATTAGCATGGATAGAGGATTGGTTAACCATCAGAAAGCAAAGAGTGGGGAAATGGGTGTTTTTCTGGTTGGCAATCAGTGACTAGTGGTGTGCCTCAGGGATCAGTGTTGGGACCGCAATTGTTTACGATTTACATAGGTGATTTGGAGTTGGGGACCAAGTGTAGGGTGTCAAAATTCACAGATGACACTAAGATGGGTGGCAGAGCAAAGTGTGCAGAGGACGCTGAAAGTCTGCAAAGGGATATAGATAATCTATAATAAGTGAGTATAGATAATCACATGGTCTGGAATGGGGGGGTGGGGGTGAGTTAATAGGTTGTGATGAACAAAGCATCGTAGCTGTGAGGGACAGCTCGGTGGATAGGATATTAGTATGTAGATAGGCTGGAAAATTGGGCGGGGATCCTGGATTCAGGATTCAATCCTGGACCGGGGAGCGGCGCGGGCTTGGAGGGCCGAAGGGCCTGTTCCTGTGCTGTATTGTTCTTTGTTCTTTGTTGTTGTTCTTTGAGTGGACAACAGTCTGGCAGATGGAGTACAATGTTGGTAAATGTGAGGTCATCCATTTTGATAGGAATAACAGCAAAATGGACTATTATTTAACTGGTAAAAAATTACAGCATGCTGCTATGCAGAGGGACCTGGGTGTCCTTGTACAGGAATCTCAAGGAGTTGGTTTGCAGGTGCAGCAGGTAATTAAGAAGGGAAATGGAATTTTGTCCTTCATTGCTAGAGGGATGAAGTTTAAAAACAGCGAGATTATGTTGCAGCTGTATAAGGTGCTGGTGAGGCCACACCTGGAGTACTGTGTACAGGTTTGATCTCCTTACTTGAGAAAGGATATACTGGCAATGGACGGGGTGCAGATGAGATTCACTACATTGATTCCGGAGTTGAAAGGGTTGGCTTATGAGGAGAGACTGAGTAGACTGGGGCGATACTCATTGGAATTCAGAAGAATGAGGGGAGATCTTATAGAAACATATAAGATTATGAAGGGAATAGATAAGATAGAAGCAGGGAAGTTGTTTCCACTGGCGGGTGAAACTAGAACTCGGGGGCATAGCCTCAAAATAAGGGGAAGAAGATTTAGGACTGAGTTGAGGAGGAACTTCTTCACACAAAGGGTTGTGAACCTGTGGAATTCCCTGCCCAGTGAAGCAGTTGAGGCTACCTCATTGAATGTTTTTAAGGCAAGGATAGATAAATTTTTGAACAAAAAAGGAATTAAGGGTTATGGTGAGTGGGCGGGTAAGTGGAGCTGAGCCCACAAAAAGATCAGCCATGATCTTATTGAATGGCAGTGCAGGCTTGAGGGGCCAGATGGCCTACTCCTGCTCCTAGTTCTTATGTTCTTATGGTGGCATAATGGACAGTGAAGGAGGTTATCGATGATTGCAGCGGGATCTTGATCCATTGGGCCAGTGGGCTGACGAATGGCAGATGGAGTTTAATTTAGATAAATGCAAGATGATGCATTTTGGTAGATTGAACCAGGGCAGGACTTACTCAGTTAATGGTAGAGCTTGGGGAGAGTTACAGGACAAAGAGATCTAGGGGTACATGTTCATAGCTCCTTGAAGGCGGAGTCACAGATGGACAGAGTGATGAAGAAGGCATTCAGCATGCTTGGTTTCATTGGTCAGAACATTGAATACAGGAGTTGGGACGTCTTATTGAAGTTGTACAAGACATTGGTAAGGCCACACTTGGAATACTGTGTACAGTTCTAGTCACCCTATTATAGAAAGGATACTATTAAACTAGAAAGAGTGCAGAAACAATTTACTAGGATGCTACTGAGACTTGATGGTTTGTGTTATAAGGAGAGGCTGGATGGACTGGGACTTTTTTCTCTGGAGGGCTGAGGGGTGATCTTATACAGGTCTATAAAATAATGAGGGGCACAGATCAGCTAGATAGTCAATATCTTTTCCCAAAGTTAGGGGAGACTAAAACTAGAGGGCATAGGTTTAAGGTGAGAGGGGAGAGATACAAAAGTGTCCAGAGGAGCAATATTTTCACACAGGGTGGTGAGTGTCGGGAACAAGCTACCAGACGTAGTAGTAGAGGTGGGTACAATTTTGTCTTTTGAAAAGCATTTAGACAGTTACATGGTTAAGGTGGGTATAGAGGGATATGGGCCAAATGCAGGCAATTGGGATTAGCCTCGGGGTTTAAAAAAAAAAGGGTGGCATGGTCAAGGTGGGCCGAAGGGCCTGTTTCCATGCTGTAAACCTCTATGACTCTGTATTAGCTCAGTCAGATCTTATGATTATATTGATACTGAATGGTGAACCAGTGATATTACTCAAAGGAAGAACAGTGGACAGGCAAAGGCAGGCATTTAAGGAACAAATAGGTGAACTCCAGAAGTTATTTATTTCTGCTTGGCGCAAGAGTGGTAAGGGAACTGTGGCCAAACCATGGATTGCAAGGGAAATTAGAGATAGTATTAGGTTCAAAGAAGAAGCATACAAGTTGGCAAGACAAAGCAATAGACCTGGGGATTGGAAACAGTTTAAAATTCAGCAATCTTTATCCCAGAGAATTTAAGGGAGTGGCCTTGGGAATAGTAATTCCATTGGTGGTCATTTTCCAAAATTCTTTGGACTCATACAGATTGGAGAGTAGCTAATGTCAGCCCATTATTCAAAAAGGGAGATAGAGAAAAAACAGGGAACTATAGACCAGTGAGCCTAACATCAGTACTGGGGAAGTTGCTAGACTCTGTCATCAAGGATATCATAGCTCAGCATTTGGAAAGCAGTGGTATAATCGGACAAAGTCAACACAGATTTACAAAGGGGAAATCATGTTTGATGAATCTATTGGAATCCTTTGAGGATGTAACTAGTAGGCTTGACCGAGGAGAATTAGTGGATGTGATTTATATAGACTCTCAAAAGGCTTTTGACAAGGGCCCACATAGCAGATTATTATGTAAAGTTAAAGCACAAGGAATTCCGGGTAGTGTCTTGAGATGGATTGAAAGCTGGTTAGCAGTTCGGAAGTAAAAGAGCTGGCATAAATGGGTATTTTTCTGATTGGCAGCAGTGATTTGTGGGTACCAACTGTTCACATTATATATTGATGATTTGGAAGAGGGAACTAAATGTATTGGATGGGATTTTCCGGCCGCACTCGTCCCAAAACTGGAAAATGAAGCCCGAGGTCAACAGACCTTGCATGGTCTGTCTCCCACTGCCTGCTCCGATTCCCATGGCAAGCCCGATGGGAAAATTCCCCCCATTTTTTCCAAATCTGCAAATGATACAAAGATGGGTGGGAGGGAGAGCTGTGAGGAGGATGCGGAGATGCTTCAGCTTGATTTGGGCAGGGTGAGTCAGTGGGCATATGCATTGGACATGCAGTATAATGTGGATAAATGTGAAGTTATCTACTTTGGTAGCAATAATAGGAAAACAGATTACTTGAATGGGTGTAAATTAAGAGGTGGATACTCAACAGGACCTTGGCACCCTCGTGCATCAGTCGCTGAAAGTAAGTGCGCAGGTACAGCAGGCAGTAAAGAAGACAAATGGTATGTTGGTCTTCATAGCGAGAGGATTTGATTATTTTGATTTCATTTGATTTATTATTGTTACGTGTATTCGCATACAGTGAAAAGTATTGTTTCTTGCACGCGAGATGTTTTCCTGCAATTGTATAGGGCATTGACGAGGACACACCTGGGGTATTGTGTGCAGTTTTGGTGTCTTTATCTGAGGAAGGATATCTTTGCAATAGAGGGAGTGCAGTAAATGTTTACCATCTGATTCCTGGGATGGCAGGTCTGTCGGTAGGATTGTATTCATTGGAGTTTCAAAGAATGAGAGGGGATCTCATAGAAACTTATAAACATCTAACAGGATTAGACACGGTAGATGTTCCTGATGGTGGGGGTGTCCAGAACTAGGGGTCTGTACTCTGTCCTATCCTTTTCACCTATGTACTCTATGAAGGGGTATGCTTTGTCTGTATAGTGCGTAAGAAACAAGCGAGTCATAGAGGTTTACAGCATTGAAACAGGTCTTTCGGCCCAACTTATCCATGCCGCCCTTTTTTTTTAAACCCCTATCTAATCCCAATTGCCTGCATTTGGCCCATATCCCTCTATACCCATCTTACTCATGTAACTATCTAAATGTTTTTTAAAAGACAAAATTGTACCCGCCTCTACTACTACCTCTGGCAGCTTGTTCTAGACACTCACCACCCTCTGTGTGAAAAAATTGCCCCTCTGGACACTTTTGTATCTCTCCCCTCTCACCTTAAACCTATGCCCTCTAGTTTTAGACACCCCTACCTTTGGGAAAAGATAATGACTATCTATCTGATCTATGCCCCTCATCATTTTATAGACCTCTATAAGATCACCTCTCAGCCTCCTACGTTCCAGAGAAAAAAAACCCCAGTCTATCCAGCCTCTCCTTATAACTCAAACCATCAAGTCCCGGTATACTTTTCACTGTATACCAATACATGGGACAATAATAAATCAAATCAAATCATCGTTTGAGGATAAGGGGTAAACCTTTCAGGACTGAGGTGAGGAGAAATTTCTTCACCCAGAGAGTGGTGAATCTGTGGAATTCATTACCACAGAAAATAGTTGAGGCCAAAACTTTGTGTGATTTCAAGAAGAAATTAGAGATATCTCTCAGGGCTAAAGGGATCAATGGATATGTGGGGAAGGGGGACCAGGATATTGATTCTGATGATCAGCCATGATCAAAATGAATGGTGGAGCAGGCTCAAAGTAGCCAAATGGCCTACTCCTGCTATTTTCTATGTTTCTATTAAATTTCTGATTAATCTTTCTTGTGTTGATATGTATTTTAGGTAGATGAGCTAATGAGACAGGAACTGAAGAACTTAAAACTAACAGTGGACAGGGATAAAAGTACAAAAAAGAAAGGTGGAAAGAAGGTAAGTTCCACCAGTACAATTAACAAAATGCACCCACAATGTATAAAATATCAGAGTGAAGAAAACTTATTAGCATAAGCCCAGACCATAAAATCCCTCATGAAAGATGGTTGCTGAGGGCAGAGTGGTGGGTGTTGTCTACATGGAGTTTAGCAAGGACTTTGACAAAGGCCCCTCATGGCAGGCTGATACAGAAGATGAAGTCACATGGGATCTGTGGTGAACTGGTAAGATGAATACAGAATTGACTTGGTCATAGAAGACAGAGAGTAGCGGTGGAAAGGTGTTTTTCTGACTGGAGATCTGTGGCCAGTGGTTACGGAGGGATCAGTTATTGGACCCCTGTTGTTTATAATATATATAAATGATTTGGAGGAGAATTTTGGTGGTCTGATTAGTATGTTTGCGGACGAAACAAAGACTGGGGGAGCTGTGGGTTAGAGAGGAGGCAGAGGATACAGCAGGATATTAGATAGACTGGAGTCTTGGGAAGAGAAATGGCAGATGGAATTTAATCTGGACAAATGCAAGGTGATTCATTTTGGAAGGTCCACTGCAGAAAGGGAGTATACGGTAAATGGCAGAACCCTTAGAAGCATTAACATTCACAGGGATCTAGGCATTCAGGTCCACAGTTCCCTGAAAGTGTCAACACATGTGGATAAGGCAGACAAGAAGGCGTATGGCATCGGTCGGGACATAGAGTTTAAAAATGTTGCAGCTGTATAGAACTTTCGTTAGGCCACATTTGGAATATTGCATACAGTTCTGTTCACCACTCTACCAGAATGATGTGGAGACTTTGGACAGGGTACCAGGATGTTGCCTGGTTTGGAGGGTATTAGCTATGAGGACAGATTGGACAAACTTGGATTGTCTTCACTTGAACATCGGAGGCTAAGGTGTGACTTGATAGAAATTTACAAAATTATGAGAGGCATGGATAGAATAGTCAGAGGCCTTTTTGCATGGTAGAAATGTCAATTACTAGGGGACTTAGGTTTAAGGGAAAAGAAGGAAAGTTTAAAGGAGATGTGAGAGGCAAGTTTTTTTACACAGAGTAGTAACTGCCCTTCAATGCAGAGGAGGTGGTAGAAGCAGGTACAATACAACATTTAAGAGGGATCTTGACATGAATAGGGAATAGAGAAATACAGACTGCATAGAGAGTAAAGGTCTGTTTAAAAAGGAGTCATGTGTCAGCATAGGTTTGGTGGGGTGAAGGGTGTATTCCTGTGCTGTACTGCTCTTTGTCCTTTCAATCAAGACAAGTGGGCAACTTATTACTAACCTCCACAGGAGAGTACAGGTCAAACATGTACCCTATAGGGGGAAATGTAGGAACAACAAGTTTAAAATTTTAAAGTTTATTTATTATTGTCACAAGTTAACACTGCAATTAAGTTACTGTGAAAATCCTCTCGTCGCCACACTCCGGCGCCTGTTCGGGTACACTGAGGGAGAATTTAGCATGGCCAATGCACCTAACCAGCACGTCTTTCGGACTGTGGGAGGAAGTTCAGGGAACCCTGGATGTCTAAGACAATGCAGGACTGGATGAGGAAGAAGAGAAATGCTTTTAGGAGGCATGGGCCTCGAGGAAGTGCAAGAGGAAACTTCAGAAAGCAATTAGAAGAGCAAAAAGAGGGAATGAAAAAGGGCTTGCAAACAGGATTAGGGAAAATCCCAAGATATTTTATAAATACATCAAGGGGAAGAGGTTATGGGTGGCACGGTGGCACAGTGGTTAGCACTGCTGCGTCACAGCGCCAGGGACCCGGGTTCGATTCCCAGCTTGGGTCACTGTCTGTGTGGAGTTTGCACATTCTCTCCAGGTGCTCCGGTTTCCTCCCACAGTCCAAAAGACATGCTGGTTAGGTGCATTGACCCGAACAGGCGCCGGACTGTGGTGACTAGGGGAATTTCACAGTAACTTCATTGCAGTGTTAATGTAAGCCTTACTTGTGACTAATAAATAAACTTTAAACTTTACTTTATCCAGAGAAAGAGTAGAACCCATTAGAGACCAGGGGGGGAATTTATGTGTGAAGCCACAGGTTATTGGAAGGGTGTTAAATGAATGCTTCTCTTCAGTCTTCACTCTATAAAAGGAGAACAAAGGTCCGGAATTCAGGAAAAGGGACTGTGAGAAACTAGCACAGTTTGACATAGGAAATGGGGAGGTATTGGAGGCTTCGGCGAGGACAGGTAGAGGCAGGGTAGGGTTTCACTTTTAAAGTACACCAACTTATACAAGATAAATTGGTATGGAGGGATATGTAATGTGCTGTTTCTGCATGATGTGGGAGCAAGTGGACCCCAAGGTGGACCCCAGGGACCATGTCTGCAGTAAGTGCTGGTTGCTGGAGGATCTCCAGCTCAAGGTAGATGAACTGGACTCTGAGCTACAGACACTGAGGCTTATCAGGGAAGGGGAGAGCTATCTGGATAATGTGTATAAAGAGAAAGTCACGCCCCTTAGACTGACTAATTTAGCTGGGGGTCAGGGACAACAGGGAGTGGCTGCGGGTGAGGCGGGCAGTGGGGGGAAGAAGGTGGGCAGTGGGGGGAAGAAAGGAAGTAGTTTGCGGGAGGTAAAGTCCCAAGAACTTCAGCCCTTAAATCTGTGCAACAGATTTGAGGTTCTTGCCACCAGTGTAGATGGGAAAAATGACTGCGAGAAGGACGAGCAAACTGCAGACAGTACCAGGGTGCAGGGTGCTGCTGCAATGGAGAAATCAAAGAGAAATGTAGTAGTAATTGGGGATAGTGTAGTTAAGGGCTGTGGTGAACCATCGTTGGTTCCCACTAGGTAGTACTGAGCCAGGGTCTGGCCAGTACTACGAGTATGTATATATGTTGCTGTTGGGGTTAGGGATGGGTTGTTCTACTTGTTGCTGTTGGGGTTAGGGTTGGGCTGTTACACCTGTATTATAGTTATTATGGTACATCCCAGTCGGGCTCCGCTTCCTGGGAGAGGTATAAAGGTCACTGCTCTGTCTGGGACCCCTCAGTCTGGGATCGTGTACTATACACGGTAGCTTCGTTGTAATAGTAAATAAAAGCCTTTATTTCCTTGAGCATCTCAAGCCTCGTGTGTGATAAGCGCATCAATTTTATTTACTATTAATTAAACTCTCGTCGTTAAAAAAAAAGAAAACGATACAGAGAGTATGGAGCAAATGTTAAAACCCGAACGTCTTACACTGGATCCACGTGCGGCGGGCGCCTCTAACACCTTCGACCACTGGTTGAAATGTTTTGAGGACTACCTTGCAGCCTCCGCAGCGGTCACCACAGACGACGACAGACTCCGGATCCTCCACGCGAGGGTAAGCGACACCGTATATCTCGCGATCCGTGCGGCCACCGACTACACAAGGGCCCTCGAGCTTCTTAAGAAGCGTTACATTAAACCGCCAAACGAGATGCATGCTCGATACCTCTTAGCCACTCGATGACGGCAGCCCGGCGAAACGACGGAAGAATACGCGAACGAGCTCCTACAGCTAGCCAGGGGCTGTAACTGCAAAGCAGTGTCGGCAGACCAGAACATGAACGACCTCGCTCGACATGCGTTTGTGACGGGAATCAGATCATCTTACATCCGACTCAGACTGTTGGAGCAAGGTAATCTTGACCTCACTAAGTCGATAGAACTAGCGGATACGTTGGAGACGGCCTCCAAAAGCCTAGTATTGTATCCTGAAGACCACGTGGAGACAACGTGGCAGGAGCATTCGCTGATCCCTCCTCGTCCCTCGGGTTCGAAAAGCTGCGTGATGGTGTGCCCACACTCGGGCCTGACGACGGCAGCAGCTCCGGGCGGCCCGCGGTGTTACTTCTGTGGGGGAGTGAAGCACACTCGGCAGCGATGTCCCGCTAAAGCTGTGTTGTGCTCCGCCTGCGGTAAGAAGGGGCATTATTCGAAGGTATGCCGATCCAAACTTACTTCCAGGAACAGCAGTGCGGCCTGCGACTCCCCGGAGCCCGTTTCTTCGTCGTCGGCATCGTCGAGGGTTTCGTCCACGTGCGAGGCCAGGACGCCGCCATTACAGTAGACGGAGTCGCAAGAGATGCGCGACCACCAGGGGTCGCTGATTTTGGCGCCATCACCCACATGCGACCTATGGGAGCAGCCATGTTGGTCGGCACCGACCGCGAACGACCAGCAGGGGTCATCTTCATCTATCTCAGCTGCCTGCAGTGGCGCTCATGAACCAACGGTGGCGTCGATCATCCTGGACCAGGCCAAGCCTCACAGACTCGACAAGTCTATGATGGACATTCAGGTAAACAAACACTTGATTTATTGTCTGTTTGACAGCGGGAGCACTGAGAGTTTTATTCACCCAGACGCTGTGAAGCGGTGTGGCCTCCAGATCCAACCTGTCAAACAGACGATTTCGATGGCATCAAGGTCCCGGTCTGTCACCGTGCTAGGGAGTTGCGTGGTAAATTTAACGGTGCAGGGCACGGTTTACGAGCGCTTCAAGCTCCTGGTGTTACCGCACCTTTGCGCGCCAATACTCCTCGGACTAAATTTCATGGTCCACTTGAAGAGTGTAACCCTACAGTACGGTGAGCCACTCCCTCCGCTTTCAGTGGGAGAACAGTAGCTTCCAAATTGCCCAACGCCTGTAGCCTCTCGACGCTGAAGATTACCACACCCTCCCTGTTCCAGAATCTTGTGCCAGGCTGCAAGCCCATCGCGACTAAGAGTAGGCGTTACAGCGCTGAGGATCGGATCTTCATTCGATCTGAAGTTCAGCGGCTCCTCAAGGAAGGGATCATACAATCTAGCGCTCGTCCATGGAGAGCGCAGGTCGTGGTGATCAAGAGTGGGAACAAACCCCGGATGGTCGTTGACTATAGTCAGACCATTAATAGATACACGCAGCTGGATGCGTATCCCCTCCCGCGCATATCTGACATGGTCAACCAGATTGCGCAGTACCGGGTGTTCTCCACCATAGACCTCAAGTCTGCCTACCACCAACTCCCCATTCGCCCAGAGGACCGACAATACACGGCTTTTGAGGTGGATGGTCGCGTGTATCACTTTCTCAGGGTTCCTTTTGGTGTCACCAATGGGGTCTCGGTCTTCCAGCGTACTATGGACCGAATGGTGGACCATAACGGACTGCGGGCTACCTTACCGTACCTGGATAACGTCACCATCTGCGGCCATGACCAGCAGGACCACGACACAAATCTCCTTAAGTTCCTACGCACTGCATCTCGCCTGAACCTGACCTACAACAGGGAGAAGTGTGTATTTCGTACGCGCCGTTTAGCCATCCTCGGATACGTGGTGGAAAACGGGGTCATTGGCCCTGATCCAGACCGTATGCGTCCCCTCCTTGAACTTCCCCTGCCCACTAGCGCAAAAGCACTGAGAAGATGCTTAGGCTTCT
Source organism: Mustelus asterias (assembly GCF_964213995.1). Lineage (NCBI taxonomy): Eukaryota > Metazoa > Chordata > Chondrichthyes > Carcharhiniformes > Triakidae > Mustelus > Mustelus asterias. The sequence goes on along the minus strand of NC_135814.1, from coordinate 78,610,858 downwards.
TCTCTTATTATGCACAGTGGGTTCCCAATTACGCGGACAAAGCCCGTCCGCTCATCAAGTCCACCTCTTTTCCCCTAACACCAGAGGCTCGATTGGCCTTTGATAAACTAAAAGCCGACATCGCGAAAGCCACGATGCACGCTGTTGATGAGTCCATCCCCTTTCAGGTGGAGAGCGATGCATCTGATTTCGCCCTGGCCGCCACACTTAACCATGCGGGCAAGCCCGTCGCCTTTTTTTCCCGCACCCTCCAAGGCCCCGAAATTCGACATTCAGCAGTGGAAAAGGAGGCCCAGGCCATTGTGGAGGCCGTCAGGCATTGGCGCCATTACTTGGCGGGAAAACGGTTCACCCTGATCACGGACCAGCGGTCCGTGGCGTTCATGTTCAATAACACGCTGCGGGGCAAGATCAAGAACGACAAGATCTTGAGGTGGAGAATTGAACTCTCCACCTATAATTACGACATCATGTATCGTCCGGGGAAACTCAACGAGCCCTCGGATGCCCTGTCGCGTGGAACATGCGCCAGTATACAGGAGGACTGTTTGCAGGCTCTCCATAATGACCTATGCCATCCTGGGGTCACTCGGCTCTACCACTTCGTAAAAGCCCGCAATCTACCCTACTCGGTGGAGGATGTCAGGTCCATAACGAGAAGTTGTCGGGTATGCGCAGAATGCGAACCGCACTTTTACCGACCTGACGGGGCACAACTAGTCAAGGCCACTCGTCCCTTCGAAAGACTGAGTGTCGACTTTAAGGGCCCCCTTCCCTCGACAGATCGGAATGTGTACTTCCTCAACATCATTGATGAGTACTCGAGATTCCCTTTTGTTATTCCCTGCTCTGATACATCCGCTGCCACAGTTATCAAGGCATTCCGTGATCTTTTTACTCTGTTCGGGTACCCCTGTTACATTCACAGCGATACGGGCTCGTCGTTCATGAGCGATGACTTGAGGCAATACCTGCTCTCATACGGGATTGCCTCTAGAACCACGAGCTACAACCCTAGGGGTAACGGACAGGTGGAACGTGAGAATGCTACAGTCTGGAAGGCTGTCTTACTGGCGTTGAAGTCAAAAAGCCTTCCAGTCTCCCGTTGGCAAGAGGTGCTCCCTGATGCGCTCCATTCCATACGCTCACTCCTGTGTACGGCAACCAACGCTACTCCTCATGAGAGGCTGTTTTCATTCCCTCGGAAGTCTTCCTCTGGGACCTCATTACCGTCTTGGTTGACGTACTCAGGACCTGCCCTCCTGCGGCGACATGTAAGGGCCCGCAAGTCCGACCCGTTGGTCGAACAGGTCCATCTCCTCCACGCCAACCCTCAGTATGCCTATGTGGCATACCCTGACGGGCGAGAGGACACGGTCTTGATTCGAGACCTGGCGCCAGCAGGGGACGTAGAAACCCCTGTCGCTCCCATACCTTCTGTTAGAGACCCCCCAACTATTGTTTCCCCTCCTGACACGGCGCGGGCAAGCATCGGGACCATTACTTAACCCTTTTACTCCCGTGTACAGCTTGCCTGAGTCCAGGAGATGGTCACCACTTCAGGGCGTGTCGGAACTCAACGGATTATCATCACCTCAGGGTCAGCCGGCCCGTGAGACTGTGGAGGAACCGTTGGACATCGCCTTGGGGAGAACGCCACCGCGAGTGCCTACTCCGGTGTCATCACCGGTGTTGAGGAGGTCACAACGACGGTGCGGTCCCCCTGACCGTCTGAACTTATAGACTGATGACAAATTATTCTGGTTTTTTTGTACCCCGCCGGCCTTTGTCTTCAAAGGAGGGGTGAATGTGGTGAACCATCGTTGGTTCCCACTAGGTAGTACTGAGCCAGGGTCTGGCCAGTACTACGAGTATGTATATATGTTGCTGTTGGGGTTAGGGATGGGTTGTTCTACTTGTTGCTGTTGGGGTTAGGGTTGGGATGTTACACCTGTATTATAGTTATTATGGTACATCCCAGTCGGGCTCCGCCTCCTGGGAGAGGTATAAAGGTCACTGCTCTGTCTGGGACCCCTCAGTCTGGGATCGTGTACTATACATGGTAGCTTCGTTGTAATAGTAAATAAAAGCCTTTATTTCCTTGAGCATCTCAAGCCTCGTGTGTGATAAGCGCATCAAGGGCATAGACACTGTTCCCTATGACCAGGATAAGGAATATCATAGGTTGTGTTGCCTGCCTGGTGCTCGGGTCCAGTATGTATCATAGAATCATAGAAACCCTACAGTGCAGAAGGAGGCCATTCGGCCCATCGAGTCTGCACTGACCACAATCCCACCCAGGCCCTACCCCCACATATTTTACCCGCTAATCCCTCTAACCTACACATCCCCGGACTCTAAGGGGCAATTTTTTTAACCTGGCCAATCAACCTAACCTGCACATCTTTGGACTGTGGGAGGAAACCGGAGCACCCGGAGGAAACCCACGCAGACACGAGGAGAATGTGCAAACTCCACACAGACAGTGACCCGAGCCAGGAATCGAACCCGGGACCCTGGAGCTGTGAAGCAGCAGTGCTAACCACTGTGCTACCGTGCCGCTGGGCTGCCGAGGAATTTGGAGTGGGAGGGTGAAAATCCAGTTGTCGTGGTCCATGTAGGTGCCAATGACGTAGACAAAACAGGAACTATGGATCTGCAGAGGGAGTATGAAGAGCTAGGGCACAAATTAAAAAGCAGAACCAACAAGGTGGTAATCTCTGGATTACTACCTGAGCCACACATGAATTGGCGCAGGGGTAATAGGATTAAGGAGACGAATGCGTGGCTCAAGGATTGGTGTGGGAGGAATGGGTTCGAATTCATGGGGCATTGGCACCAGTATTTGGGCAGATGGGACCTGTATAGATGGGATGGTCTCCGTTTGAACCATGCTGGGACCAGAGTCCTAGCAAATCGTATCACTAGGGCTGTAGATAGGGCTTTAAACTAATTTATGGGGGGGAGGGTGCAGAGGTAAGAGGAATTACGAAATCAATGGTAGAGGAGGGGGAGCGAGTGCAAGTGAATGAGGGCATTCAAGTAGTTAAAGGAGTAGAGGGTGAGGGAGAGGTTGATAGCGTTTCATCAAATCAGGTCCAGATAAAAGCGGGAATAAAGACACTTTGCCTGAATGCACGAAGCATTCGGAACAAAGTTAATGAGTTGATGGTGCAAATCAGCACAAATGGGTATGATCTAGTGGCCATTACAGAAACGTGGCTGCAGGGAGACCAGGACTGGGAGATGAATATCCAGAGGTATCAAGCATTTAGGAAGAATAGACAGGAAGGAAAAGGTGGTGGGGTAGCTCTGTTAATAAAAGATAATATCAGGGTAGGAGTGAGGGATGACATAGGCTCTAAGGAACAAAACGTGGAATCGTTATGGGTAGAGATAAGGAATAGTAGGGGGAGAAATACACTAGTAGGCGCGGTCTATAGGCCCCCAAATAATGTTGAGGTGGGGAGGGCTATAAACAAGCAAATAATGGATGCGTGCAAAAACGGAACGGCAATAATCATGGGGGACTTCAACCTGCATATTGATTGGCTGATACAAGTTGGAAGGGGTGGGATGGCGGAAGAGTTCTTAGAATGCTGTCGGGATAGTTACCTTGAACAGTATGTTACAGAACCGACGAGGGAACGAGTTACCTTAGATCTGGTAATGTGTAACAAGGTAGGTAGAATTAAGGATGTTCTTGTGAAGGACCCTTTTGGGTCAAGTGATCACAATATGGTCGAATTTCTGGTACAAATGGAAGAGGAGAAAGTAGGGTCCCATACCAGTGTCCTCTGTTTGAACAGAGGGAAGTACGATAGGATGAGGGCTGATTTGGCTAAGGTGGACTGGGAGAGCAGACTGGTAGGTAGGACAGCTGAGGAACAGTGGAGGATTTTTAAGGAGATCTTTTTCAGCACTCAGCAACAATATATTCCGGTGATAAAGAAGGACTGTAAGAAAAGGGATAACCAGCCGTGGATAACGAAGGAAATTAAGGAGCGTATTAAATTAAAGACCGATGCGTACAGAGTGGCCAAAAATAGTGGAGAATCGGAAGATTGGGAAAACTTTAAGAAACAACAAAGAACGACTAAGAAAGCGATAAAGAAAGGAAAGTTGGTTATGAAGCTAGGCTAGCTCTAAATATAAAAAATGATAGTAAAAGTTTTTACAAATATATAAAAAGGAATAGAGTGGCAAGAGTGAATGTTGGACCGTTGGAGGGCGAGAGGGGGGATTTAATAGTGGGAAATGAGGAAATGGCTGAAACTTTAAATAAGTTTTTTGTGTCGGTCTTCACGGTGGAAGACACAAATAGTTTACCGAATATTAACGATAGAGGGTTGGTAGGAGGAGAGGTACTCAATACAATTAATGTTACCAGAGAGGCAGTGCTTGGTAGACGAATGGGACTGAAGGTGGACAAGTCCCCGGGCCCAGATGGAATGCATCCCAGGGTACTGAAAGAAATGTCAGAGGTAATAGCGGATGCGTTAGTGGTTATTTATCAAAATTCGTTGGATTCTGGGGGAGTGCCGGCGGATTGGAAAACGGCTAATGTTACGCCGCTGTTTAAAAAAGGAAATAGACAAAAGGCGGGTAACTACAAGCCGGTTAGCTTAACGTCTGTAGTTGGGAAAATGCTGGAATCCATCATTAAAGAAGAAATAGCAGGCCATCTGGATAAGAATGGTTCGATTAAGCAGACGCAGCATGGATTCATGAGGGGAAAGTCGTGCTTGACGAACTTGTTGGATTTTTATGACGATGTGACTAGTGCGGTTGACGGAGGGGAACCGGTGGATGCGGTGTTTTTGGATTTCCAAAAGGCGTTTGATAAGGTGCGTCACAAAAGGTTGCTGAAGAAGATTGGGTCACGGTGGAAGACACAAATAGTTTACCAAATATTAACGATAGAGGGTTGGTAGGAGGAGAGGTGGTAGGGTGTTAGCGCGGATTGGGGATTGGCTATCCGACAGGAAGCAGAGAGTTGGAATAAATGGGTGCTTTTCTGGTTGGCAGATGGTAACTAGTGGCGTGCCGCAGGGATCGGTACTGGGGCCTCAACTATTTACCATTTATATAGACGATCTGGAGGAGGGGACTGAGTGTAGGGTAACAAAGTTTGCAGACAACACAAAGACAAGTGGAAAAGTGAATCGTATAGAAGGTCTGCAGAGAGATTTGGACAGGCTGAGTGAGTGGGCGAGGATCTGGCAGATGGAGTATAACGTTGACAAATGCGAGGTTATTCACTTTGGAGGAAATAATAGCAAATTGGATTATTATCTAAATGAAAAAATATTGCAACATGCTACTGTGCAAAGGGACCTGAGATGCAAAAACCCAGTCTGCAGGTGCAACAGGTGATCAAGAAAGCAAATGGGATGTTGGCCTATATCGCAAGGGGGATAGAATATAAAAGCTGAGATGTCTTGCTGCATCTGTACAGGGCATTGGTGAGGCCGCAGCTGGAATACTGTGTGCAGTATTGGTCCCCTTATTTGCAGAAGGATATATTGGCCTTGGAGGGAGTGCAGAGAAGGTTCACCAGGTTGATACCAGAGATGAGGGGTGTTGATTATGAGGAGAGACTAAGCAGATTGGGTTTGTACTCGTTGGAATTTAGAAGGCTGAGGGGGGATCTTATAGAGACCTATAAGATAATGAAGGGGCTGGATAGGGTAGAGGTGGAGAGATTCTTTCCACTTAGAAAGGAAGCTAGAACTAGAGGGCACAGCCTCAAAATAAAGGGGGGTCAGTTTAGGACAGAGTTGAGGAGGAACTTCTTCTCTCAGAGGGTGGTGAATCTCTGGAATTCTCTGCCCACTGAAGTGGTGGAGGCTACCTCGTTGAATATGTTTAAATCACGGATAGATGGATTCCTGATCGGTAAGGGAATTAGGGGTTATAGGGATCAGGCGGGTAAGTGGAACTGATCCACTTCAGATCAGCCATGATCTTATTGAATGGCGGGGCCGGCTCGAGGGGCTAGATGACCTATTCCTGCTCCTATTTCTTATGTTCTTATGACGGGCTTAAAAATGGACAAATCCCCTGGCCGGATGAATTGCATCCCAGGCTGCTGTGAGAGATGAGGCAGAAAATTGCAGGGGCTCTGACACAAATTTTTAATTCCTCTCTGGCCATGAGGGAAGTGATGATGTGGAGATGCCGGCGTTGGACTGGGGTAAACACAGTAAGAGTTTTAACAACACCAGGTTAAAGTCCAACAGGTTTATTTGGTAGCAAATGCCATTAGCTTTCGGAGCGCTGCTCCTTCGTCAGATGGAGTCTGATGCTCTCAAACAGGGCATACAGAGACACAAAATCAAGTTACAGGATACGGATTAGAATGCGAATCTCTACAGCCAACCAGGTCTTAAAGATACAGACAATGTGAGTGGAGGGAGCATTAAGCACAGGTTAAAGAGATGTGTATTGTCTCCAGACAGGACAGCCAGTGAGATTCTGAAAGTCCAGGAGACAAGCTGTGGGGGTTACTGATAGTGTGACATAAATCCAAGATCCCAGTTTAGGCCGTCCTCGTGTGCGGAACTTGGCTATCAGTTTCTGCTCAGCAACTCTGCGCTGTGTGTGTCGTGAAGGCCGCCTTGGAGAACGCTTACCCGAAGATCAGAGGCTGAATGCCCATGACCGTTGAAGTGCTCCCCCACAGGAAGAAGCCTTGCCTGGTGATTGTCGAGCGGTGTTGAAGGCGGCGAATGTGGTTCCATTTTTCAAGAAGGGTGGAAGAGATGAACCAGGAAATTACAGACCAGAGAGTCTCACATCAGTGGTAGGGAAACTATTGGAGAAAATTCTGAAGGAGAGAATTAATATCCACTTGGAAAGGCATGGTTTAATTAGGGATAGTCAGCATGGCATTGTGAGAGGGAGGTCATGCCGAACAAATTTGTTGGAATTTTTCAAAAATCTGATGAAATGTGTGGATGAGGGAAGTTCAGTTGATGTAGTTTATACGAATTTTAGCAAAGCTTTTGACAAGATCCCACATGGGAGACTGATTGGGAAGGTTAAAGCACATGGAATTCAGAGAAATTTGGTGTGATAAATCAGAAACAGGCTTAGTAATAGGATACAAAGTGTAGTGGTAAAAGGCTGTTCGAGTGATTGGAGACCGGCGTCCAGCTGTGTGCTACAGGGATCAGTACTGCTAACTTTATTGTTTGTTATATGCATAAATGATTTGGAAAAAATGTGGGGGGAATGTTCAGCAAGTTTGCAGATGACACCAAGATTTGTAGGGTGATTACTATTGAACAAGATGGTTATAGGTTACAGGAAGATATAGGTGGATTGGTCAGATGGGCAGAGCAGTGGCAGATGGTATTTAACCCTGAAAAGTGCAAGGTGAAGCACTTCGGAAGAAAAAACAAGATGAGGCGTATTCCGTAAATGGCAAGACACTGGGAAGCTCAGAGGAACAAAGGGATCTTGTGGTAATTGTTCACAGATCCCTGAAGCCAGCAGAGTACATGGATAAAATAGTTAAGAAGCTATATGGGACATTTGCTTTCATCAGTCTTGGGTAGAATTTGAGAGCTGGTGTCTCCGTCAGTTTCCTCCAGGTGCTCTGGTTTCCTCACAGTCCAAAGATGTGTAGGTAAGGTTGCATGGTCATGCTTAGTTGCCCCTTAGTGTCCCAAAATGTGTAAGTTAGTGGCATTAATGGAGTAAATGCGTGGGGTTAAGGGGATAGGGTGATGGCAGAGGTGGGTGGGGGGAGGGATGGGAGGGCGAGGTGGGCCTGGGTAAAATGCTCTGCTGTAGAGTCGGTGCAGATTAGATGGGTTGAGTGGCCTGCTTCTGCACTGTAGGGATTCTTTGAAAGAAGCATTGAGAGAGAGAGTGTGAGTGAGATGGAAAAGCAGCTTCAGAAACAGTGAGAAAGAGAGAGAGAGTGGGGACAGCAACTTCAGAACAGTGAGAGACAGAAAGCGGGGAGTAAAAGAGAGAGAGAGAGGGCACAACTGCTTCAGAAACAGAGAGAGAGAGAGAGCGGGGTCAGCAGCTCTGGAAACAGTGAGAGGGCAAGAGAGAGTGGGGACAGCAACTTCAGAAACAGTGAGAGAGAGAGAGAGCAGGGGGTGCAACTTCAGTGACAGAGAGAGAGGACAGAAACTTCAGAAATAGTGGGAGAGAGAGTGGGGACAGCAACTTCAGAAATAGAGAGCGAAAGAGAGGGGGATAGCAAATTCAGAAACTGAGAGAAAAAAAGAGCGGGACAGCAATTTCAGAAACAGTGAGATAGAGGGAGAGAGCAGGGAGAGCAGCTTTAGAGACAGTGAGATAGAGAGCAGGGAGAGCAACTTCAGAAACAGAGAGGGAGAGAGCAGGGGAGCGGGGACAGCAGCTTTAGAAACAGTGAGAGAGCGAGAGAGAGCAGGGAGAGCAACTAAAGTGACAGAGAGTGAGGACAGAAACCAGAAATAGTGGGAGAGAGAGAGAAAGAGAGCGGGGACAGCAACTTCAGAAACAGAGAGAGGGGCCAGTAACTTTAGAAATAGAGAGAGAGAGAGCGGGGACTGCAACTTCTGAAACAGAGAAAAAGAGAGTGGGGACAGCAACTTCAGAAACAGTGAGATAGAGAGAGAGAGAGCGCGAGGACAGAAACTTCAGAAATAGTGGGAGAGAGAGAGAAAGAGAGAGCGGGGACAGCAACTTCAGAAACAGAGTGAAAGAGAGAGTGGGGACAGCAATTTCAGAAACAGTGAGATAGAGAGAGAGAGAGCAGGGACAGCAACTTCAGAAACAGAGAGAGAAAAAGAAAGAGTGGAGACAGCAACTTCAGAAACAGAGAAAGAGAGAGCGGGAAAAGCAACCTCAGAAACCGAGAAAGCAGTGACAGCTGTTTCAGAATCAGTGAGAGAGTAAGAGCGGGGACAGTAGTTTCAGAAATACTGAGAGAGAGGGTGGGGACAGTAGTTTCAGCAACAGAGAGATAGAGAGTGGGGACAAGAATTTCATGGCACTGCCCAGCCATGCCCCCAATCACCCGGGGGCTTCAATGGCCTCTGATCCCCCCAGGAAGGCCATTACAGCTGCTGGAGTCCAGCTGTGATTGTTGACAGTGTGAAGACTGACCGACAAAGGGTAAGCGCTAAACGTGTCATTAATATGCAAATCGGCTTTGCGCCCTTTTTGGATGCAAAGCCGATCCCGCTGGCAAAGCAATGCCAATTACATTGTGTGTGGCGAGAAACCGGAACTGATTTTTCATTCCACACGCAATATTACCTGCTTGTCACACAACCGGCACAGCGAGCTAGTAATATTGCATCCTTAGAATATGTTTGCTGTGATTGGTCAAAAGCATCATTTTGGGTGAGAAAACTGATGCGATTCTCACTGGCATGTCTGGCGCGAATCAGTTCACAATTTTCCCACACTTATTCATTCTCTTAGAGAGCGGCAAATTTTGCACAGATTCTGAGAAGAGTGGGGCTGAAGCATGCCGGCAAGCCAGCCTTCACAAAGATTGGACTCCCAACTTTAAAGGATGCCCCGATTTCAAATTTAAATTGAATATCCCTCTCCCTCCCTCCAAGGACATCGAGGACCCCCCCCCCGCCTCATTGATTTGATGTTTCCTCACCCATCTACCTCAATAAAGATGGCCAGCATAGGACATTGGAGTCCTCCCAATGGGTACCCCTTTATGACCCCTCTCATGACCCACCTTACAACACCCCCTTCATGAAACCCCCCTCATGTCCCACCACTTCCTGACCCCAGCCCTTCATGATCCCTTTCATGCCCCATTCCCTTCATCGCTCCCCTATGACCCCCCTTCATGGCCCCCTCTTCATGTCTCCCTCACTCAGGTCCACCACCTTGGCATTCTCCCAGCACCCAGCCAGTACTTTCTGGCACCCTGGCACTTCCCTGGTGCCAGGGTGTCAGATGGACACTTCCTGTGTGCCAGATTGACACTTGTGTGCCATGTTGGCACTGCCCATTTGCCTAGCCATGTCACCTGACCATCCAGGGGTTTCAATTTGCCTCTGAACAAACTCATAATTTGTGGCCATCAAAATTGGTTTCTGTTTTTGGAGACCATTAATGGTGCTTGCCAGGTTCCCGCTGCACCTGAGGGTTGGAAAATCCAAGGAGCAGGGCGAATCCAGCGTCAAATAGACTAAGCAGGCATGATTTTCCAAAAAGAAAGATGTGCCCAACTTTAGAGTCCATTCATTCCTCAGAATAGATGGAGACAGCACTGATAGATTGAATTTCTTTTATTGAGCATAATTTAAAATTAACACATTTCAGAAAGCGAAAAAACTTGGAGAGAGAGAGATACTGGCAAAAGCCAGTATTGTACTGGTCTTGAAAACAGACTTGACCCAAACTGAAAGCATAGGGCTGAATACAAAATTATAAGTTTTCATTATCTCATATTGAAATTGTTTGGTACAGTCTGTCTCAAACTTTCATAAACAATTTGCAGCTGAGGCCATGAAAAGCTTTGTTTTGGATTATGAAAAAGGCCTGTTTCTGCTTGCATTGTAATTTAAAGAATGCAGTCAATTTTTCCAGTTAATCCCAGCATGCCTGCTGAGTTTAAAATGTGGTCAAGTTAGCTTTAAAAGCTGAGCATTTAAATGTAATTGCTTGAGCAGAAATATCCAAAACTGAAGTCTTTGCATAAATGAAGCAAACCATACAAGATCCACAACACCAACAGTCTGGAATATGGGAGTTTTTCCCGGCTGTTTTTAGGCGAGCTTGAATACACTTACCGCACTCTGTGCACTACAGAGTCTGTCAGAAGATTTACGCCAATGGGAGGGGAGGGTGAGCCTAATCGGACTGCAGAATTGGCTAGTATATTGAGAGATCAGTTGACAAGTGCCTCCCCCAGTGGCTGGTCTCCGATCCACGACCCCACCACCAACCCCCACCTGCCATGCAGAGTTCCCCCATTCCATCCCCTCCTACAAACCCCCATCCTCCAGTCTGACTCCACACTTCAGGCCTGCCCCCCCCCCCCCCCCCCCCCCGGCACTGCCCGGTGCCAGGCAGGCAGTGTCAGGTTGGTACTGCCCAAGGGGCATCCCGCCACCCCCCAACCAGTCAGGGGGCCTCAATGGCCTCTGGTCCCACCAGTGAGGCCATCACACCTGAAGCCCGTTGATGGGAATCATACACGATCCCCACTGAATGCTCACCGGCAGAGGCAGAAACTTCAGTGAGACTGGACAATTGAGTCCTGGGCTCGTTCATTGATACACAGCAACTTTTGCCTATTGCAATCAACATCGTGCTGTTTCCCAGCATGAGGCTGATTATGTCCAGAAAAATGGACCGGGAAGATCGCGAATGGCCAGATGCTGACCGCAAATCTCGTTGTTTCCTTCCCGCTGACACTTCCCAGCCTGCTGCACTACTCGAGCAGTGCAGTGGACTGGGAAAATCACGCCCAGTGTATTTAAATGGTTATTAAAAATGCTAACCTGATTCCTGCCCTTACTGGGCACAGTGGCTGGGAGGATCACAATGGGATTTTGCACCGGCGCTGAACGAGCTGAACCCCTTACCAATGATTCTCCTGCCCTGCTCCGTTCTTAAGCGATCTGCTTTCGACATGACATGGACAGAAAATCGCAGTCCATGAGAGGGAGGTGTGACACTCAGCTTTATAAACTGCACAAGAGGGAGCTGGGACAGCAGCTTTATAAATAGCAGGTGAGGGAGCTGGGACAGCAGCTTTATAAACAGCACGAGAGGGAGCTGGGACAGCAGCTTTATAAACAACATGAGAGGGAGCTGGGACGGGAGCTTTATAAACAGCATGAGAGGGAGCTGGGACGGGAGCTTTATAAACAGCATGAGAGGGAGCTGGGATAGCAACTTTATAAACAGCACGAGAGGGAGCTGGGACGGGAGCTTTATAAACAGCACGAGAGGGAGCTGGGACGGGAGCTTTATAAACAGCACGAGAGGGAGCTAGGATAGCAACTTTATAAACTGCAGGTGAGGGAGCTGGAACAGCCGCTTTATAAACAGCAGGTGAGGGAGCTGGGACAGCCGCTTTATAAACAGCAGGTGAAGGCAATTTCAAGGAAAATTTGTCTGGAGCTCTGCACAGCAACGTTCCAATGACACAGGGGAGTTATGGTACGTTACAGGAACCATGGTGCACGAAAGCTATAACGAATTTAGTCAAGAAGAAAAGGTTCAGGGGGCTAGATAATGTTAGAAATCTAGAAGAGTATACGACTAGTTGGAAGGAACTTAAGACATTAGAAGAGCAAGAAGGGGTCATGAGAAGGCCTTGGCAGACAGGATAAAGGAAAACCCCAAGGCATTCTACAAGTATGTTAAGAGCAAGAAGATAAGATGTGAAGGAGTAGGACCTATTAAATGTAACGGTGGGAAAGTCTGTATAGAACCGGTAGAAATAGCAGAGGTACTCAATGAATACTTTACTTCAGTATTCACAGTGGAAAAGGATCTTGGTAGTTGCAGTGCAGACTTGCAGTGGACTGAGAAGATTGAGCATGTGGACATTAGGAAAGAGGATGTGTTGGAACTTTTGAAAAGCATCAAGTTAGATAAATCGCCGGGACCGGATGGGATGTACTCCAGGTTACTGTGGGAGGCGAGGGAAGAGATTGCTGAGCCTCTGGCGATGATCTTTGCGTCATCAATGGAGACGGGAGACGTTCCGGAGGATTGCGGATGTGGTTCTGTTATTCAAGAAATGGAGAAGAGATAGCCCGGGAAATTATAGACCAGTGAGTCTAACCTCAGTGGTTGGTAAGTTGATGGAGAAGATCCTGAGAGGCAGGATTTATGAACATCTGGAGGGGAATAGTATGATCAGAAATAGCCAGCACAGCTTTGTCCAAGGCAGATCATGCCTTACGAGCCTAATTGAATTTTTTGAAGATGTAACTAGACACATAGACGAGGGAAGAGAGGTAGATGTAGTTTATATGGATTTCAGCAAGGCGTTTGATAGGTGCCCCATGCAAGGCTTATTGAGAAAGTGAAGGGGCATGGGATACAAGGGAACATTGCCTTGTGGATTCAGAACTGGCTTGCCCACAGAAGGCAAAGAGTGGTTGTAGATGGGTCCTTTTCAGCATGGAGGTCGGTCACCAGTGGAGTGCCCCAGGGATCTGTTCTGGGACCCTTGCTCTTTGTGATTTTTATAAATGACCTGGATGAGGAAGTGGAAGGATGGGTTGGCAAGTTTGCTGATGACACAAAGGTTGGTGGTGTTGTGGATAGTGAAGAGGGATGTCAGTAGTTGCAACGAGACATAGATAAGATGCAAGACTGGGCGGAGAAGTGGCAGATGGATTTCAACCCAGATAAGTGTGTGGTTGTTCATTTTGGCAGGTCGAATAGGATGAAAGAATATAATATTAAGGGTAAGACGCTTGGCAGTGTGGAAGATCAGAAGGATCTTGGGGTCTGGGTTCATAGGACGCTCAAAGCAGCGTCGCAGATAGAGGCTGTGGTTAAGACGTATGGAATACTGGCCTTCATCAATAGAGGAATTGAGTTTAGAAATCGGGAGGTAATGCTGCAGCTTTATAGGACCCTGGTCAGACCCCACCTGGAGTACTGGTCGCCTCATTACAGAAAGGATGTGGAAGCCATAGAAAGGGTGTAGAGGAGATTTACAAGGATGTTGCCTGGATTAGGTGGTATGCCTTATGAGGATAGGTTGAGAGAGCTAGGTCTTTTCTCCTTGGAGAAGCGAAGGATGAGAGGTGACCTGATAGAGGTGTATAAAATGTTGAGAGGTATTGACAGAGGCTTTTACCCAGGGCTGAAATGGTTGCCACAAGAGGTCACAGGTTCAGGGTGCTGGGGAGTAGGTACAGAGGAGATGTTAGGGGTAAGTTTTTCATTCAGAGGGTGGTGGGCGTGGAATCGGCTGCAGGTAGTGGTGGTGGAGGCGGATTCGATAGGGTCTTTTAAGAGACTTTTGGATAAGTTCATGGAATTTAGTAAGATAGAGGGTTATAGGTAAGCCTAGTAGGTAGGAACATGTTCGGCGCAACTTGTGGGCCGCAGGGCCTGTTTGTGCTGGAGCTTTTCTATGTTCTATGTTCTAAGGAGCTGGGACAGCCGCCTTATAACCAGCAGATGAGGGAGCTGGGACAGCCGCTTTATAAACAGCAGGTGAGGGAGCTGGGACAGCCGCTTCATAAACAGCAGGTGAAGGAGCTGGGACAGCCGCTTTATAACCAGCAGGTGAGGGAGCTGGGACAGCTGCTTTATAACCAGCTGGTGAGGGAGCTGGGACAGCCGCTTTATAACCAGCAGGTGAGGGAGCTGGGACAGCTGCTTTATAAACAGCAGGTGAGGGAGCTGGGACAGCTGCTTTATAAACAGCAGGTGAAGGAGCTGGGACAGCCGCTTTATAACCAGCAGGTGAGGGAGCTGGGACAGCTGCTTTATAAACAGCAGGTGAGGGAGCTGGGACAGCTGCTTTATAAACAACAGGTGAGGGAGCTGGGACAGCTGCTTTATAACCAGCAGGTGAGGGAGCTGGGACAGCTGCTTTATAAACAACAGGTGAGGGAGCTGGGACAGCCGCTTTTTAAACAGCACGAGTGGGGGCTGGACAGCCGCTTTATAAACAGCAGGTGAGGGAGCTGGGACATCCACATTATAAACAGCAGGTGAGGGAGCTGGGACAGACACATTACAAACAGCAGGTGAGGGAGCTGGGACAGCCACATTATAAACAGCAGGTGAGGGAGCTGGGACAGCCGCTTCATAACCAGCAGGTGAGGGAGCTGGGACAGCCACATTACAAACAGCAGGTGAGGGAGCTGGGACAGCTGCTTTATAAACAGCAGGTGAGGGAGCTGGGACAGCTGCTTTATAAACAGCAGGTGAGGGAGCTGGGACAGCCACATTATAAACAGCAGGTGAGGGAGCTGGGACAGCTGCTTTATAAACAGTAGGTGAGGGAGCTGGGACAGCTGCTTTATAAACAGCAGGTGAGGGAGCTGGGACAGCTGCTTTATAAACAACAGGTGAGGGAGCTGGGACAGCCGCTTTACAAACAGCACGAGAGGGAGCTGGGACAGCTGCTTTATAAACAGCAGGTGAGGGAGCTGGGACAGCCGCTTTATAACCAGCAGGTGAGGGAGCTGGGACAGCCGCTTTATAAACTGCAGGTGAGGGAGCTGGGACAGCTGCTTTATAAACAGCAGGTGAGGGAGCTGGGACAGCCGCTTTATAAACAGCAGGTGAGGGAGCTGGGACAGCTGCTTTATAAACAGCAGGTGAGGGAGCTGGGACAGCTGCTTTATAAACAGCAGGTGAGGGAGCTGGGACAGCTGCTTTATAACCAGCAGGTGAGGGAGCTGGGACAGCTGCTTTATAAACAGCAGGTGAGGGAATAAACAGCGGCACGGTAGCACAGTGGTTAGCACTGCTGCTTCACAGCTCCAGGGTCCCGGGTTCGATTCCCGGCTCGGGTCACTGTCTGTGTGGAGTTTGCACATTCTCCTCGTGTCTGCGTGGGTTTCCTCCGGGTGCTCCGGTTTCCTCCCACAGTCCAAAGATGTGCAGCTTAGGTTGATTGGCCAGGTTATAAATTGCCCCTTAGAGTCCTGGGATGCGTAGGTTAGAGGGATTAGCGGGTAAATATGTGGGGGTAGGGCCTGGGTGGGATTGTGGTCGGTGCAGACTCGATGGGCCGAATGGCCTCCTTCTGCACTGTAGGGTTTCTATGATTCTATGAATTGGACAGCTGCTTTATAAACAGCAGGAGAGGGAGCTGGGACAGCCGCTTTATAAACAGCAGGTGAGGGAGCTGGGACAGCCGCTTTATAACCAGCAGGTGAGGGAGCTGGGACAGCTGCTTTATAAACAGCAGGTGAGGGAGCTGGGACAGCTGCTTTATAAACAGCAGGTGAGGGAGCTGGGACAGCTGCTTTATAAACAGCAGGTGAGGGAGCTGGGAGAGCCGCTTTATAAACAGCAGGTGAGGGAGCTGGGACAGCCGCTTTATAAACAGCAGGTGAGGGAGCTGGGACAGCTGCTTTATAACCAGCAGGTGAGGGAGCTGGGACAGCCGCTTTATAACCAGCAGGTGAGGGAGCTGGAACAGCTGCTTTATAAACAGCAGGTGAAGGAGCTGGGACAGCCGCTTTATAACCAGCAGGTGAGGGAGCTGGGACAGCTGCTTTATAAACAGCAGGTGAGGGAGCTGGAACAGCTGCTTTATAAGCAGCAGGTGAGGGAGCTGGGACAGCTGCTTTATAACCAGCAGGTGAGGGAGCTGGGACAGCCACATTATAAACAGCAGGTGAGGGAGCTGGGACAGCTGCTTTATAACCAGCAGGTGAGGGAGCTGGGACAGCCACATGATAAACAGCAGGTGAGGGAGCTGGGACAGCTGCTTTATAACCAGCAGGTGAGGGAGCTGGGACAGCTGCTTTATAAACAACAGGTGAGGGAGCTGGGACAGCCGCTTTATAAACAGCAGGTGAGGGAGCTGGGACAGCTGCTTTATAACCAGCAGGTGAGGGAGCTGGGACAGCTGCTTTATAACCCGCAGGTGAGGGAGCTGGGACAGCTGCTTTATAAAGAACAGGTGAGGGAGCTGGGACAGCCGCTTTATAAACAGCAGGTGAGGGAGCTGGGACAGCCGCTTTATAAACAGCAGGTGAGGGAGCTGGGACAGCTGCTTTATAAACAGCAGGTGAGGGAGCTGGGACAGCTGCTTTATAAACAACAGGTGAGGGAGCTGGGACAGCCGCTTTATAACCAGCACGAGAGGGAGCTGGGACAGCTGCTTTATAAACAACAGGTGAGGGAGCTGGGACAGCCGCTTTATAACCAGCAGGTGAGGGAGCTGGGACAGCCGCTTTACAAACAGCACGAGAGGGAGCTGGGACAGCTGCTTTATAAACAGCAGGTGAGGGAGCTGGGACAGCCGCTTTATAACCAGCAGGTGAGGGAGCTGGGACAGCCGCTTTATAAACTGCAGGTGAGGGAGCTGGGACAGCTGCTTTATAAACAGCAGGTGAGGGAGCTGGGACAGTCGCTTTATAACCAGCAGGTGAGGGAGCTGGGACAGCTGCTTTATAAACAGCAGGTGAGGGAGCTGGGACAGCTGCTTTATAAACAGCAGGTGAGGGAGCTGGGACAGCTGCTTTATAAACAGCAGGTGAGGGAGCTGGGAGAGCCGCTTTATAAACAGCAGGTGAGGGAGCTGGGACAGCCGCTTTATAAACAGCAGGTGAGGGAGCTGGGACAGCTGCTTTATAACCAGCAGGTGAGGGAGCTGGGACAGCCGCTTTATAACCAGCAGGTGAGGGAGCTGGAACAGCTGCTTTATAAACAGCAGGTGAAGGAGCTGGGACAGCCGCTTTATAACCAGCAGGTGAGGGAGCTGGGACAGCTGCTTTATAAACAGCAGGTGAGGGAGCTGGAACAGCTGCTTTATAAGCAGCAGGTGAGGGAGCTGGGACAGCTGCTTTATAACCAGCAGGTGAGGGAGCTGGGACAGCTGCTTTATAAACAGCAGGTGAGGGAGCTGGGACAGCCACATTATAAACAGCAGGTGAGGGAGCTGGGACAGCTGCTTTATAAACAGTAGGTGAGGGAGCTGGGACAGCTGCTTTATAAACAGCAGGTGAGGGAGCTGGGACAGCTGCTTTATAAACAACAGGTGAGGGAGCTGGGACAGCCGCTTTACAAACAGCACGAGAGGGAGCTGGGACAGCTGCTTTATAAACAGCAGGTGAGGGAGCTGGGACAGCCGCTTTATAACCAGCAGGTGAGGGAGCTGGGACAGCCGCTTTATAAACTGCAGGTGAGGGAGCTGGGACAGCTGCTTTATAAACAGCAGGTGAGGGAGCTGGGACAGCCGCTTTATAAACAGCAGGTGAGGGAGCTGGGACAGCTGCTTTATAAACAGCAGGTGAGGGAGCTGGGACAGCTGCTTTATAAACAGCAGGTGAGGGAGCTGGGACAGCTGCTTTATAACCAGCAGGTGAGGGAGCTGGGACAGCTGCTTTATAAACAGCAGGTGAGGGAATAAACAGCGGCACGGTAGCACAGTGGTTAGCACTGCTGCTTCACAGCTCCAGGGTCCCGGGTTCGATTCCCGGCTCGGGTCACTGTCTGTGTGGAGTTTGCACATTCTCCTCGTGTCTGCGTGGGTTTCCTCCGGGTGCTCCGGTTTCCTCCCACAGTCCAAAGATGTGCAGCTTAGGTTGATTGGCCAGGTTATAAATTGCCCCTTAGAGTCCTGGGATGCGTAGGTTAGAGGGATTAGCGGGTAAATATGTGGGGGTAGGGCCTGGGTGGGATTGTGGTCGGTGCAGACTCGATGGGCCGAATGGCCTCCTTCTGCACTGTAGGGTTTCTATGATTCTATGATTCTATGAATTGGACAGCTGCTTTATAAACAGCAGGAGAGGGAGCTGGGACAGCCGCTTTATAAACAGCAGGTGAGGGAGCTGGGACAGCCGCTTTATAACCAGCAGGTGAGGGAGCTGGGACAGCTGCTTTATAAACAGCAGGTGAGGGAGCTGGGACAGCTGCTTTATAAACAGCAGGTGAGGGAGCTGGGACAGCTGCTTTATAAACAGCAGGTGAGGGAGCTGGGAGAGCCGCTTTATAAACAGCAGGTGAGGGAGCTGGGACAGCCGCTTTATAAACAGCAGGTGAGGGAGCTGGGACAGCTGCTTTATAACCAGCAGGTGAGGGAGCTGGGACAGCCGCTTTATAACCAGCAGGTGAGGGAGCTGGAACAGCTGCTTTATAAACAGCAGGTGAAGGAGCTGGGACAGCCGCTTTATAACCAGCAGGTGAGGGAGCTGGGACAGCTGCTTTATAAACAGCAGGTGAGGGAGCTGGAACAGCTGCTTTATAAGCAGCAGGTGAGGGAGCTGGGACAGCTGCTTTATAACCAGCAGGTGAGGGAGCTGGGACAGCCATATTATAAACAGCAGGTGAGGGAGCTGGGACAGCTGCTTTATAACCAGCAGGTGAGGGAGCTGGGACAGCCACATGATAAACAGCAGGTGAGGGAGCTGGGACAGCTGCTTTATAACCAGCAGGTGAGGGAGCTGGGACAGCTGCTTTATAAACAACAGGTGAGGGAGCTGGGACAGCCGCTTTATAAACAGCAGGTGAGGGAGCTGGGACAGCTGCTTTATAACCAGCAGGTGAGGGAGCTGGGACAGCTGCTTTATAACCCGCAGGTGAGGGAGCTGGGACAGCTGCTTTATAAAGAACAGGTGAGGGAGCTGGGACAGCCGCTTTATAAACAGCAGGTGAGGGAGCTGGGACAGCCGCTTTATAAACAGCAGGTGAGGGAGCTGGGACAGCTGCTTTATAAACAGCAGGTGAGGGAGCTGGGACAGCTGCTTTATAAACAACAGGTGAGGGAGCTGGGACAGCCGCTTTATAACCAGCACGAGAGGGAGCTGGGACAGCTGCTTTATAAACAACAGGTGAGGGAGCTGGGACAGCCGCTTTATAACCAGCAGGTGAGGGAGCTGGGACAGCCGCTTTACAAACAGCACGAGAGGGAGCTGGGACAGCTGCTTTATAAACAGCAGGTGAGGGAGCTGGGACAGCCGCTTTATAACCAGCAGGTGAGGGAGCTGGGACAGCCGCTTTATAAACTGCAGGTGAGGGAGCTGGGACAGCTGCTTTATAAACAGCAGGTGAGGGAGCTGGGACAGCCGCTTTATAACCAGCAGGTGAGGGAGCTGGGACAGCTGCTTTATAAACAGCAGGTGAGGGAGCTGGGACAGCTGCTTTATAAACAGCAGGTGAGGGAGCTGGGACAGCTGCTTTATAAACAGCAGGTGAGGGAGCTGGGAGAGCCGCTTTATAAACAGCAGGTGAGGGAGCTGGGACAGCCGCTTTATAAACAGCAGGTGAGGGAGCTGGGACAGCTGCTTTATAACCAGCAGGTGAGGGAGCTGGGACAGCCGCTTTATAACCAGCAGGTGAGGGAGCTGGAACAGCTGCTTTATAAACAGCAGGTGAAGGAGCTGGGACAGCCGCTTTATAACCAGCAGGTGAGGGAGCTGGGACAGCTGCTTTATAAACAGCAGGTGAGGGAGCTGGAACAGCTGCTTTATAAGCAGCAGGTGAGGGAGCTGGGACAGCTGCTTTATAACCAGCAGGTGAGGGAGCTGGGACAGCCACATTATAAACAGCAGGTGAGGGAGCTGGGACAGCTGCTTTATAACCAGCAGGTGAGGGAGCTGGGACAGCCACATTATAAACAGCAGGTGAGGGAGCTGGGACAGCTGCTTTATAACCAGCAGGTGAGGGAGCTGGGACAGCTGCTTTATAAACAACAGGTGAGGGAGCTGGGACAGCCGCTTTATAAACAGCAGGTGAGGGAGCTGGGACAGCTGCTTTATAACCAGCAGGTGAGGGAGCTGGGACAGCTGCTTTATAACCCGCAGGTGAGGGAGCTGGGACAGCTGCTTTATAAAGAACAGGTGAGGGAGCTGGGACAGCCGCTTTATAAACAGCAGGTGAGGGAGCTGGGACAGCCGCTTTATAAACAGCAGGTGAGGGAGCTGGGACAGCTGCTTTATAAACAGCAGGTGAGGGAGCTGGGACAGCTGCTTTATAAACAACAGGTGAGGGAGCTGGGACAGCCGCTTTATAACCAGCACGAGAGGGAGCTGGGACAGCTGCTTTATAAACAACAGGTGAGGGAGCTGGGACAGCCGCTTTATAACCAGCAGGTGAGGGAGCTGGGACAGCCGCTTTACAAACAGCACGAGAGGGAGCTGGGACAGCTGCTTTATAAACAGCAGGTGAGGGAGCTGGGACAGCCGCTTTATAACCAGCAGGTGAGGGAGCTGGGACAGCCGCTTTATAAACTGCAGGTGAGGGAGCTGGGACAGCTGCTTTATAAACAGCAGGTGAGGGAGCTGGGACAGCTGCTTTATAAACAGCAGGTGAGGGAGCTGCGACAGCTGCTTTATAAACAGCAGGTGAGGGAGCTGGGACAGCTGCTTTATAACCAGCAGGTGAGGGAGCTGGGACAGCTGCTTTATAAACAGCAGGTGAGGGAATTGGACAGCTGCTTTATAAACAGCAGGAGAGGGAGCTGGGACAGCCGCTTTATAAACAGCAGGTGAGGGAGCTGGGACAGCCGCTTTATAACCAGCAGGTGAGGGAGCTGGGACAGCTGCTTTATAAACAGCAGGTGAGGGAGCTGGGACAGCCGCTTTATAAACAGCAGGTGAGGGAGCTGGGACAGCTGCTTTATAAACAGCAGGTGAGGGAGCTGGGAGAGCCGCTTTATAAACAGCAGGTGAGGGAGCTGGGACAGCCGCTTTATAAACAGCAGGTGAGGGAGCTGGGACAGCTGCTTTATAACCAGCAGGTGAGGGAGCTGGGACAGCCGCTTTATAACCAGCAGGTGAGGGAGCTGGAACAGCTGCTTTATAAACAGCAGGTGAAGGAGCTGGGACAGCCGCTTTATAACCAGCAGGTGAGGGAGCTGGGACAGCTGCTTTATAAACAGCAGGTGAGGGAGCTGGAACAGCTGCTTTATAAGCAGCAGGTGAGGGAGCTGGAACAGCTGCTTTATAACCAGCAGGTGAGGGAGCTGGGAAAGCTGCTTTATAAACAGCAGGTGAGGGAGCTGGGACAGCCGCTTTATAACCAGCAGGTGAGGGAGGTGGGACAGCCACATTACAAACAGCAGCTGAGGGAGCTGGGACAGCTGCTTTATAACCAGCAGGTGAGGGAGCTGGGACAGCTGCTTTATAAACAGCAGGTGAGGGAGCTGGGACAGCCGCTTTATAAACAGCAGGTGAGGGAGCTGGGACAGCTGCTTTATAACCAGCAGGTGAGGGAGCTGGGACAGCTGCTTTATAACCCGCAGGTGAGGGAGCTGGGACAGCTGCTTTATAAACAACAGGTGAGGGAGCTGGGACAGCCGCTTTATAAACAGCAGGTGAGGGAGCTGGGACAGCCGCTTTATAACCAGCAGGTGAGGGAGCTGGGACAGCCACATTATAAACAGCAGGTGAGGAAGCTGGGACAGCCACATTATAAACAGCAGGTGAGGGAGCTGGGACAGCTGCTATATAAACAGCAGGTGAGGGAGCTGGGACAGCCGCTTTATAACCAGCAGGTGAGGGAGCTGGGACAGCCGCTTTATAAACAGCAGGTGAGGGAGCTGGGACAGCTGCTTTATAAACAGCAGGTGAGGGAGCTGGGACAGCCGCTTTATAACCAGCAGGAGAGAGAGCTGGGACAGCTGCTTTAGAAACAACAGGTGAGGGAGCTGGGACAGCCGCTTTTTAAACAGCACGAGTGGGGGCTGGACAGCCGCTTTATAACCAGCAGGTGAGGGAGCTGGGACATCCACATTATAACCAGCAGGTGAGGGAGCTGGGACAGCTGCTTTATAAACAGCAGGTGAGGGAGCTGGGACAGCCACATTATAAACAGCAGGTGAGGGAGCTGGGACAGCTGCTTTATACACTGCAGGTGAGGGAGCTGGGACAGCTGCTTTATAAACAGCAGATGAGGGAGCTGGGACAGCTGCTTTATAAACAGCAGGTGAGGGAGCTGGGACAGCTGCTTTATAAACAGCAGGTGAGGGAGCTGGGACAGCTGCTTTATAAACAGCAGGTGAGGGAGCTGGGACAGCTGCTTTATAAACAGCAGGTGAGGGAGCTGGGACAGCTGCTTTATAAACAGCAGGTGAGGGAGCTGGGACAGCTGCTATATAAATAGCAGGTGAGGGAGCTGGGACAGCTGCTTTATAAACAGCAGATGAGGGAGCTGGGACAGCTGCTTTATAAACAGCAGGTGAGGGAGCTGGGACAGCTGCTTTATAAACAGCAGGTGAGGGAGCTGGGACAGCTGCTATATAAATAGCAGGTGAGGGAGCTGGGACAGCTGCTTTATAAACAGCAGATGAGGGAGCTGGGACAGCTGCTTTATAAACAGCAGGTGAGGGAGCTGGGACAGCTGCTTTATAAACAGCAGGTGAGGGAGCTGGGACAGCTGCTTTATAACCAGCAGGTGAGGGAGCTGGGACAGCTGCTTTATAACCAGCAGGTGAGGGAGCTGGGACAGCTGCTTTATAAACAGCAGGTGAGGGAGCTGGGACAGCTGCTTTATAAACAGCAGGTGAGGGAGCTGGGACAGCTGCTTTATAAACAGCAGGTGAGGGAGCTGGGACAGCTGCTTTATAAACAGCAGGTGAGGGAGCTGCGACTGCTGCTATATAAATAGCAGGTGAGGGAGCTGGGACAGCTGCTTTATAAACAGCAGGTGAGGGAGCTGCGACAGCTGCTATATAAATAGCAGGTGAGGGAGCTGGGACAGCTGCTTTATAAACAGCAGGTGAGGGAGCTGCGACAGCTGCTTTATAAACAGCAGGTGAGGGAGCTGGGACAGCCGCTTTATAAATAGCAGGTGAGGGAGCTGCGACAGCCGTTTTATAAATAGCAGGTGAGGGAGCTGGGACAGCTGCTTTATAAACAGCAGGTGAAGGAGCTGGGACAGCTGCTGTATAAACAGCAGGTGAGGGAGCTGGGACAGCTGCTTTATAAACAGCAGGTGAGGGAGCTGCGACAGCCGTTTTATAAATAGCAGGTGAGGGAGCTGGGACAGCTGCTTTATAAACAGCAGGTGAGGGAGCTGCGACAGCCGTTTTATAAATAGCAGGTGAGGGAGCTGGGACAGCTGCTTTATAAACAGCAGGTGAGGGAGCTGCGACTGCTGCTATATAAATAGCAGGTGAGGGAGCTGGGACAGCTGCTTTATAAACAGCAGGTGAGGGAGCTGCGACAGCTGCTATATAAATAGCAGGTGAGGGAGCTGGGACAGCTGCTTTATAAACAGCAGGTGAGGGAGCTGCGACAGCTGCTTTATAAACAGCAGGTGAGGGAGCTGCGACAGCTGCTTTATAAACAGCAGGTGAGGGAGCTGCGACTGCTGCTATATAAATAGCAGGTGAGGGAGCTGGGACAGCTGCTTTATAAACAGCAGGTGAGGGAGCTGCGACAGCTGCTATATAAATAGCAGGTGAGGGAGCTGGGACAGCTGCTTTATAAACAGCAGGTGAGGGAGCTGGGACAGCTGCTTTATAAACAGCAGGTGAGGAAGCTGGGACAGCTGCTTTATAAACAGCAGGTGAGGGAGCTGGGACAGCCGCTTTATAAACAGCAGGTGAGGAAGCTGGGACAGCTGCTTTATAAACAGCAGGTGAGGGAGCTGGGACAGCCGCTTTATAAACAGCAGGTGAGGGAGCTGGGACAGCCGCTTTATAAACAGCAGGTGAGGGAGCTGGGACAGCCGCTTTATAAACAGCAGGTGAGGGAGCTGGGACAGCCGCTTTATAAACTGCAGGTGAGGGAGCTGCGACAGCTGCTTTATAAACAGCAGGTGAGGGAGCAGGGACAGCTGCTTTATAAACAGCAGGTGAGGGAGCTGGGACAGCCGCTTTATAAACTGCAGGTGAGGGAGCTGCGACAGCTGCTTTATAAACAGCAGGTGAGGGAGCAGGGACAGCTGCTTTATAAACAGCAGGTGAGGGAGCTGGGACAGCTGCTTTATAAGCAGCAGGTGAGGGAGCTGCGACAGCTGCTTTATAAACAGCAGGTGAGGGAGCTGGGACAGCTGCTATATAAACAGCAGGTGAGGGAGCTGCGACAGCTGCTATATAAATAGCAGGTGAGGGAGCTGGGACAGCTGCTTTATAAACAGCAGGTGAGGGAGCTGGGACAGCTGCTATATAAACAGCAGGTGAGGGAGCTGCGACAGCTGCTATATAAATAGCAGGTGAGGGAGCTGGGACAGCCGCTTTATAAACAGCAGGTGAGGGAGCTGGGACAGCTGCTTTATAAACAGCAGGTGAGGGAGCTGCGACAGCTGCTATATAAATAGCAGGTGAGGGAGCTGGGACAGCTGCTTTATAAATAGGTGAGGGAGATGGGACAGCCGCTTTATAAACTGCAGGTGAGGGAGCTGGGACAGCTGCTTTATAAACAGCAGGTGAGGGAGCTGGGACAGCAGCTTTATAAACAGCAGGTGAGGGAATTGGACAGCTGCTTTATAACCAGCACGAGAGGGAGCTGGGACAGCTGCTTTATAAACAGCAGGTGAGGGAGCTGGGACAGCCGCTTTACAAACAGCACGAGAGGGAGCTGGGACAGCCGCTTTATAACCAGCATTTGAGGGAGCTGGGACAGCCGCTTTATAAACAGCAGGTGAGGGAGCTGGGACAGCTGCTTTATAAACAGCAGGTGAGGGAGCTGGGACAGCTGCTTTATAAACAGCAGGTGAGGGAGCTGGGACAGCCGCTTTATAAACAACAGGTGAGGGAGCTGGGACAGCCGCTTTATAAACAGCACGAGTGGGGGCTGGACAGCCGCTTTATAACCAGCAGGTGAGGGAGCTGGGACAGCCGCTTTTTAAACAGCACGAGTGGGGGCTGGACAGCCGCTTTATAACCAGCAGGTGAGGGAGCTGGGACAGCTGCTTTATAACCAGCAGGTGAGGGAGCTGGGACAGCCGCTTTATAAACAGCAGGTGAGGGAGCTGTGACAGCCGCTTTTTAAACAGCACGAGTGGGGGCTGGACAGCCGCTTTATAACCAGCAGGTGAGGGAGCTGGGACAGCTGCTTTATAACCAGCAGGTGAGGGAGCTGGGACAGCCGCTTTATAAACAGCAGGTGAGGGAGCTGGGTCATCCACATTATAAACAGCAGGTGAGGGAGCTGGGACAGCTGCTTTATAAACAGCAGGTGAGGGAGCTGGGACAGCTGCTTTATAAACAGCAGGTGAGGGAGCTGGGACAGCCGCTTTATAAACAGCAGGTGAGGGAGCTGGGACAGCTGCTTTATAAACAGCAGGTGAGGGAGCTGGGACAGCTGCTTTATAAACAGCAGGTGAGGGATCTGGGACAGCTGCTTTATAAATAGCAGGTGAGGGAGCTGGGACAGCTGCTTTATAAACAGCAGGTGAGGGAGCTGCGACAGCTGCTTTATAAACAGCAGGTGAGGGATCTGGGACAGCTGCTTTATAAATAGCAGGTGAGGGAGCTGGGACAGCTGCTTTATAAACAGCAGGTGAGGGAGCTGGGACAGCTGCTTTATAAACAGCAGGTGAGGGAGCTGGGACAGCTGCTTTATAAACAGCAGGTGAGGGAGCTGGGACAGCTGCTTTATAAACAGCAGGTGAGGGAGCTGGGACAGCCGCTTTATAAACAGCAGGTGAGGGAGCTGGGACAGCTGCTTTATAAACAGCAGGTGAGGGAGCTGGGACAGCTGCTATATAAACAGCAGGTGAGGGAGCTGGGACAGCTGCTTTATAAACAGCAGGTGAGGGAGCTGGGACAGCTGCTATATAAACAGCAGGTGAGGGAGCTGGGACAGCCGCTTTATAAACAGCAGGTGAGGGAGCTGGGACAGCTGCTTTATAAACAGCAGGTGAGGGAGCTGGGACAGCTGCTATATAAATAGCAGGTGAGGGAGCTGGGACAGCCGCTTTATAACCAGCAGGTGAGGGAGCTGGGACAGCCGCTTTATAACCAGCAGGTGAGGGAGCTGGGACAGCTGCTATATAAATAGCAGGTGAGGGAGCTGGGACAGCCGCTTTATAACCAGCAGGTGAGGGAGCTGGGACAGCCGCTTTATAAATAGCAGGTGAGGGAGCTGGGACAGCCGCTTTATAAACAGCAGGTGAGGGAGCTGGGACAGCTGCTTTATAAACAGCAGGTGAGGGAGCTGGGACAGCCGCTTTATAAATAGCAGGTGAGGGAGCTGGGAAAGCTGCTTTATAAACAGCAGGTGAGGGAGCTGGGACAGCCGCTTTATAAACAGCAGGTGAGGGAGCTGGGACAGCCGCTTTATAAACAGCAGGTGAGGGAGCTGGGACAGCTGCTTTATAAACAGCAGGTGAGGGAGCTGGGACAGATGCTTTATAAACAGCAGGTGAGGGAATTGGACAGCTGCTTTATAAACAGCAGGTGAGGGAGCTGGGACAGCTGCTTTATAACCAGCAGGTGAGGGAATTGGACAGCTGCTTTATAAACAGCAGGTGAGGGAGCTGGGACAGATGCTTTATAAACAGCAGGTGAGGGAAT
Organism: Mustelus asterias; assembly: GCF_964213995.1. Lineage (NCBI taxonomy): Eukaryota > Metazoa > Chordata > Chondrichthyes > Carcharhiniformes > Triakidae > Mustelus > Mustelus asterias. The sequence goes on along the minus strand of NC_135814.1, from coordinate 78,583,752 downwards.
TGGACAGCCGCTTTATAAACAGCAGATGAGGGAGCTGGGACAGCTGCTTTATAACCAGCAGGTGAGGGAGCTGGTACAGCCGCTTTATAACCAGCAGGTGAGGGAGCTGGGACAGCTGCTTTATAAACAGCAGGTGAAGGAGCTGGGACAGCCGCTTTATAACCAGAGTGTGAGGGAGCTGGGACAGCTGTTTTATAAACAGCAGGTGAAGGAGCTGGGACAGCCGCTTTATAACCAGCAGGTGAGGGAGCTGGGACAGCTGCTTTATAAACAACAGGTGAGGGAGCTGGGTCAGCCGCTTTTTAAACAGCACGAGTGGGGGCTGGACAGCCGCTTTATAACCAGCAGGTGAGGGAGCTGGGACAGCCGCTTTATAAACAGCAGGTGAGGGAGCTGGGACAGCTGCTTTATAAACAGCAGGTGAGGGAGCTGGGACAGCTGCTTTATAAACAGCAGGTGAGGGAGCTGGGACAGCTGCTTTATAAACAGCAGGTGAGGGAGCTGGGACAGCTGCTTTATAAACAGCAGGTGAGGGAGCTGCGACAGCTGCTTTATAACCTGCAGGTGAGGGAGCTGGGACAGCCGCTTTATAAACAGCAGGTGAGGGAGCTGGGACAGCTGCTTTATAAACAGCAGGTGAGGGAGCTGGGACAGCTGCTTTATAAACAGCAGGTGAGGGAGCTGGGACAGCTGCTTTATAAACAGCAGGTGAGGGAGCTGCGACAGCTGCTTTATAAACAGCAGGTGAGGGAGCTGCGACAGCTGCTTTATAAACAGCAGGTGAGGGAGCTGGGACAGCCGCTTTATAACCAGCAGGTGAGGGAGCTGGGACAGCCGCTTTATAAACAGCAGGTGAGGGAGCTGGGACAGCTGCTTTATAAACAGCAGGTGAGGGAGCTGGGACAGCTGCTTTATAAACAGCAGGTGAGGGAGCTGGGACAGCTGCTTTATAAACAGCAGGTGAGGGAGCTGGGACAGCCGCTTTACAAACAGCACGAGAGAGAGCTGGGACAGCTGCTTTATAAACAGCAGGTGAGGGAGCTGGGACAGCCGCTTTATAACCAGCAGGTGAGGGAGCTGGGACAGCCGCTTTATAAACAGCAGGTGAGGGAGCTGGGACAGCTGCTTTATAAACAGCAGGTGAGGGAGCTGGGACAGCTGCTTTATAAACAGCAGGTGAGGGAGCTGGGACAGCTGCTTTATAAACAGCAGGTGAGGGAGCTGGGACAGCTGCTTTATAAACAGCAGGTGAGGGAGCTGGGACAGCCGCTTTATAACCAGCAGGTGAGGGAGCTGGGACAGCCGCTTTATGAACAGCAGGTGAGGGAGCTGGGACAGCTGCTTTATAAACAGCAGGTGAGGGAGCTGGGACAGCAGCTTTATAAACAGCAGGTGAGGGAGCTGGGACAGCTGCTTTATAAACAGCAGGTGAGGGAGCTGGGAAAGCCGTTTTATAAACAGCAGGTGAGGGAGCTGGGACAGCAGCTTTATAAACAGCAGGTGAGGGAGCTGGGACAGCCGCTTTATAAACAGCAGGTGAGGGAGCTGGGACAGCTGCTTTATAAATAGCAGGTGAGGGAGCTGGGACAGCTGCTTTATAAACAGCAGGTGAGGGAGCTGGGACAGCTGCTTTATAAACAGTAGGTGAGGGAGCTGGGACAGCTGCTTTATAAACAGCAGGTGAGGGAGCTGGGACAGCTGCTTTATAAACAGCAGGTGAGGGAGCTGGGACAGCTGCTTTATAAACAGCAGGTGAGGGAGCTGGGACAGCCGCTTTATAAACAGCAGGTGAGGGAGCTGGGACAGCTGCTTTATAACCAGCAGGTGAGGGAGCTGGGACAGCCGCTTTATAACCAGCAGGTGAGGGAGCTGGGACAGCCGCTTTATAAACAGCAGGTGAGGGAGCTGGGACAGCTGCTTCATAAACAGCAGGTGAGGGAGCTGGGACAGCTGCTTTATAAACAGCAGGTGAGGGAGCTGGGACAGCTGCTTTATAAACAGCAGGTGAGGGAGCTGGGACAGCTGCTTTATAAACAGCAGGTGAAGGAGCTGCGACAGCTGCTTTATAACCAGCAGGTGAGGGAGCTGGGACAGCTGCTTTCTAAACAGCAGGTGAGGAAGCTGGGACAGCCGCTTTATAAACAGCAGGTGAAGGAGCTGCGACAGCTGCTTTATAACCAGCAGGTGAGGGAGCTGGGACAGCTGCTTTATAAACAGCAGGTGAGGGATCTGGGACAGCTGCTTTATAAACAGCAGGTGAGGGAGCTGGGACAGCTGCTTTATAAACAGCAGGTGAGGGAGCTGGGACAGCCGCTTTATAAACTGCAGGTGAGGAGGCTGGGACAGCTGCTTTATAAACAGCAGGTGAGGGAGCTGGGACAGCTGCTTTATAAACAGCAGGTGAGGGAGCTGGGACAGCCGCTTTATAAACAGCAGGTGAGGGAGCTGGGACAGCCGCTTTATAAACTGCAGGTGAGGGAGCTGGGACAGCCGCTTTATAACCAGCAGGTGAGGAGGCTGGGACAGCTGCTTTATACACTGCAGATGAGGGAGCTGGGACAGCTGCTTTATAAACAGCAGGTGAGGGAGCTGGGACAGCTGCTTTATAAACAGCAGGTGAGGGAGCTGCGACAGCTGCTTTATAAACAGCAGGTGAGGGAGCTGGGACAGCTGCTATATAAACAGCAGGAGAGGGAGCTGGTACAGCCGCTTTATAACCAGCAGGTGAGGGAGCTGGGACAGCTGCTTTATAAACAGCAGGTGAGGGAGCTGGGACAGCCGCTTTATAAACAGCAGGTGAGGGAGCTGGGACAGCCGCTTTATAAACAGCAGGAGAGGGAGCTGGGACAGCCGCTTTATAAACAGCAGGTGAGGGAGCTGGGACAGCCGCTTTATAAACAGCAGGTGAGGGAGCTGGGACAGCTGCTTTATAAACAGCAGGTGAGGGAGCTGGGACAGCTGCTATATAAATAGCAGGTGAGGGAGCTGGGACAGCCGCTTTATAACCAGCAGGTGAGGGAGCTGGGACAGCCGCTTTATAAATAGCAGGTGAGGGAGCTGGGACAGCCGCTTTATAAACTGCAGGTGAGGGAGCTGGGACAGCTGCTTTATAAACAGCAGGTGAGGGAGCTGGGACAGCTGCTTTATAACCAGCAGGTGAGGGAGCTGGGACAGATGCTTTATAAACAGCAGGTGAGGGAATTGGACAGCTGCTTTATAAACAGCAGGTGAGGGAGCTGGGACAGCTGCTTTATAACCAGCAGGTGAGGGAATTGGACAGCTGCTTTATAAACAGCAGGTGAGGGAATTGGACAGCCGCTTTATAAACAGCAGGTGAGGGAGCTGGGACAGCTGCTTTATAACCAGCAGGTGAGGGAGCTGGGACAGCCGCTTTATAACTAGCAGGTGAGGGAGCTGGGACAGCTGCTTTATAAACAGCAGGTGAAGGAGCTGGGACAGCCGCTTTATAACCAGCAGGTGAGGGAGCTGGGACAGCTGCTTTATAAACAGCAGGTGAAGGAGCTGGGACAGCCGCTTTATAACCAGCAGGTGAGGGAGCTGGGACAGCTGCTTTATAAACAACAGGTGAGGGAGCTGGGACAGCCGCTTTTTAAACAGCACGAGTGGGGGCTGGACAGCCGCTTTATAACCAGCAGGTGAGGGAGCTGGGACAGCCGCTTTATAACCAGCAGGTGAGGGAGCTGGGACAGCCGCTTTATAAACAGCAGGTGAGGGAGCTGGGACAGCTGCTTTATAAACAGCAGGTGAGGGAGCTGGGACAGCTGCTTTATAAACAGCAGGTGAGGGAGCTGGGACAGCCGCTTTATAACCAGCACGAGAGAGAGCTGGGACAGCTGCTTCATAAACAGCAGGTGAGGGAGCTGGGACAGCCGCTTTACAAACAGCACGAGAGAGAGCTGGGACAGCTGCTTCATAAACAGCAGGTGAGGGAGCTGGGACAGCTGCTTCATAAACAGCAGGTGAGGGAGCTGGGACAGCTGCTTTATAAACAGCAGGTGAGGGAGCTGGGACAGCTGCTTTATAAACAGCAGGTGAGGGAGCTGGGACAGCTGCTTTATAAACAGCAGGTGAGGGAGCTGGGACAGCTGCTTTATAAACAGCAGGTGAGGGAGCTGGGACAGCTGCTTTATAAACAGCAGGTGAGGGAGCTGGGACAGCCGCTTTATAAACAGCAGGTGAGGGAGCTGGGACAGCCGCTTTATAAACAGCAAGTGAGGGAGCTGGGACAGCTGCTTTATAAACAGCAGGTGAGGGAGCTGGGACAGCCGCTTTATAAACAGCAGGTGAGGGAGCTGGGAAAGCCGCTTTATAAACAGCAGGTGAGGGAGCTGGGACAGCTGCTTTATAAATAGCAGGTGAGGGAGCTGGGACAGCTGCTTTATAAACAGCAGGTGAGGGAGCTGGGACAGCTGCTATATAAACAGCAGGTGAGGGAGCTGGGACAGCTGCTTTATAAACAGTAGGTGAGGGAGCTGGGACAACTGCTTTATAAACAGCAGGTGAGGGAGCTGGGACAGCTGCTTTATAAACAGCAGGTGAGGGAGCTGGGACAGCTGCTTTATAAACAGTAGGTGAGGGAGCTGGGACAGCTGCTTTATAAACAGCAGGTGAGGGAGCTGGGACAGCTGCTTTATAAATAGCAGGTGAGGGAGCTGGGACAGCTGCTTTATAACCAGCAGGTGAGGGAGCTGGGACAGCCGCTTTATAAACAGCAGGTGAGGGAGCTGGGACAGCTGCTATATAAATAGCAGGTGAGGGAGCTGGGACAGCCGCTTTATAACCAGCAGGTGAGGGAGCTGGGACAGCCGCTTTATATACAGCAGGTGAGGGAGCTGGGACAGCTGCTTTATAAATAGCAGGTGAGGGAGCTGGGACAGCTGCTTTATAACCAGCAGGTGAGGGAGCTGGGACAGCCGCTTTATAAACAGCAGGTGAGGGAGCTGGGACAGCCGCTTTATAAACAGCAGGTGAGGGAGCTGGGACAGCTGCTATATAAATAGCAGGTGAGGGAGCTGGGACAGCTGCTTTATAAACAGCAGGTGAGGGAGCTGGGACAGCCGCTTTATAACCAGCAGGTGAGGGAGCTGGGACAGCAGCTTTATAAACAGCAGGTGAGGGAGCTGGGACAGCTGCTTTATAAACTGCAGGTGAGGGAGCTGGGACAGCTGCTTCATAAACAGCAGGTGAGGGAGCTGGGACAGCCGCTTTATAAACAGCAGGTGAGGGAGCTGGGACAGCTGCTTTATAACCAGCAGGTGAGGGAGCTGGGACAGCCGCTTTATAACCAGCAGGTGAGGGAGCTGGGACAGCTGCTTTATAAACAGCAGGTGAGGGAGCTGGGACAGCTGCTTTATAAACAGCAGGTGAAGGAGCTGCGACAGCTGCTTTATAACCAGCAGGTGAGGGAGCTGGGACAGCTGCTTTATAACCAGCAGGTGAGGGAGCTGGGACAGCCGCTTTATAACCAGCACGAGAGGGAGCTGCGACAGCTGCTTTATAAACAGCAGGTGAGGGAGCTGGGACAGCTGCTTTATAAACAGCAGGTGAAGGAGCTGCGACAGCTGCTTTATAACCAGCAGGTGAGGGAGCTGGGACAGCTGCTTTATAAACAGCAGGTGAGGAAGCTGGGACAGCCGCTTTATAAACAGCAGGTGAAGGAGCTGCGACAGCTGCTTTATAACCAGCAGGTGAGGGAGCTGGGACAGCTGCTTTATAAACAGCAGGTGAAGGAGCTGGGACAGCCGCTTTATAACCAGCAGGTGAGGGAGCTGGGACAGCTGCTTTATAAACAGCAGGTGAGGAAGCTGGGACAGCCGCTTTATAAACAGCAGGTGAAGGAGCTGCGACAGCTGCTTTATAACCAGCAGGTGAGGGAGCTGGGACAGCTGCTTTATAAACAGCAGGTGAAGGAGCTGGGACAGCCGCTTTATAACCAGCAGATGAGGGAGCTGGGACAGCCGCTTTATAACCAGCAGGTGAGGGAGCTGGGACAGCTGCTTTATAAACAGCAGGTGAAGGAGCTGCGACAGCTGCTTTATAACCAGCAGGTGAGGGAGCTGGGACAGCTGCTTTATAAACAGCAGGTGAGGAAGCTGGGACAGCCGCTTTATAAACAGCAGGTGAAGGAGCTGCGACAGCTGCTTTATAACCAGCAGGTGAGGGAGCTGGGACAGCTGCTTTATAAACAGCAGGTGAAGGAGCTGGGACAGCCACTTTATAACCAGCAGGTGAGGGAGCTGGGACAGCTGCTTTATAAACAGCAGGTGAAGGAGCTGGGACAGCCGCTTTATAACCAGCAGGTGAGGGAGCTGGGACAGCTGCTTTATAACCAGCAGGTGAGGGAGCTGGGACAGCTGCTTTATAAACAGCAGGTGAGGGAGCTGGGACAGCCGCTTTATAAACTGCAGGTGAGGGAGCTGGGACAGCTGCTTTATAACCAGCAGCTGAGGGAGCTGGGACAGCTGCTTTATAAACAGCAACTGAGGGAGCTGGGACAGCCACATTATAACCAGCAGGTGAGGGAGCTGGGACAGCTGCTTTATAAACAGCAGGTGAGGGAGCTGGGACAGCCGCTTTATAACCAGCAGGTGAGGGAGCTGGGACAGCCGCTTTATAAACAGCAGGTGAGGGAGCTGGGACAGCTGCTTTATAAACAGCAGGTGAGGGAGCTGGGACAGCTGCTTTATAACCAGCAGGTGAGGGAGCTGGGACAGCCGCTTTATAAACAGCAGGTGAGGGAGCTGGGACAGCTGCTTTATAAACAGCAGGTGAGGGAGCTGGGACAGCCGCTTTATAAACAGCAGGTGAGGGAGCTGGGACAGCTGCTTTATAAACAGCAGGTGAGGGAGCTGGGACAGCTGCTTTATAAACAGCAGGTGAGGGAGCTGGGACAGCTGCTTTATAAACAGCAGGTGAGGGAGCTGGGACAGCTGCTTTATAAACAGCAGGTGAGGGAGCTGGGACAGCTGCTATATAAATAGCAGGTGAGGGAGCTGGGACAGCCGCTTTATAACCAGCAGGTGAGGGAGCTGGGACAGCTGCTTTATAACCAGCAGGTGAGGGAGCTGCGACAGCTGCTTTATAAACAGCAGGTGAAGGAGCTGGGACAGCCGCTTTATAACCAGCAGGTGAGGGAGCTGGGACAGCTGCTTTATAACCAGCAGGTGAGGGAGCTGGGACAGCTGCTTTATAAACAGCAGGTGAGGGAGCTGGGACAGCCGCTTTATAAACTGCAGGTGAGGGAGCTGGGACAGCTGCTTTATAACCAGCAGCTGAGGGAGCTGGGACAGCTGCTTTATAAACAGCAACTGAGGGAGCTGGGACAGCCACATTATAACCAGCAGGTGAGGGAGCTGGGACAGCTGCTTTATAAACAGCAGGTGTGGGAGCTGGGACAGCCGCTTTATAACCAGCAGGTGAGGGAGCTGGGACAGCCGCTTTATAAACAGCAGGTGAGGGAGCTGGGACAGCTGCTTTATAAACAGCAGGTGAGGGAGCTGGGACAGCTGCTTTATAACCAGCAGGTGAGGGAGCTGGGACTGCCGCTTTATAAACAGCAGGTGAGGGAGCTGGGACAGCTGCTTTATAAACAGCAGGTGAGGGAGCTGGGACAGCCGCTTTATAAACAGCAGGTGAGGGAGCTGGGACAGCTGCTTTATAAACAGCAGGTGAGGGAGCTGGGACAGCTGCTTTATAAACAGCAGGTGAGGGAGCTGGGACAGCTGCTTTATAAACAGCAGGTGAGGGAGCTGGGACAGCTGCTTTATAAACAGCAGGTGAGGGAGCTGGGACAGCTGCTATATAAATAGCAGGTGAGGGAGCTGGGACAGCCGCTTTATAACCAGCAGGTGAGGGAGCTGGGACAGCTGCTTTATAACCAGCAGGTGAGGGAGCTGGGACAGCTGCTTTATAAACAGCAGGTGAGGGAGCTGGGACAGCCGCTTTATAAACTGCAGGTGAGGGAGCTGGGACAGCTGCTTTATAAACAGCAGGTGAGGGAGCTGGGACAGCTGCTTTATAAACAGCAGGTGAGGGAATTGGACAGCTGCTTTATAAACAGCAGGTGAGGGAGCTGGGACAGCTGCTTTATAAGCAGCAGGTGAGGGAGCTGGGACAGCTGCTTTATAAACAGCAGGTGAGGGAATTGGACAGCTGCTTTATAAACAGCAGGTGAGGGAGCTGGGACAGCTGCTTTATAACCAGCAGGTGAGGGAGCTGGGACAGCTGCTTTATAAACAGCAGGTGAGGGAGCTGGGACAGCCGCTTTACAAACAGCACGAGAGGGAGCTGCGACAGCTGCTTTATAATCAGCAGGTGAGGGAGCTGGGACAGCTGCTTTATAAACAGCAGGTGAGGGAGCTGTGACAGCCGTTTTATAAACAGCAGGTGAGGGAGCTGGGACAGCCGTTTTATAAACAGCAGGTGAGGGAGCTGGGACAGCTGCTTTATAAACAGCAGGTGAGGGAGCTGGGACAGCTGCTTTATAAACAGCAGGTGAGGGAGCTGGGACAGCTGCTTTATAAACAGCAGGTGAGGGAGCTGGGACAGCTGCTATATAAACAGCAGGTGAGGGGGCTGGGACAGCCGCTTTATAAACAGCAGGTGAGGGAGCTGGGACAGCCGCTTTATAAACAGCACGAGAGGGAGCTGGGACAGCCGCTTTATAAACAGCAGGTGAGGGAGCTGGGACAGCCACTTTATAAACAGCACGAGAGGGAGCTGGGATAGCCGCTTTATAAACAGCACGAGAGGGAGCTGGGACAGCCGCTTTATAAACAGCAGGTGAGGGAGCTGGGACAGCTGCTTTATAACCAGCAGGTGAGGGAGCTGGGACAGCTGCTTTATAAACAGCAGGTGAGGGAGCTGGGACAGCCGCTTTACAAACAGCACGAGAGGGAGCTGCGACAGCTGCTTTATAATCAGCAGGTGAGGGAGCTGGGACAGCTGCTTTATAAACAGCAGGTGAGGGAGCTGGGACAGCCGTTTTATAAACAGCACGAGAGGGAGCTGGGATAGCCGCTTTATAAACAGCACGAGAGGGAGCTGGGACAGCTGCTTTATAAACAGCAGGTGAGGGAGCTGGGACAGCTGCTTTATAACCAGCAGGTGAGGGAGCTGGGACAGCTGCTTTATAAACAGCAGGTGAGGGAGCTGGGACAGCCACTTTATAAACAGCACGAGAGGGAGCTGGGATAGCCGCTTTATAAACAGCACGAGAGGGAGCTGGGACAGCTGCTTTATAAACAGCAGGTGAGGGAGCTGGGACAGCTGCTTTATAACCAGCAGGTGAGGGAGCTGGGACAGCTGCTTTATAAACAGCAGGTGAGGGAGCTGGGACAGCTGCTATATAAACAGCAGGTGAGGGAGCTGGGACAGCCGCTTTACAAACAGCACGAGAGGGAGCTGCGACAGCTGCTTTTTAATCAGCAGGTGAGGGAGCTGGGACAGCTGCTTTATAAACAGCAGGTGAGGGAGCTGGGACAGCCGTTTTATAAACAGCAGGTGAGGGAGCTGGGACAGCTGCTTTATAACCAGCAGGTGAGGGAGCTGGGACAGCCGTTTTATAAACAGCAGGTGAGGGAGCTGGGACAGCTGCTTTATCAACAGCAGGTGAGGGAGCTGGGACAGCTGCTTTATAAACAGCAGGTGAGGGAGCTGGGACAGCCGCTTTATAAACAGCAGGTGAGGGAGCTGGGACAGCTGCTTTATAAACAGCAGGTGAGGGAGCTGGGACAGCTGCTTTATAACCAGCAGGTGAGGGAGCTGGGAGAGCCGCTTTATAAACAGCACGAGAGGGAGCTGGGACAGCTGCTTTATAAACAGCAGGTGAGGGAGCTGGGACAGCTGCTTTATAACCAGCAGGTGAGGGAGCTGGGACAGCTGCTTTATAAACAGCAGGTGAGGGAGCTGGGACAGCCGCTTTACAAACAGCACGAGAGGGAGCTGCGACAGCTGCTTTATAACCAGCAGGTGAGGGAGCTGGGACAGCTGCTTTATAATCAGCAGGTGAGGGAGCTGGGACAGCTGCTTTATAAACAGCAGGTGAGGGAGCTGGGACAGCCGCTTTATAAACAGCAGGTGAGGGAGCTGGGACAGCTGCTTTATAACCAGCAGGTGAGGGAGCTGGGACAGCTGCTTTATAACCAGCACGAGAGGGAGCTGGGACAGCCGCTTTATAAACAGCAGGTGAGGGAGCTGGGACAGCCACTTTATAAACAGCACGAGAGGGAGCTGGGATAGCCGCTTTATAAACAGCACGAGAGGGAGCTGGGACAGCCGCTTTATAAACAGCAGGTGAGGGAGCTGGGACCGCTGCTTTATAACCAGCAGGTGAGGGAGCTGGGACAGCTGCTTTATAACCAGCAGGTGAGGGAGCTGGGACAGCTGCTTTATAACCAGCAGGTGAGGGAGCTGGGACAGCTGCTTTATAAACAGCAGGTGAGGGAGCTGGGACAGCCGCTTTATAAACAGCAGGTGAGGGAGCTGGGACAGCTGCTTTATAACCAGCAGGTGAGGGAGCTGGGACAGCTGCTTTATAACCAGCAGGTGAGGGAGCTGGGACAGCTGCTTTATAAACAGCAGGTGAGGGAGCTGGGACAGCTGCTTTATAAACAGCAGGTGAGGAAGCTGGGACAGCCCCTTTATAAACAGCAGGTGAAGGAGCTGCGACAGCTGCTTTATAACCAGCAGGTGAGGGAGCTGGGACAGCTGCTTTATAAACAGCAGGTGAAGGAGCTGGGACAGCCGCTTTATAACCAGCAGGTGAGGGAGCTGGGACAGCTGCTTTATAAACAGCAGGTGAAGGAGCTGGGACAGCCGCTTTATAACCAGCAGGTGAGGGAGCTGGGACAGCTGCTTTATAACCAGCAGGTGAGGGAGCTGGGACAGCTGCTTCATAAACAGCAGGTGAGGGAGCTGGGACAGCCGCTTTATAAACTGCAGGTGAGGGAGCTGGGACAGCTGCTTTATAAACAGCAGGTGAGGGAGCTGGGACAGCCACATTATAACCAGCAGGTGAGGGAGCTGGGACAGCTGCTTTATAAACAGCAGGTGAGGGAATTGGACAGCTGCTTTATAAACAGCAGGTGAGGGAGCTGGGACAGCCGCTTTATAAACAGCAGGTGAGGGAGCTGGGACAGCTGCTTTATAAATAGCAGGTGAGGGAGCTGGGACAGCTGCTTTATAAACAGCAGGTGAGGGAATTGGACAGCTGGTTTATAAACAGCAGGTGAGGGAGCTGGGACAGCCGCTTTATAACCAGCAGGTGAGGGAGCTGGGACAGCCGCTTTATAAACAGCAGGTGAGGGAGCTGGGACAGCTGGTTTATAAACAGCAGGTGAGGGAGCTGGGACAGCTGCTTTATAACCAGCAGGTGAGGGAGCTGGGACAGCTGCTTTATAAACAGCAGGTGAGGGAGCTGGGACAGCCGCTTTATAAACAGCAGGTGAGGGAGCTGGGACAGCTCCTTTATAAACAGCAGGTGAGGGAGCTGGGACAGCCGCTTTATAAACAGCAGGTGAGGGAGCTGGGACAGCTGCTTTATAAACAGCAGGTGAGGGAGCTGGAACAGCTGCTTTATAAACAGCAGGTGAGGGAGCTGGGACAGCTGCTTTATAAACAGCAGGTGAGGGAGCTGGGACAGCTGCTTTATAAACAGCAGGTGAGGGAGCTAGGACAGCTGCTTTATAAACAGCAGGTGAGGGAGCTGGGACAGCTGCTATATAAATAGCAGGTGAGGGAGCTGGGACAGCCGCTTTATAACCAGCAGGTGAGGGAGCTGGGACAGCTGCTTTATAACCAGCAGATGAGGGAGCTGGGACAGCTGCTTTATAAACAGCAGGTGAGGGAGCTGGGACAGCCGCTTTATAAACTGCAGGTGAGGGAGCTGGGACAGCTGCTTTATAAACAGCAGGTGAGGGAGCTGGGACAGCTGCTTTATAAACAGCAGGTGAGGGAATTGGACAGCTGCTTTATAAACAGCAGGTGAGGGAGCTGGGACAGCTGCTTTATAAGCAGCAGGTGAGGGAGCTGGGACAGCTGCTTTATAAACAGCAGGTGAGGGAATTGGACAGCTGCTTTATAAACAGCAGGTGAGGGAGCTGGGACAGCTGCTTTATAACCAGTCGGTGAGGGAGCTGGGACAGCTGCTTTATAAACAGCAGGTGAGGGAGCTGGGACAGCCGCTTTACAAACAGCACGAGAGGGAGCTGCGACAGCTGCTTTATAATCAGCAGGTGAGGGAGCTGGGACAGCTGCTTTATAAACAGCAGGTGAGGGAGCTGGGACAGCTGCTTTATAAACAGCAGGTGAGGGAGCTGGGACAGCTGCTTTATAAACTGCAGGTGAGGGAGCTGGGACAGCTGCTTTATAAACAGCAGGTGAGGGAGTTGGGACAGCCGTTTTATAAACAGCAGGTGAGGGAGCTGGGACAGCCGTTTTATAAACAGCAGGTGAGGGAGCTGGGACAGCCGCTTTATAAACAGCAGGTGAGGGAGCTGGGACAGCTGCTTTATAACCAGCAGGTGAGGGAGCTGGGACAGCTGCTTTATAAACAGCAGGTGAGGGAGCTGGGACAGCTGCTTTATAAACAGCAGGTGAGGGAGCTGGGACAGCTGCTTTATAAACAGCAGGTGAGGGAGCTGGGACAGCCGCTTTATAAACAGCAGGTGAGGGAGCTGGGACAGCCGCTTTATAAACAGCACGAGAGGGAGCTGGGACAGCCGCTTTATAAACAGCAGGTGAGGGAGCTGGGACAGCCACTTTATAAACAGCACGAGAGGGAGCTGGGATAGCCGCTTTATAAACAGCACGAGAGGGAGCTGGGACAGCTGCTTTATAAACAGCAGGTGAGGGAGCTGGGACAGCTGCTTTATAACCAGCAGGTGAGGGAGCTGGGACAGCTGCTTTATAAACAGCAGGTGAGGGAGCTGGGAAAGCCGCTTTATATACAGCAGGTGAAGGAGCTGGGACAGCTGCTTTACAAACAGCACGAGAGGGAGCTGCGACAGCTGCTTTATAATCAGCAGGTGAGGGAGCTGGGACAGCCGTTTTATAAACAGCAGGTGAGGGAGCTGGGACAGCCACTTTATAAACAGCACGAGAGGGAGCTGGGATAGCCGCTTTATAAACAGCACGAGAGGGAGCTGGGACAGCTGCTTTATAAACAGCAGGTGAGGGAGCTGGGACAGCTGCTTTATAACCAGCAGGTGAGGGAGCTGGGACAGCTGCTTTATAAACAGCAGGTGAGGGAGCTGGGACAGCCGCTTTACAAACAGCACGAGAGGGAGCTGCGACAGCTGCTTTATAATCAGCAGGTGAGGGAGCTGGGACAGCTGCTTTATAAACAGCAGGTGAGGGAGCTGGGACAGCCGTTTTATAAACAGCAGGTGAGGGAGCTGGGACAGCTGCTTTATAAACAGCAGGTGAGGGAGCTGGGACAGCCGTTTTATAAACAGCAGGTGAGGGAGCTGGGACAGCTGCTTTATAAACAGCAGGTGAGGGAGCTGGGACAGCTGCTTTATAAACAGCAGGTGAGGGAGCTGGGACAGCTGCTTTATAAACAGCAGGTGAGGGAGCTGGGACAGCCGCTTTATAAACAGCAGGTGAGGGAGCTGGGACAGCCGCTTTATAAACAGCACGAGAGGGAGCTGGGACAGCCGCTTTATAAACAGCAGGTGAGGGAGCTGGGACAGCCACTTTATAAACAGCACGAGAGGGAGCTGGGATAGCCGCTTTATAAACAGCACGAGAGGGAGCTGGGACAGCCGCTTTATAAACAGCAGGTGAGGGAGCTCGGACAGCCGCTTTATAAACAGCAGGTGAGGGAGCTGGGACAGCTGCTTTATAACCAGCAGGTGAGGGAGCTGGGACAGCTGCTTTATAACCAGCAGGTGAGGGAGCTGGGACAGCTGCTTTATAAACAGCAGGTGAGGGAGCTGGGACAGCTGCTTTATAACCAGCAGGTGAGGGAATTGGACAGCCGCTTTACAAACAGCACGAGAGGGAGCTGGCGCAGCAGCTTTAATAACTGAGTTGATCGACATTTTTGTGACACTGTCTTTTTAATGTGGAATTTATTGTTTCAGTTATTCGCGACTGTTAATAAATCCTATAATTTTCCATTTTAAAGGGGACACCAATTCGCAAGACTCCTTTTATACATACAATTGAATGTTAATAATGTCAGTGGAGTGATGTAAGCAATTTGAATTCCATTAACTTATTGTGTTTTTGTGTTTCCTGCAGAAAAAAAGCAAGAAAGGAAAGAAGAAGAAAGTAAAAGACCTTACTGTTAACAGGTAGTAGTCAAACTGTAAACAGTCTTTATGTGTCACGAAGTAATGCTGTGTAATTTACTTATGAACAAGGAACAGGGTTAGGCTGATGGGTCTGCTCCACCATTTAGTAAAATCACAGCTGGTCTGATAGTAACTTCAAATCTGTATTCTGCCTACCCGTTGGCAACTATTACCCCTTTGCTTACCAAGAATCTATCCACCTCTGTTTTAAAAATGTTCAAAGACTGTTTCCACCACCTTTTCATGAAAAAGTTCCAAAGACTAATCCTCTGAGAGAAAATATTTTGCCTCATCTACCAATTAAATGGGCAACCCCTTTATTACAGTGACCCATAATTTTAGGTTCTCGATCAAAAGGAAACATCTTGTCCACATTCACCTGCTTAAGACCCCTGAAAATCTTATGTACATGAGGCAGTTTGGAAGTTGTAATGCAGGAGAGAAGTATATAGTAAATGGCAGTACCCTTAAAAACATCAACATACAGAGAGCTTGAGGCATACAGGTCCACAGTTCCCTGAAAGTGGCAACACAAGTGGATAAGGTGGTCAAGAAGGCATATGATGTGCTTACCTTCATCAGTCAGGGCATAAAGTATAAAAATTGGAAGTCATGTTGTAGCTGCATAGAACTTTAGTTTGGCCACATTTGGATGCACTCAGGATCCTCTGGGTTGATGAGCACTTAATAGATAAGAGGTCTAGTGAGGTGGTCACACCTAAGGTGCAGGCA